>NC_090371.1:110169720-110485137 GCF_036365525.1 Heterodontus francisci | reverse complement strand
TCCCTAGATCATTACTGGTGAAGATATTTTGTACAGTTTTGGGGAGTGAAGGGAATTAATTCTTCCCTCCTATCCTTTCAAACTCTGGGCAGTCCCTCAACTATATTTACAAAACCCCAGGATGTCACTTTCCAAAGCTGAGGCCCCAAGACCATCCTTACCAGCAGTACTAGACCCTTTCATTTCTCCTGATGTTACTGGCCTTATTGGCTCCCTCCACTGATGCTAAATCTTGAGACATACTGACCTCCCTCCAATGCTCCCAGATTCAAATATGATTTCCCAGTATCTCTTAGCCCGCAGTATTCAAGGCCTCAACACCTTGGTCTCGTGCTGTCACATTTTGGCCCATATGCTGCAAAGCCATGTTACCCCCTTTACCAGATCCTGGGGATCACTGGGTAAACCATACCCCAAATCACATCAGCCAGTGCTACCAAACCCTAGACTTCACCTACACAGTGCTGCTGTATTCTAGAACCACTGATCACAATCCAGAAACTCCGATAACTGCTGCTATACTCAAAACTCCCCTTACGCACTGTCACTAAACTCCACATTGCTATCTCCAGTTGGCCGCATGTTGCCTCCATTTTCTTGTGTACTCTGCACTTTAGAAAAAGACGAGATATAAAATTACATAGTTTAAGGTGTGAAAAGAAATGAAGGCTACTCACTTATGGTTTTGTTGAAAGAAAGAACAGAATTTCAAAATTCAATGCCCAAAATATTATGCAATAAATATGGTATATGAGCCAGAATGTGTAAAGTTTCTTGAATTGCTATATGAATTTACCTAATTTGATTAGCCTTAAGAGATACATATGTATAGTTTAGCATTAGAATAAAACATTTGGGCCCATTTTTTGGGAGCTGCAGCTAGGCACTAAAACAGGCACAGTGTTCTAGAGGCATACAGGAGTGGCAGTAGAAATGAGTGATATCTGGGCTTTCTAGATATTAGCTACTGCAGGACAGCAACAGCCAGAAGACCCCAAATCCCATAGATAAGGGAGGATTTGGGGCGGCGCAGTGGTTAGCACTGCAGCCTCACAGCTCCAACGACCGTTCAGTTCTGGGTACTGCCTGTGCGGAGTTTACAAGTTCTCCCTGTGACCGCGTGGGTTTCTGCCGGGTGCTCTGGTTTCTTCCCACAGCCAAAGACTTGCAGGTTGATAGGTAAATTGGCCATTGTAAATTGCCTGTAGTGTAGGTAGGTGGTAGGGGAAGGTGGGGATGTAGTAGGGAATATGAGATTAATGTAGGATTAGTGTAAATGGGTGGTTGCTGGTCGGCACAGACTCGGTGGGCCGAAGGGCCTGTTTCAGCGCTGTATCTTTATGACTATGACTATAATGCTGGAGGAGATGATCTGTTACCAAATTCATAATTGCTGAATCTGAAATCAGCACCTCTAGAGTGCAGCAAACAATAACCTCTCAAGTAGATAGTCTGATCCTCTAGTGATATGCTGGCTCCATTTTGGCAGTTGCAACTAGCACCATGTCCCAGAAGCTGATGCACATCATGATAACTCGACATGTTATAGACACCAATATATTTACTTCTTTGTATGAGACAAATCCTTTCCCTTACTCTATTCGATCATACCAACAAATATGTCAGTCTGTGCCGATAGATGACATAAACCATGCACAGTAGGTACTCCGTTTCCTCTGAAACTTGGAATGATATCACACACATGTAGGTATACGGCACATGTGCACTCGAATTCAGAGTTTCAAAGGAAACTGGATTGTTACTGTTGTGGATTCATATCACCTTCAGCATGCTTGTTCAATAAGTATCACTTGCCGACAGTACCATTAAGTGTAACACTGACATGAGCGTGGTACAGGATTTAGAAAGCACATAGCTGTATAAAGTTGTGCAAAATAAGCATTCCTTGCATACTTAATAAATGAACTAATTGGAGATAAGTCACATATGATGTCATACCAGCTTTTTTACAAATTGCTGCAATCAGCAGCACATCTGCCCTCAGCAGTAGGAGTCAGTGGAATGATCGTGAAGACAGGCATGCTGTGTTACCTAAAGTTCTGGAAATGTTTGGGAGTCATTAGCTGAATATAAGGAGTTTCTGAGTAACAATATTTTGAATTTTTCATGATTAAGCACAGCTTATTAACAGTTTGAGTACTTAAGAATGCACTAAATCTTGTTAATGACTATTCTCGTGATAAAGAGGGAAAAGAAAGGAAGCTATTTAAAATAGAAATTGTAATCTGGTAATTATAAACCATTTAGATTTTCATTTGTGGGCTTTCATAGACAGATGTGTTGCTTTAACTCATTCACCTAACCTGTTTATATAAGTAATCGTTGAGCTGAATTGAATTTTGAAAACTATAATGAGTACTCCATAAACTGAAATTTGTGCTCACGGCGGGGCTCCCAGTGCCAGGGCGAAAAGGCGGGGAAATCCTGCCTCAGGGTCAATTAACAGCCCGGCGCTGGGACCCCGTCCCTTTAAGGATGGGGATCCCACCTCCAAGAGCCGTCAGCCAATCAGAGGGCCAGCAGCTCAGTCGTATTGGCAGGGCCACTAGGAGCGGTAGCCACTGTCATCACTGCAAGAGGCCTTGAACCCAGGCCCAGCACTGGAGACCTAGACCCAGGGTGAGTGAGGCAGGGTCACCAGGGCCAGACTGGCAGGCTGCAGTGAGGGGGTTGGGGAGTGTGGGCATTTAGTACAGAGGGGAGGGTGGTTCAGGGAGGTGCAGGTTTTCCTGGCAGGTGCCCTCCATGGGCCACAGATTGCCCACAGAGAAATGCCCCCTTCCGCCCAAGCCATCAGGGAGGTCACCTCGATTTACTGGGTAACCTCCCCACGTGCAGAGGCCCCCCCGGACCCCCTTGCCTCCCGTCACAATGCTATGCTCCTCTGAACCCATCTCAGGGGGGCCCCATAGAATTCAATCCATATCTCTATGGTTCATTTTGTAATGTGTATAAAATTGTAATACAGTCTTGCTGCATCACAAACTTGAAATAATTAAAGCTATGTCTTTGAATGACCAGGGCTGCAATTGTATTGTCGGTTCCTTGTGATATACTGAAGAAACATCATGGAATTACGGTTATCAAATGTAAAATTTTACTTCTTTTCAGGTATACATTAAAGTCATTGATACAAATGACCATCGACCTGAGTTTTCAAAACCAAAATATGAAGTAAATATCCCAGAAGACACAGTTCCTGAATCAATAATTCTGCAAGTTAGTGCCAGCGATAAGGATGAGAAGAACAAGTTGATTTACACTCTTCAAAGCAGCACAGATCCAAGCAGTCTGAAAAAATTTAGGCTGGATCCTGGTACTGGGATTCTCTTTACAGCCGAAAGGCTGGACCATGAGACCAAGCATCAGCATGTGTTTACTATAATGGTGAGTGTCATACCCTTTTCTTGCATATCAACTTTTATGACAGTAATTTTTTTTAAATAATTTTATGAGTATATACTTTGCCTGACTTTCCATCTTTCATCAATTATGCTTGACTACAGGTAGCAGACTGAAGGACTGGTTTGATTCTCATCAGGGTAAAGGAGGGCAACACCAGAGACTGGAATATTTTTTCCATGTCTGGAACTCATTGCTTCGTTCATACACTGTAGATTTATCATTTTGTAATCCTTTCACCATGATTGCCTGTAACAGTTCTCCAAATGAGTTGAAGCAGCCATGAGTGCATCTTGAGGGTTTAGACTCCATAGTGGCATACAGGAGAAGTGCTCCTTCTGTGTCTATGATCTATGTATGTAAGTGAGGTTTTCACTGCAGATGCACTGGTATGCCCACTTATGCAAAAACAGCCAGCACTTTTGGGAGATGGCAGTGCATATCTGAGTGTTGGATTTATCTATCCTATCCAGATTACCTTCCAGAATCATGTGCAAGAAGAGAAATGTTTGTTTCATAATGTGCTACTGCTGATCTAGCCTCCTTATTTATGTCGACCCACTACAGCTCAGTGGGAGCAATCAACATGCTGGGCCTCTTCTAGTATAGCTGTATTGTCATTAACCATCAACAGTCCTCACCACTGCTATCCAGTAATGTATCTGTACTGCTCCTTGCTTTGGCTGGGATGAGACTCAAGTATGTGGTGCTCCTTATGTGATTCACTGGGGTCTCCTTGCTTTGAGGAAAGCATGTGGTATATCATGATTGCAGATGAATTATCTATTTGGTTATTGTATTGTAAGTATATCTAGTATTGTGTGCTTATGTGCTTATGCAGAATCAGTAAGGATGGACATACTGATGTGAAGTATTTTATAAGCCTTTCAATATATTTGATTTTATGCATCTAACTATCCTTTGTTGTAATCTCCATCGTGCCAGTGGCTTCTAAATTTTTCTCCCCACCCCAAATAAATGTCTGGGGCTTCATTGTCTGTTGCATTTTGCACTTCTCAATATGTGCCTTTTTTCTTTTCAAATTAAGAGCAGTAAGGATTGAGAATGGTGATCTGGACTGTGGAAATCCCTGCTGCAATATATTTTCTCTCCCATCATGACAGCTCACATAACTTGCATAACCTCACCACTTTTATTTCCAAGTGCCTTACATCCTTGCTCACTTTTTTTTGTACATATATATTTAGATGTTATTAGTTCAGGACCATAAATATTCACCTGTTTCCATTTTATGCTATTACTCATGTTTTACTTTTGTATTCTTTAAATTGAGGACTTTCTTCTAGACCTCCTGTCAGGCCCTCTAAGTGGTAGAGTTGGTACTGATCTTGTGTACCACCTCTTACCATCCTTCCCACTTTTTTTTGCATAGTTGGCTGTCCTTTCTATTGAAAATTTCTGTCCATTGTTCCAGTCTTGTGTCTACCAGCACTTGCAAAGTTTTGCTGCTTCAATGGTTCAAACAGCAGGGGTGAAATTGGCAAAAGTGTAAAATGATCAATAGTGAATAGGCAGCGCATTTTGTACCCCATACAATTTTCATTACCATTGACTTGAAAATTGGAATTGGGTGCAAAGCTGGCTGCCCATTCGCTATCGCCCCATTTTGCCCCCATTCTAATTTTGAAGTAAAGGAGGATAGAAGTTAAGACATTGCCAACAGATTCTTTTTGTGATGGCATAATCTTTTAATTTCTTCCCAAGGTTCGAGATCAAGATGTTCCTGTCAAACGTAATTACGTAAGAGTTATTATTAATGTTGAAGATACCAATGACCATGCACCATGGTTTACTAGCTCTTCCTATACTGGTCATGTGTATGAATCTGCTGCAGTTGACTCAGCAGTGCTTCAAGTTACAGCACTGGATAAAGATAAGGGCCGAAATGCAGAAGTTACTTATACTATTGAATCAGGTAATTATTTTTATCACAGTTTTCTTAGCTTAAGACTTGAATTACTGATCACTGAACAGGGAATGCTGGAAAATATCCATCAGGACAGTCAGAATCTGTAAAGAAAAAAGGTGGGGTAATGTTTCAGGTGTATATCCTTCATCAGAGCTGTAAGCCAAAAGATAGTAAGTATTCATTTTAATAAGTTTGGTTAAAAACAAAAAGAGGGATGGGGAAGACAACAGATACTCCTGACATGTTGAAGGAATTTAATCGGCTGAGTAATCTGTAAACTGTTTGATAGCAAACTATTAGAAAAAAGGTCAATAATGAGGTGATGGAAAGACATTAAAAATGTAAAAAAAAGCACGGGAGGCTCACACAAAAGGTGAGAAAGTGGGGAAATTGGAGAAATGTAAAAATAAAAGAAAAACATCATATATAGGACATTAATATGAAAACAATGGGGGAAATTTTCAAGTTTGGTCCAAAATAGACCAGATATTGGCTATGTAACAACACCCCCTGCCGCCCACCTCCCCCCACCCCCAAACCAAAGACCACATTTGGGAAACTAAAACTATTTCCAGATTCGGGAAACATTTAAACTTTACTGGCGAGCTGTGGCCCTAAATGAGAACTTGCCTGTAACTCTTCAGTTTTGTGGGGGGAATTCAGCCACATGTTCATTATGAACAGAAAATCACATGGAGCTTTCGCATCTAAGTTGCTGCTATGCACCCCCAGAGCTCAAAGTATCATGCCACTGGTGCAAATTTGTTAAATTATGTCTCACATTCACCTATTTATATATATATATATATATATATATATATATATAGTCAGTATAAATAATTGGATTGTGTGGTGATGAATCTAATTGGCACATTATTAACCTATGAAGACATTTTTTCCTATTTTCCCAGCATTGTATTTTGTACAAGAAACAATGATATTGGGGGTGGAAAATATGGCGAATGTTGGATTAAGCATATTGCAAGCACATTCCTCAGATGTCTGGAATGGTTTAGGCATTATTTATGAGACAATTTGGGTTTGTGTGGAAGGCAAAAATTCTGAAAATCAAATACTACCAAGTAGTGAAATATTAAGTGATATATTCTTGTTCAATTCAACTAATATATTTTTCATAAATTGAAGAAAAAAGAGGTTAGGCTTATAAAGAACAAAACAAGATAACAGTCCAGCTGCTCTTGAGAGTTGTGAGCTATGAACCCCATTACATATTATAAATGAAGAGTTTGGCTTGTGTGCAACAAATTGCACTTTGATAACATTGGAAAGACGGTGTTGAGTTTTAAATAACCTGTTTTATTTTAATTATTATAGATTTGAGGACAATAATATTTTACTTGGTCTCTTTCAACTGTGAACAAAGAAACGAGAGCCTAGAAATTGGATTGTGTTGCATCCATTTTACAAGTATTAAATGGGCAGCTAAGAGTCCAATGTGGCAAGTGCCATGTGCACGCTCATTTCTCACCAGAAATGAGCCATCTGCCATAATGATTAGGACTCCTCTGTACATGCTCAAGTTGTGTGCCTAGAACTGGTGGTTTATTCCTTTAGCATTTGCTTCATGCCCCTTTGCAAAATTCAATTATGAATGACCGCAATATGCTGTCATATATGCTGCTGTCAATTTCTTTAGGCGCTTAGCAGCCAAACAAGTGATCTTTAAAGAAACTCCTAGCGGATGTCCCTGGAAAGGTAGGTGATTAACAAAGTTTATTGTAGGGCCTGGGCGAGTAATTCCACCCCACCACTCGGCTGCACTCAGAACAGCCCAAGTTCTCGGAGAGAATCTAAAACAGGTGCTAAGCCTCTCGGTCTCTTCCATCAGCTAACGAATGCCTGTTTTAGCTGAACACCTGGATGCCTGTATGTCATCTGAGGCAATATGGCATCGGCGGTTTCTAAGGCACACTTGGGGCGCAGGACATAGTCCTGCCGAATTAACCATTTGTCCCCCCGTTCTCCGTCCAGTAGCTGGCACCATGGTGACGAATTATTACCCGATTGTATTATTCTCTCTCACCAATATATGTCTATCACATTCGATATGTATATAATTTTCTTTGGTGTTATAATATATGTATATTTGTCTTTGTAGGGAATGCTGGCAACAGTTTTGCCATTAATCCAGTTCTGGGTAATATCATCGTTGCAAAAGGTCTGGATCGTAGTACACGGCGGCAGTATGAACTTATAGTCAAAGCAATCGATGGAGGACAGCCTCCAATGAGTGCTATTACTACTGTTCGCATGTTTGTGACCATTTCGGATAATGCAGCACCCAAGTTTGCAGTAAGAGAGTACTATGCAGAGATAAGTGAAGGGGCCAGTATTGGTAGTTTCGTCATCCTGGCAACAGCATCCAGCCAATCATCCATTGTTTATGAAATAAAAGATGGAAATACAGATGGTGCATTTAACATCAATCCTCACTCGGGTGTCATAATCACTCAAAAGGCACTTGACAGTGAAAGACTGCCTTCTTACCGACTTATAGTTCAAGCTACGAACATGGCTGGCTTGTCTACCAATATCACTGTTTTGATACACCTGCGAGATGAAAATGACAACATGCCAGTCTTCACTCAGTCAGAGTATATAGGAATCATTAGTGAATCTGCCCATGTCAACAGCGTTGTTCTGAATGACCAAAATACTCCACTGGTAATTCAAGCCACAGATGCCGATGAAGGATCCAATGCTCTTCTGGTTTACCAGATTGCTGAACCATCTGCCCAGAAATATTTTGCTATTGATTCAAGCACAGGTGCCATTCGTGCAGTGTTGAAACTAGACTTTGAGCAGACCAGTATTTTTCATTTCACTGTGCAAGTGCATGATGGTGGAAACCCACAGTTATTTGCAGAACATGCAGCAAACATTACCATTTATGTGATTGATGTAAATGATTGCCCTCCAGTATTTGTTCTGGATTTGTATGAGGTGTCTCTCCTTGTGCCAACATATAAAGGAGTGAAAGTGACTGTTGTAAATGCCACAGATGCAGACTCGAGTTCAAACGCAGATATAATGTATTCCATAATTGATGGTAACATAGGTGAGAAGTTCTCCATAGATGCAAAGACAGCACTTATTTCAGTACAAAACACAACTCACTTGAGGAGCAGGTATGAGCTTACAGTTAGAGCTAGTGATGGCAGATTTTCAAGCACAAGTGCAGTGCACATAAATATAAAAGAAAGCAAAGAAAGCCACCTGAAATTTTCACAAAGCTCATATTCTGCTATGGTAAAGGAAAATTCTACGGAAGTTAAAACTATAGCCATTATTACCACAATGGGCAATGAAATGAATGAACCATTATTTTATCATATCCTTAACCCTGATAGAAAGTTTAAAATAGGTCACACTTCAGGTGTTCTTGCAACTACAGGAATTCCATTTGATCGTGAAGAGCAGGCAATGTACGATGTAGTGGTCGAAGTTAGTGAAGAAAAGAAACCATCAAGAGTTGCTCATGTTGTTGTGAAGGTTACTGTTGAAGACATTAATGACAATGCTCCAATTTTTGTCAACATGCCTTATTATGCTGTGGTGCAGGTTGATGCTGAAGTAGGCCATGTTATTCGCCAAATCACAGCTATAGACAAGGACGTCGGTAAAAATGGAGAAGTTTTCTATTACCTCAAAGAACACCATGAGCATTTTGAGGTAGGGCCTTCAGGAGAGATATCCCTAAAGAAGATCTTTGAACCCAACCTGTCAAATGTGGAATATGTTGTTATTGTTGTAGCGAAAGATAGAGGAGAGGTATCACTCTCAGCAGAAGTTGAAGTGCCCATCACTGTTATAAACAAAGCCATGCCTGTATTTGAAAAGCCATTCTACAGTATTGAGATACCTGAGGATATTCAGCTGCACACTCCTGTCGTATATGTACAGGCTAACAGTCCAGAAGGTCCTCGTGTCATTTATAGCATCACAGATGGAGATCCTTTCAATCAGTTTACAATCAACTTCAACACTGGAGTTCTAAGTGTAGTTAGCTCGCTAGACTTTGAGATGCATCCAGCTTATAAGTTAACTGTAAGAGCAACAGACTCACTGACAGGATCTCACGCTGAGGTATTTGTCGATATTGTGGTAGAAGATGTTAACGATAATCCTCCAGTGTTTACAGAGAGGAAATACACTGCCACTCTATCTGAAGCTTCTGTGGTGGGTACATCAGTGGTCCAGGTCATTGCTACAGATTCAGATTCTGGATTGAATAAAGTTCTTTACTACCAATTGATCGAAGATGAGACAAAAAGCTCAGAATATTTTCACATTGACAGTGCCAGTGGCCTCATTTTGACAGCACGGATGCTTGATTATGAACAGATTCAGCAGTATAATCTCCTTGTTAGAGCCTTGGATAGTGGAAAGCCTCAACTTAGTAGTGACATTATTCTTACTGTTTACATCACTGATTTGAATGACAACCCACCATTGTTCAATGAACTACTGTACCAGGCCTCAGTAAGTGAACCTGTAACCCGTGGACATTTTGTAACACATGTGCAGGCCTCTGATGCAGATACTTTTGATGTGGAAAAACTTCAGTATTCAATCGTGTCTGGCAATGACCATATGAATTTTGCAATAGATAGTAAGTCGGGCATAATTTCGGTTGCAAATTTGCACAAGCAGGATCTGGAAACAGTTTACAATCTTGGGGTGTCTGTATCAGATGGTGTTTTTAGAAGTTCAGCAAAAGTTCAGGTAAGCATTATTACTGCAAATTTCCATAATCCTGTTTTTGAGCAAACTAATTATGAAGTAGAATTGGCTGAAAATTCTGAGGTTGGTACCCTGGTGATTGAAGTAAAGGCAACAGATGAAGATTCTGGTACATATGGGCAAATAAGTTATTTCATTGTTAATGACTTTGCAAGAGATAAATTTTCTGTTGACCAGAAAGGAAAAATTTTCACATCAGAGAAATTGGACCGTGAGAACCCAATAGAGAAGGTGATCTCTATCGGTATTATGGCAAAAGATGGTGGTGGTAAAGTGGCTTTCTGCAGCATCAATGTTATACTCACTGATGAAAATGATAATATGCCTCAGTTCAGAGCTGCAGAGTATATGGTAAACATTGGGTCATATGCTCCAAAGGGATCTTCCGTCATTAAGATTGTAGCATCAGATGCTGATGAAGGTAGCAATGCAGACATTGTCTACACCATTGAGGCAGATTCTGACAATGTTGAAGAAAACCTTCAGATTGATTCATTTTCTGGGATCATCAGCACCAAAGAAAGTCTGGTTGGACTAGAAAATAACTTTTATACTTTTTTTGTAAGAGCTAAAGATGGTGGAGTGCCACAACATGAGTCTGTTGTCCCTGTCTATGTTAGAATACTCCCACCTGAAGTTCCAGTTCCAATATTTCCTGAACCCTTTTACACATTCACAATCTCTGAAGAGATCAGTATTGGAACTGAGATTGATTTAATTAGAGCAGAAAGTGATCAACCAATGGTCTACAGTCTTGTGAAGGGAAATACCCCTGAAAGCAACATGGATCAAATATTTGCCATAGAACGGGACACTGGAAGGTTAAAAACTGAAAAGAAACTTGATCATGAAACAACTAAATGGTACCAGATTACAGTCATGGCACAATATAATTTTGAGGAATATGAAATAGTTTCTTCTGTGGATGTAAGTATTCAAGTGAAAGATGAAAATGACAACAAACCCATTTTTGATTCTAACCCATATGAAGCCTTTGTCGTGGAAAACCTACCTGAAGGAACCACAGTAATTCAGGTAAAAGCAACTGACCTGGATTCTGGAGCTAATGGTCAGGTTACTTACACTTTAGCTCAATCTCAAGAGCTTGATCACATGCTGGAACTCTTCACCATTAACAGTGAAACAGGTTGGATAACAACTCTCAAAGAATTAGACCATGAGGAACAGAAGAAGTACAACATCATAGTAGTAGCATCTGATCATGGAGAAAAGGTGCAATTGTCCACTTCTGTAGTGGTGGATGTCACTGTTACTGATGTAAATGACAACCCTCCACGCTTTACTGCTGAGGTCTACAAAGGGACTGTGAGTGAAGATGATCCACCTGGTGGAGTGATAGCCATCTTGAGCACGACAGATGCTGATACTGAAGAAGTCAATAGACAAGTTACCTGCTATATTACAGGTAAGGACTTTGTCAAAGTAGAGTAATATGTTACAGGTGCTTTGTGCAGATATTGAGGACTATACATATTTATGGTCACATTTTTCTCATGTAAAAGCTGAATGCATGTTGTTTTTAGATTAATGAGACAGACATTTAAGAAATTGTGAAATGTATATTTCCCATGCCTTACCGTTCGATTTAAATCATGGTATTTTGTTTATCTGTGTAACTTTACAGTGTAGTAACTTAAGTCAGTTCGATTTTCACCAAACTTGATAAACCTATCTCTTTTAGTTCTGGAGTTCCTTTTGTAGTTTCTGTTAAGAAATGTGACCTTTTTGCCCTGTTTCATGCCATTAAACGAATGCAGAGAACCAGTCTTGGGCCAACATCCTGTGCCCAAAGTGCGCCTGAAAAAAATCTGATGGCGAGTCAAACACCCTGACGTTAAGCTTCTTTAAGCCCAATTTCAGGCCACCCAGTTGGGGTGCACATTTTGTGCACAATGCCCTTTTTGGGCCTGAAAATGGACCAAAAGAAATTCCGCCTCCCTGTGCAATATGAACTGTTAGCAATTTGCTATGTCTCTCTCTAACAGTCCAAAGCATAACAACCTACCTTAGAATTTTTACAATAAAATTGACAAATTATTTTCTGTAATCAGATTTTTAAAATGTCTTTTAGAAAAACATGGGCGGCACAGTGGCGCAGTGGTTAGCACTGCAGCCTCACAGCTCCAGGGACCCGGGTTCAATTCTGGGTACTGCCTGTGCGGAGTTTGCAAGTTCTCCCTGTGACCGCGTGGGTTTTCTCCGGGTGCTCCGGTTTCCTCCCACAGCCAAAGACTTGCAGGTGATAAGTAAATTGGCCGTTGTAAAACATGGGCGGCGGAGTGGTTAGCACTGCAGCCTCACAGCTCCAGGGACCCGGGTTCGATTCTGGGTACTGCCTGTGTGGAGTTTGCAAGTTCTCCCTGTGACCGCGTGGGTTTTCTCCAGGTGCTCCGGTTTCCTCCCACCGCCAAAGACTTGCAGGTGATAGGTAAATTGGCCGTTGTAAATTGTCCCTAGTGTAGGTATATGATAGGGAATATGGGATTACTGTAGGGTTAGTATAAATGGGTGGTTCTTGGTCGGCACAGACTCGGTGGGCCGAAGGGCCTGTTTCAGTGCTGTATCTCTAAATAAAAAAAAATAAAAATAAAAATTGGCATATGTAAATTTGTATGTTTGAATGTACATGTATCCAAAACTGCTGAACTATTGCTTAGCAGCTGATTGTTTTAAGAATACGAAGCTCAGCAAGCATCTTCACTTAAGCTTAATATTGGGCTGGAATCTGATGAATCCACAGCGCATTCCATTATTATGGTGTAGAAATTCCAGAAAATTTAACGGCGTGAGTGATTTATGCCATTATCTACTATGCGGCATGATTTGCTGGGAGCTTTCCAGTGCTCCACGGAGACCCTTGCCAAAAAAATGGAACAGCTAAATATCATAGCTCCAAACCGCACTCCCCCAAGTTGGTGGAATGGGCAGGCATGTGGCAGATGAAGTTCAATGCAGGGATATGTGAAGTGATTCAGTTTGGTTAGGACTGTTTTCCTTGGAAAAGAGAAGGCTGAGAGGAGATTTGAGAGACATATTCAAAATCATGAGGGGTCTGGACAGAGTAGAGAAACTGTTCCCACTTGTGAAAGGATCGAGAACGAGAGGGCACAGATTTAAAGTAATTGGTAAAAGAAGCAAAAGTGACATAAGGAGAAACTTTTTCACACTGCCTGAGAACGTGGTGGAGGCAGGTTCAATTGAAGCATTCAAAAGGGAATTACAGTTATGTGAGAAAGAAGAATGTGCAGGGTTATGGGGAGAAAACAGGAATGGTACTAAGTGAATTGCTTTTTTGGAGAGCCAGTACAGACATGATGGGCTGAATAGCCTCCTGCACTGTAACAATTGAGGTACAAAGCAGCAGAAATTATTTATCTCAGACTGGACTAAGTTGCCAGAAACTTGCCTTATACTACCATCTGAATGTAACTTTGTTTTAGATATAATTAGGATCACAAATCCTGTATTGTGAATGTGGTTCCAAGTGATCACAAAGTGCCTATTTATATCTTATTAAACTCCAAGTAGTAAATGACCATTGCAAACAAGAGAGAGTTCAGCCACCTCCAATTGACGTTCAACGGCACTACCTTCATTGAAACCCCCTCCATCAACATCCCAGGGGGTCACCATGAACAGAAACTTAACTGGGCCAGCTGCATGAATACTGCGGTGACCAGAGCAGTTCTGAGGCTGTGTATTCTGCAGTGAGTCACTCACCTCTGGACTGTTCAAAACCTTTCCACCATCTACAAGGCAAACGTCATGAGTGTGATGGAATACTCCCCACTTGTCTGGATGAGTGCAGCCAACAACACTCCAGAAGCTTGGCTATCCAGGACAAAGCAGCCAACGTGATTGGCACTCCCTCCACTACCAGTGCACTGTAGCAGCAGTGTGTACCATCTGCAAGATGCACTGCAGCAACTCGCCAAGCCTCCTTTGACAGCATCTTTCAAACTCACGACCTCTACCACCTAGAAGGACCAGGCAGCAAACGCATGGGAACACCACCACCTGCAAGTTCCCCTCCAGGTCACACACCATCCTGACTTGGAACTATATCGCCGTTCCTTCACTGTCACTGGGGCAAAGTTATGGAAGCCCTGACATTGTGCCTACGCCATAAGGACTGCAGCAGCTCAAGAAGGCAGCTCACCACAACCTTCCCAAGGGCAATTTGGGTGGGCAATAAATGCTGGCTTTGCCAGCGATGCCCACATCCCATGAATAAATAGAACAAAATAGCATTGGGATTACAGTTTGCATGAGCAATTTAAGACTCAAAGAATTTGGATTCGCTATCGTTTGTACAAGCCCAGTGGGAAGGAGGTTAGAGTCACTGTTCCCTCTAATAAACTAACCAGACAGATATTAAAAATAGTCCTTCAGCAAAACAGCGCTCTGTAATTTTAGTTGGTGCTTGTTACTGTCTGCCAGTTCAACCTTCAAACATCAATTTTAAGCACTTAAAATGGATTTTTATTTTGGCAATTGGTGCGTACCACTCCCGATATGGCCCTATGTTTGTTGTGTCATATTTTAATTAAATTCCAGTAAATTATGATGTAAATTCCACTGGAATATCAGAAAACACAACTGTCTAACCTATGGCTGGAGCCAGTGCTTCAGAAGCCGGAGGCCTTCTGAGTGGGACGAGCAGTGCCCCAAGCCACTCTGGCATGGCCTTGCCATGTGTGCAGCAGTAAGTTCCAAAGTGGCCAGACCATGATGTCAAATAACTGTTCCAGCAGATTTGATGCACAAATTCCAAACTTGGACCACGTAAATCCACTCAAAGTAAATCCACTTGTCAGTCACCAAAGAATATGCATGCAGCTGCAAGAGGGAACCTCCGCTTGTGTTACTTAAAGTCCAAGCGCCCAGCTTGCGAGTAAGGTGATTGAGACCAAGTCCTGCTATTGCAAGATTTGTGGAAGCACTGTGGAGTATTTTTGGAGGCATTGTGGTGAATTGCTGGATTTGATAGGGAGCATTGTTGCAACCTCACAGGGAGAGCAAAGGATTTGGTGGCCTGCAGTTGCAATGCCTCTGAATCTGCAACGTGACTGAGATGGTGCAGGGGCTGCAGAGGGGGAAGCTCTGCACGATGCCCTCTGCCAAGTTGAAGCTGGACAGTGACAGGAGGCTGTCTGATAGGCCTGCCAGTGCACCCATCATCTCCATGTATCCTCATCGGTATTCTCTGTATGCTGACCCATTGGAGTCATCACCTGAGTCCTCTGTAGCAGAATTTGTCTGCGGCCAGTTCCTCTGGTGAGTCCTCTGGCACATGAACCATCATTTACCACGGCCTGGCCACAGCCCACTCATGCTCGGTAACTCGACACATCCAGATCTCAACTCTATTCTAACCTCCAAGAGCAGTGCAGTGCTAATATCTTAGCTGGTGGCTGCAAGTATAACATCAAGTATCGGGTCCTCTTCATCAATGCTATGCTGTTGCTCTTTCTCTTGCTCCTGGGGCTGGGAAGGGACCAGTTCTTGGGTGCTTGAAAGCAAAAAAATAAAAAAGGGAAGGTGGGGTGGGGGGGATGTGAGGTGGTGGTGGCAGCTTGAGTTTTGAAAGTAAGAGGTCCAGGATCTCACCATCAGCAGCTTGCACATCCTGCCATATAGCAGGATGGGGGTGAGGAGAGAGTTGAGAAGGTGAATAAGGCAGGAACATACTAACTTCCTCAATATTCTCGGTGATGCCAGATGCCATGGGCTCTATTGCAGTTGGCCTCATGAGGCCAGAAACCATCTCTTCCAAAGGGCTTGAGATGCAGGCGCAGTTGTCTCCCACTGGTTCTGCTCTGCTCCTAGCTGTTATGGACCAACTTGTGCTGGAAGATAGATGGGACCGAATGTCTTTGATTGTGTAGGGCATTCTTTGAGAGATGTGCCTGCCGTAGCTGAATAGCTGGAAGTATGTAGAAGCAGCGAAAGCTGAGTGTGCGACTGGCATCATTGGAGTATCTGTGAGGTTGAGCTTGAGTATCTGGATGTTAGGCCTGAGTCTTTGATAGTTATAGTTTGATGCTGGGTGAGTGATGGAGCTGTGGTGCATTAAGTATCATGAGAGGTTGGCGGTTCAGTGGGCTGGCGATGTCCTTTGAAGATGCATTCACTAGCTTGGCCACATGTGTGAGGTCATTGAACTTTTGCGGTACTGCTCCCAGCTCCTCAGCTAGACTCCAGGGCAGTTGACCTCCTTAATTACCTGCTCCTATTTCCTTCTGAGTGTTTGCCCTGAGGGCCTCTTGGTCTCCCACGGTAGCATAATCTCTGTCCTCCTGTTGGCCTCCATCACTAAGGCCTCCAGCGTGACATCTGTGAACCTAGGAGCCGCCTTCTATGGCATGTCATGGGTGTATTTTGTGGGGCTGGAGGGGCTCCCAGTACCGGGCCAAAAAGACGGGGGGAAGTTCTGCCTCAGCCATATGGAGCCCCTGCGCCCCCGCCCCCCTCCAAGTGTGATTCTATGGTGTCCAGCAATTAACAGCAAAGTGCCGGATTTCCATCCCTTTAAAGACAGGGATCCCGTCTGCAAGAGTTGCCAGCCAATCAGAGGGCCGGCAGCTCAGTAGTATCAGCAGGGCCAACTGGAGCAGTGGCCACTGCCGGTACGGCACCAGGCCTTAGATTCAGGCTCAGCGCTGGAGACCGGGTGGTGGGTTGTTTGCTGGCGGGGACCCTCCATGGGCCACAGATTGCCCCAGAGGAGGGCCCCCTCCTCCCCACTGGCTTGTTGCCAGCGGCGGGTGGAAGAAGCCCTAAAGTGCTGTTAATAGGCCTCTTAAGGACCTCTATGGACCTCTGGGCAGGAAGGCTGTGTTAGACCTGTTCCATCTCCGACAAAATTGTGGTGCGATGGAAAGGTGACAGGCACTCCACCCTCTGCCTCCTGTGGTAATTCTATGGGCCCCCCATCCCCTCGGCCACCTTGCCTATCTCTGGGGGGGCCCATAAAATTCAGCCCCATTTCTGCAGATCCCTCTTGCAGCCTGTGTCAGTATAGGCAATCAGAAGCAGCTCACTTCCTCTGAGTATGTCTTCCCTTTAAGAGGGGCCGACTGCCTTTAAGAGGAGGAGGCTGGCCGCACCATGTGATATCAGTGCACACTGCTAGGCCCCTTGCTGAATACTCAAGCAGCCAGCAGCTTGGGCCCCACTTGAGTCAACGCGATCAAGTAAACGAGGAGGTAGCACCAAGTTTGCGTGCTACCTTCCTCAAGACGAATGGGCATGGTCAGGTTGCGAAATGTGAACCTCCTGCTCAACAATGGGCCTTAACAAATTTTTTGCCTGTTAGTTCTATTATTTGTGACAGAATAAAAGAATACTAGAAATGTCACTTCATCTTTAATTCTCTAGTCTTGCATTTGGCTAACCGTAAACCTTCTTTGAGGTAGGAATATAGATTTCTTTATCTGGGAATGATAGCATAATGGTGTGTTACTGGACTAGTAACCCAGAGGCTTGGACTAATGCTCCGGAGACATAAGTAAAAATCTCACCATGACAGTTGGTGGAATTTAAATTCAACTCATTAATTTTTTTAAAAAAGCTAGTCTTGGTAATGATGATCATGAAACTTGAAACTATCAGATTGTCACAAAAACCCATTTTGTTCATTGACTTCCTTTAGCGAAGGAAATCTGCCGACCTTACCTGGTCTGGCCGACATATGAATCCAGACCCAGAGCAAAGTGGTTGACT
Source organism: Heterodontus francisci (assembly GCF_036365525.1). NCBI lineage: Eukaryota > Metazoa > Chordata > Chondrichthyes > Heterodontiformes > Heterodontidae > Heterodontus > Heterodontus francisci. The sequence continues at coordinate 110,467,274 of NC_090371.1, read as the reverse complement.
CTTCACTGCTCTCTGAAATAGCCTAGCAAGTCATTTAGTTGTATCAGACCGCTACAGAATAGTCATCGACCCAGGCACCGGAACCAACAAAGACACACCCTGCAAGGTCATCCTCACTGACATCTGGTGACTTGTGCCAAAATTGGGAAGACCGTTCCACGGACTAGTCAAACAACATCGTCATACTGAATCATACCTTACAGAAAATGCCCCAGACTCCTCCATCACCACGAGCAGGACAGGCCCACCAGAGGTGGTGGCACAGTGATATACAGTAAGGAGGGAGTGGTCCCATGAAGTCCTCAACACTGACTCTGGACCCCATGAGGTCTCATGGCATCAGGTGAAACATCGGCAAGGAAAACCCCTTATCATTACCACCCTCCCTCAGCTGATCAATCAGTACTCCTCCATGTTGAACACCACTTGGAAGAAGCACTGAGGATAGCAAGGGCACAGAATGCACTCTGTTCAATGTTCATCGAGAGGCTCAGTAGCACCACTACTGACCAAGCTGGCCAAGTCCTGAAGGACATATGTCTGCCAGACTTTGCCTGCGGCAGGCAAAGAGAGAACCAAAACCTACTTGACCTCAACCTCACGAAAGACCTGTTGCAGATGCATCTGTCCATGACAGTATTGCAATATTGGTAGGAGTGATGTCCCCCACACAATCCTTGTGGAGACGCAGTCTCGTCTTCACACTGAGAACACCCGCCATCGTATTGTGTGGCAGTACCACTGTGCTAAATGGGATAGATTAAGAACAGATCTAGCAGCTCAAAACTGGGCTTCCATGAGACTCTGTGGGCCATCAGCAGCAACAGACTTGTATTTACAATGTGTAACCTTAATAGCATGGCATATCCTTCATGCTACCATTACCATCAAACCAGGGTATCAATTGTTTTTCAGACTGAAGGATGGGATATAGTGGGGTTCCCCAGGGGTCAGTGTTGGGACCCCTGCTTGTCTTGATATATATTAATCACCTAGACTTGGGTTTAGAGGGCATAATTTCAAAATGTGCAGATGGCACATAACTTGGGGCTGTTGTAAGCTGTGAGGAAGATAGTGATAAACTTCAGGAGGCAATTAGCAAAAGAAGCAACAGCGAAATGAGAAAAAACCTTTTTATACAGTGAGTGGTTCGGATCTGGAATGCACTACCTGAGAGTGTGGTGGAGGCAGATTCAATCGAGGCTTTCAAAAGAGAACTGGATAATTATCCGAAGAGAAAAAATTTGCAGTGTTATAAGGAAAAGGCAGGGGAGTGGGACTAGGTGAGTCGCTCTTGCAGAGAGCCGGCACAGATACCACAGGTAAAATGGCCTTCCTCTGTAGTGTAATCATGCTATGATTCTAACCCTGGTTCAATGAGGAGTGCAGTAGACTGCACCAGATGCAGCACCAAGCATACCTAAAATGAAGTGTCAACCTGGTGAAGCCACAAGACAGGACTACTTGCATGCCAAACAGCAGAAGCAGCATTAAGTAGAGCTAAGCAATCCCACAACCAATGGATAAGATCAAAGCTCTGCAGTCTTGCCACATACAGTCATGAATGGTGGTGGACAATTAAGCAATTAATCAGAGGAGGAGGTTTTACAAACATCCCCATCTTCAATGGTGGGGCAGTCCAGCAGGTGACTGCAAAAGACAAGGCTGAAGCATTTGCAACCATATTCAGCCAGAAATGTTGAGTGGATGGTCCAGCTCTGCCTCCTCCTGAGGTCCCCAGCATCACAGATGCCAGTCTTTAGCCAATTCAATTCACTTCACGTGACATCAAGAAATGGCTGAAGGTTCTGAATACTGCAAAAGCTAAAGGATCTGATAAAATCCAGCTGTAGTACCAAAGATTTGTGCTGCAGAACTAGCCGCATCCCTAGGCAAGCTGTTCCAGTCAGCTACAACACTGGAATCTACACAACAATGTAGAAAATTGCCCAGGACAAATTACTGCCCCATCAGTCTATTCTCAATCATCAGCAAAGCAATGGAAGGTGTCATTGATTGCGGCATTAACTCAGCAACAACCTGCTCACAGATGCTCAGTATGGGTTCCACCAGGGCCATCCGGCTCAAGACATCAATACAGCCTTGGTCCAAACATGGACAAAAGAGCTGAATTCCAGAGATGAGCTGAGAGTGATTGCCCTTGACCATAAGGCAGCATTTGCCTGAGTGGCATCAAGGATTCCTAGCCAAATTGAAGTCCGTGGGAATCGGGGGAGGGTGGGGGGGAAACTCTCCATTGGCTATAGTCGTAACCTAGGAATATGGTTGTGATTGTTGGAGGCCAATCATCTCAGCTCCAGGACATCGCTGCAGGAGTTCTTCAGGGTAGCGTCCTAGGCCCAACCATCTTCAGCAACTTCATCAATGACCTCCTTTCCACCATAAGGTCAGAAGTGGGGATGTTCAGTGATCATTGCACGGTGTTGAGTACCATTCACGATGACTCAGATACTGAGACAGTCCATGCCAACATGCAGCACAACCTGGACTACATCCAGGCTTGAGCTGGTAAGTGACAAATAACATTTTGCCACACAAGTGCCAAGTAATGACCATCTCAAACAAGAGAGAATGTCACCATCTCCCCTTGATGTTCAACAGCCTTACCATCGCTGAATCCCCACCATCAACATCCTGTGGGTTACCATTGACCAGAAACCAGCCATATAAATACTGTGGCAACGTGCAGGTCAAAGGCTAAGAATTCTGCGAGTAACTCACTTTTTGACTCCCCAAAATCATCCACCACCGACAAGGTACAAGCCAGGAGTGTGATGGAATACTCCCTACTTGCAGCTCCAATAATACCCAAGAGTTTAACACCATCCAGGACAAAGCAGCCTGCTTGATTTCACCCTATCCACCACCTTAAACATTCCCTCCCTCCACCACTGCTGCACAGTGGCAGCAGTGTGTACGATCTACAAGATGCACTACAACAATTCACCAAGGCTCCTTTGACAGCTCCTTCCAAACTAGCAGTCTCTACCACCTAAAAGGGCAAGGGAAGCAGATGCAGGGAACACTACCATCTGCAGGTTCCCCTCCAAGTCACACACCATCCTAACTTGGAACTGTATTGCTATTGTTTCACTGTTGCTGCGTCAAAATCCTGGAACTCCCTCCCTAACAGCATTGTGGGTGTACCTGCACCACATGGACTGCAGCAGTTCAAGAAGGTGGCTCACTGCCACCACCTCAAGGGGAATTAATGGTAGGGAATAAATGCTGGCCTTGCCAGCAATGCTCACATCCCATGAACGAGGAAAAAGAAGCATATTCGATGTTCGCATAAATTGCTGCCAAGATGATGGAATGGCAGAGGGTCACAAAAGTGCTTAGCATTAGGGCCATTAACACCATCACTATTTTGGAAACAATTATTTACATTTTCATGGATTCTGTTTTGAATAATGCAAAAAATTCTTATTTCCCTGGTATCCATTTGATATAATTAAGTTCTATGTTTATATTGCGCAAAGGTACTTTTATATTTAGCTGGTGATGTTAAGCTGAATCGGATTGATGTTATGAAGGTTAGGTTTTCTGAATACTTATTGAGTTCTGCTCATTGGAGCTCTCCCAATAAATAGCATGTACATTATTGAGACAGAAATGAAGAGTTACTGATGAATTGTAATTGATTTGTACAGAGCTTTGATGGGAGGCAAAGTTCATTTGCATGGGCAGTAATGTGTTAGTAATTAAACCTGTACAAACAGCTGTGTCTCTTTCTACAAAGAATTTGTCCAGATAAAATTATTTAGCTTAGTGTCCCTTTTCATGGTGTACTACATAGGTTTAAATAATTCTATGCAGCATTCTATTTTATTGTGACTGAAATCTATCAATCTCAGTCTTGAAAATTACAATTGACCCAGCATCCACAGCCTTTTGGGGGTGACATTTCCTTTGTGTGATAAAGTGCTTCCTGATTTCACGACTGAATGCCTTTAAGATTGAGTCTTCTTGTGCTGCACTTCTTCGCCTGAAGTAGTTGCTACCCGATTGAATCCCTTTATCACTTCGAACTCCTCAGCTGGATCCCTCCTCAACCATCTCAATTCAAATGTCTGAGCAAAATATATTGAATTTTAGGAACTAGTTTTTGTGTTAGTAAATGGGATTTACTGGAGTACATTCAATTGATACTAATGGTAAAATAACTACAATCTTTTTTCTCTTTGTCAATCCAAAAAAGTTGATTTTAAATACTGATTGCAAGAATGCCACATAAATCTTGGTTTAGGGTCGAGGGAAGTTATCAACAAAACTTCCAAACCCTCAACGAAGGAATTAATTAGAACTGAGCAGTAGAAAGCTCTGGTAGTATTGCTCTATGATGAATACTTCAGTCCTAATCTTTCCAATGTTGATATTTTATATACAACACATTATCAAATTTGCCTCTGAACAACAAATGGTTTTTGTAAATGTTGATGTGTTTGTAAATATGTCGTTCCCTTAATTAATTATCAATTTTAAAAATTTGACGTCCAACATATATTTAAGAGAGCTCGAAATAGAAAATTCAATGTCATAACCAACTATAACTGAACAATTTTTGTAACTTTAGCTGTCACTAGAAATATTTTCTAACATCTACTGTTTTAACCAGTAAGGGCAGCTTTATTTCAATCATTAGCTGATTGTATTTAGGCAACAACATGGTGTACATTTCCCCTGACTTTAGCACACTATAGACTGTTTTGGCAGGTGAAACAGGTAAAACAGACCTGTAATTATCTAAAATATACAACTGTAATTCCTAGTTATGATGCTACAAGTTTCTTGGTGGTTATACCAGTGGGACATGATTCAATGTAAAATGACAGGTTACTTCATGAAGTGAACTATCACTAAGTCATCAGCAAAACAGTACAAATTGAACTTAAGAATATATTAATGACTTCAGGTATAAATGCATCACTTAATTTTCATTGTTTAATCAACCCATTCATCTGCAATAGTTTGTTCCAATCTGTAGTTACTCAGTCACAGAGGTGATAATCTAAGCCTCTAATCTGGCATTAAACCACAGAGTAGGCAAATCTTGATTGCTCCTTTAATTATTAAAAGTTACCCTCTAATCAGAATCAAAGAAATTAAATAGCTGAACAATCTAACATCATTTTATATCTTAAATAGAATTTTGAATTTACTTTTAGTTGCTAATTCTTTCAATTTCAGCACTAATGATAAACAGTGCGCAGTTATGAAACTAAATGAAATGCAAATTTGTTTGAGGGAGAAGCTATAACTCTTAGCCAGTTTTTGCATTGCTTTATATGTAAATACTAGTCAATCTCCCATAGCGTTACACATGGAACGTCAGGGTCAAGTGTAGTTTTCAGGTGAAGCTGTGTTAGAAGGCGGGGATAACTGGACCAAGGCTTGCAGATATAATTCAGTTCTCATTTTAAAGTTATATATTCCGTTCTTATATTTATATTTCCATTATAAATTCCGACATGCGCATTTATATTAGGAACAGTCTATGTAAACTTATTCTGTTGTAATTACACCTTCTGCCAGTGGTGGTGCTGCAGCACACCATTGAGGAGAAGGGAGTAATTACAGCAGAATAAGACAGTTTCCATTATAGATATGGACATAGGAATGCTAATTGAAAAAGTTACAGATGGTGCATACAGTTGCAAGACTTTTAATATAGAGGTAGTCAGATACATACAGGGCATTAATCAAAGAGAAAACCTGGATTAAATATAAAAACAGCAGTATATGCAACCAATATCAGCAAGTTTAACTAGTTACTTCATTGATACTTGCAAATATCTGTATAAGTTATTTGAGCAACATTTTCTCTTAGTTCATGATTTTTAAAAATTTGTTCATGGGATATGGGTGTCGCTGGCTAGTCCAAAATTTATTGTCCATCCCTAATTGCCTTTGAGACGGTGGTGGTGAGCTGCCTTCTTGAACCGCTTCAGTCCTTGGGGTGTAGTTACACCCACAGTGCTGTTAGGAAAGGAGTTTCAGGATTTTGATCCAGTGACAGTGAAGGAACAGCGATATGGAATGGTGTGTGGCTTGGAGGGGAACTTGCAGGTGGTGGTGTTCCCATGTATCTGCTGCCCTTGTCCTTCTAGGTGACAGAGGTCATGTGTTTGGAAGGTGCTGTCGAAGGAGCTTTGGTGCAATGCATCTTGTAGATGGTACGCACTGCTGTCACTGCATCGCTGGTGGATGGGGTGCCAATCATGCGGGCTGTTTGTCCTGGATGGTGTCGAGTTTTTGAGTATTGTTGGAGCTGCACCCATCCAGGCTAGTAGAGAGTATTCCATCACACTTCTGACTTGTGCCTTGTAGATGATGGCATTGGGGAGACAGGAGGTGAACTACTCACCACAGAATTCCCAGTCTCTGACCTGCTCTTGCAGCCACAACATTTATGTGGCTGGTCCAGTTCAGTTTCTGGTTAATGGTGATTTCCAGGATGTTGATAGTGTGGGGATTCAGTGATGAGAATACCATTGAATGCCAAGGGGAAATTGTTTCGATTCTCTCTTGTCTGAGATGGTCATTGCATGGCACTTGTGCGGTATGAATGCTATTTGCCACTTATCAGCCCAGGACTGAATGTTGTCCAGGTCATGCTGCAAATGGACACAAGAACACAAGAAATAGGAACAGAAGTAGACCATATGGTCCATCGAGCCTGTGCTGCCATTCAATATGATCATGGCTTATCTTGGGCTTCAATTCCACTTTCCTGCCCGCTCCCGATATCCCTTGATTCCCTGCGAACCAAAAATCTATCTACCCAGCCTTAAATGTATTCGATGATGGAGCATCCACAACCCCCTGGGGTAGAGATTTCCAAAGATTCACAACCCATTGAGTGTAGTAATTTCTCCTCATCTCAGTCCTGAATGATTGGCCCCTTATCCTGAGATTGTGACCCCACGTTCTAGATTCCCCGATCAGCAGAAACAATTTCTTGGCTTCTACCCTATCAAGTCCTGTCAGAATCTTGTATGTCTCAATTAGATTGCCTCTTATTCTTCTAAACTTCAGAGAATATAAACACAATTTACTCAGCCTCTCATCATAGGACAACTCCTCATCCAAGGGACAGATTGAGTAAATCCTCGCTGCACTGCCTCCAGTGCAAGTATATCATTTCTTAAATGTGGAGACCAAAACTGCACACAGTATTCCAAGTGCAGTCTCACCAAAGCCCTGTACAATTTTAGTAAGGCTTCTTTATTCTTGTACTCCAATCCCCTTGCAATAAAGGCCAACATGCCATTTGCCTTCCTATTAGCCTGCTGCACCTGCATGTTAACTTTGTGCGTTCCTTGTACGAGAACCTACTAGTCTCTCTGAACAGATACACTTATGAGTTTTGCACCTTTTAAAAAATATTCAGCTTTTCTATTTTTATGACCAAAGTGAACAACTTCACATTTCCTTACATTATATTCCATTTGCCATCTTGTTGCCCACTCACTTAACGTGCTTATATTTATTTGCAGTCTCTCTATCTCCTCCCCGCAACTTACCTTTCCGCTGAGCTTTGTATCATCAGCAAACTTAGATACCATACTCTCTGTTTCTTCATTAATATAGAGTGTAAATAGTTGAGGCCCCAGCACTGATCCAAGCGCACCCCACTATTCACTGCCTGCCAACTTGAAAATGCCCCATTTATGCCCACTCTCTGCTTCCTGTCTATTAACCAATCCTCTATCCACGCTAATATATGATCCGCAACACCATGAGCCCTTACCTATTAATCTTTTATGTGGCGCCTTATCGAATACCTTTTAGAAATCTAAGTATACTACATCTACTGGTTTCCCTTTATTTACCTTACTAGTTGCATCCTCAGAAAACTCTAAATACATTTGCCAAACAGGATCTCCCTTTAGTAAAACCACTTGTTCTAATCATACTATGCTTTTCTAAGTACAATGTTAAGACTTCTTTAATACTTTTCAGCATCTTCCCAACAACTGATAGGCTAACTGCCCTGTAGTTCCGTTTTCTCTCTCCCTCCTTTCTTGAAAATCGGTGCAACATTTGCCAACTTCCATTCTGACGGGAACATTCCTGAATCTAAGGAATTCTGGAAGACCATAGCTAGGATCCCCTATCTCTGCAGCTATTTCTTTCAGAACCCTAGGATTTAGGCCATCTGGTTCTGGGGATTTGTCAGATTTTAGACATGAGCTGCTTCTGCATCTGAGGAGTCGCGAATGCTGCTGAACATTGTGCAACCATCTGTGAACATTCCCACTTCTGACCTTATGATGGAGGGAAGGTCATTGATGAAGCAGCTGAAGATGGTTGGGCCTAGGACACTACCCCGAGGAACTCCTACAGTGATGTCCTGGGACTGAGATGAATGATCTCCACCTTCCTTTGTACTAGGTATGATTTCAACCAGTTTCCCCCCAATCCACATTGACTCCAGTTTTGCTAGAGCTCCATGATGCCATACTTGGTCGAATGCCGCCTTGATGTCAAGGGCAGTCACCCTCATCTCTGGAGTTCAACTTTTGTCCATGTTTGGACAAAGGCTGTAATGAGGTCAGCAGCTGAGTGGCCCTGGCAAAACTTAAACAGAGTGTCAGTGAGCAGGTTATTGCTGAGCAAGTGCCACTTGATAGTGCTATCAATGACCTCTTCCATCACTTTGCTGATGATCGGGAGTAGACTGATAGGGCAGTAATTGGCCGAGTTAGATTTGTCCTTTTTGTGCATAGAATATACCTGGGCAATTTTCCACATTGCCAGGTATATGGCAGTGTTGTAACTGTACTGGAACAGCTTGGCCAGGGGTGCAGCTAGTTCTGGAGCACAAGTCTTCAGTACTGTTGCCAGGGCCAATAGCCTTTGCAGTATCCAATGCCTTCAGCGGTTTCTTGATATCACGTGGAGTGAATCAGATTGGCTGAAGACTGACATCTGTGATGTTGGGGACCTCGAGGAGGCTGAGATGGATCCTCCGCTAGGCGCTTCTGGCTAAAGATGGATACAAATGGTTCAGCCTTGTCTTTTGCACTGATGTGCTGGGCTCCCCCATCTTTGACGATGGGGATATTTGTGGAGCCTCCTCTCCTGTCAGTTGTTTAATTGTTCACCACCATTCATGACTGGATATGGCAAGACTGCAGAGCTTAGATCTGATCCATTGGTTGAAGGATCGCTAAGCCCTATTTATTGCATGCATGTTGTCCTGTGTTGTCGCTTCACCGAGCTGACACCTCATTTTTAGGTATGCCTGGTGCTGCACTTGGCATGCCCTCCTGCACTCTTCATTGAACCAGGGTTGGGCTCCCAGTTTGATCATAATGGTAGAGTGGGGGATATGCTGGGCAGTGAGATTACAGATTGTGGTTGAATACAGTTCTGTTGCTGATAGCCCAATTTTGAGTTGCTAGATCTGTTCGATATCTATCCTATTTGGCATGGTGTACCCTCAATGCGAAGACAGGACTTTGTCTCCACAGGAACTGTGCAGTGGTCACTCCTACCAATTATGTCTTGGACACATGATACTCTGACAGGTAGGTTGGTGAGGACGAGGCCAAGTAGGTTTTTCCCTCTTGGTTCCCTCACCACCTGCCGCAGACCCAGTCTAGCACTTATGTCCGTTAGGACTCTGCCAACTCGGTCTATAGTGGTGCAACTGAGCCACTCTTGCTGATGGACATTGAAGTCCCCCACCCAGAGTATATTTTGTGCCCTTGCTACCCTCAGTTTTCTTCCAGTTACTGTTCAACTTGGCGAAGCACCAATTCATCAGCCGAATGGTGGGGGGGTGGGGGGCAGTAGATGGTAAATAGCTGGAGGTTTCCTTGCCTATGTTTGACTTGATGCTAGGAGACTTCATGGGGTCCGGAGTCATTGTTGAGGACTCCCAGGGCAATTTCCTCTGATTGTATACCACTGTGCTGCCACCTCTGGTAGAACTGTCCTGCTGGTGGGAAAGGACATACCCAGTGATGGCGCTGGTGGTGTCTGGGACATTGTCTGTAAGGTATGATTCCGTGAGTGTGACTATGTCCAACTGTTGCTTGACTAGTCTGTGGGATAGGTCTCCTAATTTTCGCACGAGACCCCCAGATGTTAGTAAGGAGGAATTTGCAGGGTTGACAGGGCTGGATTTGCCGTTGTTGGTTCCGGTGCCTAGGTCGATGACAGGTGGTCTGTCCAATTCTGTTCCTCTTGGACTTTGTCGCGGTTTGATGCAACTGAGTGGCTTGCTAGACCATTTCAGAGGGAGTTAAGAGTCAACCACATTGTTGTGGGTCTGGAGTCACATGTAGGCCAGACCAGGTAAGGATGGCAGATTTCCTTCCCTAAAGGACATTAAGTGAACCAGATAGTTTTTACAACAATTGATAATGGTTTTATGGTCACCGCTAGACTAGCTTTTTAATTCCAGATTTATTAATTGAATTCAAATTTCGCTATCTGCGATGGTGGGATTCAAACCCATGTCCCCAGAACATTAGCCTGGGGCTCTGGGTTACTAGTCTGTTGACATTACCACTGTGCCACTGCCTGTCTGGTATGGAACTTGCGTCTTCTACTGTGAAGACAAACACAAAATATTTGCTCAATGCCTCTGCCATTTCCTCACTCCCATGATGATTTCTTCTGTCTCTGTTTCCAAGGGATCACCATTTACTTGAGCTACTCTCTTTTTGATATACCTATAAAAGCACTAGCACACCAAAGGACATTTGAAGAGTGGAAGTGAATGCTTTTTCTGATATCTTATTCATTGGATTATGCTTACTAGATCTTTTCCAACGGCAAGTAGGAAAAGATAGCACTAAATGCAACACTTGGCCATGTACACCAGTTGCCTATGCTTGATTCCCAGCATTTGCTAAGACAGCTGATCTCAGATAAGGTAGCAATGTCATACTGACTTTCTAATCAGAAGAAGCAGGGAAGTTAAGTTATGCTGAACCTTTATAAAGCTCTGGTTAGGCCCCAACTAGAGTATTGCATCCAGTTCTGCTGACCACACTTTAGGAACAATGTGAGGGTCCTTGAGTGGGTGCAGTGGAGATTTACCAGAATGATTCCAGGCATGAGGGATTTTAGTTACAATGTTAGGTTGGAGAGGCTGGGGTTGGTCTCCTTGGAGCAGAAGAGACTAAGGGGATATTTGCTGGAGATATACAAAATTATGACAGGCTTACATAAGTTATACAAGGAAAAACTGTTACCATTAACGATATTACAAGGACCGGGGACACAGATTGAAGGTTTTGGGCAAGAGATGCAGGGGGAATATGAGGAAGAACCTTTTACGCAGCAAGTGGTAATGACCTGGAACTCGCTGCCCACGAGGGTGGTGGAAGCAAATACAAACAATCATTTCAAAACGAAATGGGGTGGACACTTGAACGGTATAAACTTGCAGGGCTATGGGAGATCAAGCAGGGGAGTGGGACTGAATGGATTGCTCTACAGAGAGCTGGCATAGCCTCAATGGGCTGAATGGCTTCCTTCTGTGCTGTATATGACTATGACTCTAGGTAAGATTAAGTCATGGGTCTAAATATTGATCACTTCCTTGTGTCTCTTCTCACACCGCATCCCGATTGGATCACATGTTCAGTGTTGGACTTGACGATGGCTGGAAATTTTCCACGATGGCTGAAGTCCTGCCATCAGGACCGAAAGCGGGAGGGAACCCCACTTCGGCCGGCAGTGGGTGGGGCATATTCCTGGCAGTGGCCAATTAAGTAGCAGCCGCCATCCCAATTAAGGACAGCTGCCCACCCTCAAGACCTGCTGGCCCAATCAGAGCACCGGCAGCTCAGCAGCTCCATTGTTAAGGTTGGCCATTGCTGAAGCTGCAGCTGCAAGGGGAGGCTGCCTTAATGGCCATGGCACTTTTGAAGAAGGTTAATTGGGATTGGGGGATCCCAGGGCTAGGCCAGGTAGGCAGACTCCGGCAATCGGGGGGTGGGTGCGGGCGTGAGGGAGGGGTGCATGAGGCACAGATGGTGCCATTGCCATGTGGGCAGCCTTTGTCGCCGGGGGCCCCTTCATTGGCCATGCAGTGCCCAAAAAGGAGGCCCCACCCCTCTGTCCAGATCCCACTGGGGGAAGTTGCCAGGTTTCACTGGGCTGTCTCCCAGTGCAGCAGTGCCCCCCCCCCCCTCACCAAACGTGGGCAAAATGTCACGGAGGTGGGAAGTGGGCCTCAATTGGCCATTTAATTGGCAAAATGGCATGGCAGCAGGAAGATGTCCAGCAACCTCCCACTAATGACTTCCCATGCCATTTTGCCAGCTTTTCTGCTCCCCCAGCCCGTCGCCACAGGCCTGGTAAAATTCCAGCCTATGAGCCTGCTGAAATTCAACATCTAGGCTTAAATACCAAGCGTTGCTAGATGAACGCCAGAAGCATTACTACCTCAAAATAAAGTTTTTAGTAGGCTCAGTTGCTGGAGCAACTTCCTTTAAAAGTCTGGTGATATTCAACCAGATTGACTGCTGACAGATTTATGCAGCAGCAGATGCTACCGAAATGTTTTCAATATGGTTCAAAATTTTTGCTTAGATTTTTATCAAATAAGATAAAAGTAGCAACAAATGTGAATGATTAAGCAGTAGTTGGTGTTGTGTTCTCCTTTGTTTGTAAATAAGGTAGTATGCTCTTTAATACCAATTTTAAATTCATTTTCAGGAGGAGATCCTCTGGGACAATATGCCATTGAACATATTCAGAATGAATGGAAGGTTTATGTCAGGAAACCTTTGGATAGAGAGAAGAAAGACCATTACCTTTTAAACATTACAGCTACTGATGGGACTTTAGTGGCCAAAGCAGTAGTAGAAGTTAAAGTCCTTGATGCAAATGATAACAGTCCTGTTTGTGAAAAGGTGAGTGTTAGACGAGTAGGAATTGTTGTCGTCAGTTAATGTACAAATGTTTAACATGCTTGCATCAAATTCCTTCTTCCGTTATTTTAACTCAAGGCTAAGAGGTTGAAAGAGCAGAGAAATATCTGATGCAAGCATGTTATCAATAACGTTATTAACTTCTTATTTCTTGAAGGTCCAAGAAGCAGAGTTGCAAATTATTTACTGCAGCAGGTCATTCAGCCCAGTAGGTTCATGCCGATATTAATGGCCCACATGGGCTATCTCCCCCCGCTCTTCAGCTAACCTCATTAATCTGTCCTTCTGTTCCTTTCTCCCTCATCTGCTTATCTAGCTTCCCCTTGAATGCAACTACACTATTCACCTCAGCTATTCCTTGCGCTCGTGAGTTTCACAATGTAACCACTATAGGTTAAGAAGTTTCTCCAGAATTTAGAGTTTACAGTACTAGATTTTTTTTTATTTTGAAAGATGTATTCAGTGAATTCTTACAACCTTTTATAAGGTTCAGCTTTGTTATTTTGCATATTATTGTCTTTTTAGGAATCGTAATGAAGGAAACTAGACAAAGTAGTTTCAGCCTTTAAAAGGTTACAGGAGGATATCCAATCAGGCTAAGTGGCATAAATCATATGCATCAAGCAGATGGTGTGGCTCAACTATGAGTATTTCTGTAGACTAGATGCTGGATAGGATTCATAGAAAGTTAATGACACGTGACAAAAAGAACCAAAAAAACTTTGCACATACATTAAGGTAGATGCATTAACCAGTGATATAAAGCACAGAGAGCACATTCACAAGAGTTTTGCTCATTGTCGCATGTTGACAGTTACATAATCCTCCTTGTCTTCTGTACAGAATGAGTCACAGCTCCAGACTAACGGTCATGTTCCCCCCCCCATAAATCGCTGTGTTTTACTATTCTTCTGCTAGTAGGTAAAAATTCTTGATTCCTCTCTTGTTGAATTAGTGGTCAGTTCTATTCATAGCCACATCTCTTATCTATACATTTTATAAGTTTGAGTTGGCCAAGAAAAGAATTATCAGCATAATTAGCCTGGGATTTTTCTGCTTTTATTTTGACAAATTTATTTTGGTTAAATCAGTACTTGGTAAGAGGAGAAATTGATCTTACAACTGCCTGTTTTTGTAGTGTGACATCTAGGTTAGAACTCCAAATTGTGCATTGTAATCATCTGCATCTGAACTGTGTAAGAAGTGCACTGGGCACCAAACTGGCTTGGGCGATTTTAATTATCCAGAGCTGAAACAGGACTTGGGATCCTTTGAATGTTGTTATGAGAGTGCTTTTTTTGTGTAAAATATGTTTTTAAGGACTTATAGTTGAGTTATAGACATTGATACATCTGGAAGCTTGAAGAGATGCTGAACTTTTTTTAAAAGAGGTCACCAGAAGGCTTCCTGGACTTGGCCTGTAAGGAAGTCCTTACTGGAAGGCACCTGGTTTCAGATAAAATGCCAGCAGGGAGCTTGTTGTTTTGACTTGGAGAAGATGTTTACAGAGAAGTGATAAGTCAAGATTTATTGGGTTCAGAAGGCTTGATTGTTGTGACACTGTTTTGGTAGTGATTTGGAGGGTAAACTGCTTGGAAAACTCTTGGTTTTTGCCTGCCATGTCTTTCTCTCCCTTTGAAAGAAACCCTGCATATCCAGTGTGTCAGTCTCCTCTTTCCTCCTATATTTGAAGAAACCCTGCATATCTATTGTGTGGGAACTGAAACCCCTGTGGTTGCATTTCTGCCCTAAGGCTTGTCTGAAACCTCTGTAGTTGCATTTCTTGGAAATCCTACCCAATTTGATCATCAAAGTCTCCTGAAAAAAACTGTTCTAGGAAGATTCCAGTGACAGCCGTCTATACACATTTGAGAAACCAGACCAAAACAAAGGACATCTTTCTATATCTTTATTTTTCTTCAAGAATGAGCAGGTTTTCAGACTATGTGTTTTTTTGTCTGTTATTTTTGGAACAGAGCCCTCAAACAAAAATCCCTTTTATTTTTCTGGTTAACCTGCATGTGTGGTGTGTGTGTGTGGGGCTAAGGTAAAAAAAAAAGGAGCTTTTATATTTCAATCTGTGTGTTTGAGCTTTACTACATTAATGGTTAAGACTTGTTTTAAAATAAACTGATAGGTTTGTTTATTGAAGAAACCTGGTTGGTGTATTTCATTCTGGGGAAAATAGAGTATATGATCAACTGTATCGGTTAGTGGAAAAATTTAAATGTATGTTGTGACCTGTGGAGAAGTGAGACAAGAATGAACAGTGCTCTCCACCTGCCACGTTTGTAACAATGTGCAAATCAGGGTCCTATGCCAGATGAATCCTTAAAGGGATTGCCATAAAATACAAAGCCTCTCTTTCCATTAAACTGTTGTGTCCATTTAAACTCTCTTTGACGTTTCTCTATGCCTAGCAATGCTGGATGCTTGTCCTATGAAATGTCAGTTATGTCCACCATTACTGAGGCGATGAAGATGGGAGGCACTAAGTAAAATGTTACAACATTACTATTGCCTCATTTAAATCCACTCTACTGTGGCATAAAGAAGGTCTGGAAAATGTTTTTATGCTATGTTCTATTATTACTCACTTTTTCTGATCATTGAGCAATCTCATGCCTCAAGGGCGTGCACTCTCACATCTCTGAAGTAATTAAAGCATAATGCAAGAAAAAGGCCATTCAGCCCATTACTTCCACTGTTTATGTATCATCCTCTTCCTTACCTGGTATTTCTACAGCTCTTTAAGGGTGTTAATTAACTAAGCATTAATGATTGTCACGCTCACGAGAAGTGCAGCGATGAAAATACAAAAAATAAACCGACGACTTAAAAAATTAGAGCAATTTTAAAAGACAGGTACATTTGCTGTCAACAAAAGGGAGGACAAATCACATGACCCATACCACTTCCTGCACTAAAATACATATCCATGTCTACTAGAACTAAAACCTATGAACCCTGTGTACATGGAAATAAGACAGCTTATCACACTTGAATGTGAGCTATACACAAAATGAACTAAAACAAAGATACTCCCATTCTCTATGGGCTGAATTTATAAAGGTTGCCGCCAACCTCGGCGGAGAGCTTCAAGAACGGAATGGCACGACACACGCACGAGATGTGCTCCGGGGAGCTGCCGCGATATTTCGGCAGCAGCTTATTAACATGGAGGGGGTAGAACGAACCCCCCCTCCCCCCCCGCCAAATGACGTAGCGGGGGCGGGCTCTCTGTCACCGGCAATGGCGTCCAGTGCCATCGCACCGGCACCATTTTTAAAGGCCTTCCGGCCTTTCAGTGAGAATTATATTTTTAAAGGTTCTGCTGTCCGAAAAAGGTACACTTTTAATTGCATTTGTAATCCCAATGAGTAATCAATATGCAAGTTTCCCTCTTGCCCACAAAAAAATGTTTTCTCACATCTCGAACTTTCCCCCCTGAACTATACTTTGACCCCCAACCCCTTCTCACCATCCCCGCAACCTATAAGAAGAGTTTTCCCCGCTCCCAACCCAGGCCCTGAGAACTTCACTTCTCCCTCCGAAGGCGCTGGAGTTCTGGCAACCAGCCGGAATATCGGCGTGGGATCTCTGTCACTACATGGTAAATTATTAGTCATTCATTAAAATGTATTTACATATTTAAATTAAGCCTCCGTCGTCATGCAGCGGGGGCTGCCACAAGGTCTCGCCGTGCTGGTAAAATGGAGCTGGGCCTTGCCAGCGTCGAGGCCCATAGCAGGCCTCCCCTGGAGGCATTTCCCAGGTCCCCCCACCACCACCCCCGATGTCGGTGGGGGCTTGTAAAATCCAGCTCTATGTCTCCAGCTACCCTTCACCACAATAGTGTGTGAACGGCCCTCGTATCATAATGGGGCCATCAAAAGCTATTTGTACAGCTTATCAGGAATTGAAACCTAAAATCACATGGGCAAAACCAACACTTAATGAGTTTACCTATCAAGGTAATCGTTTTGGAAGAACAAAGTGGGTCTTTCCAGTTCAGTCATCAATTCATCAACATCTTTCTGGTCACCCTCCAACCATGCGGTCAACACCGAAAGCCATTTTGAATTCCAGCACAAGGCAGAGAGTAAGAGAGAGACACCAGTTCCAGCTAACACATTTGAACCCTGCTGAGATGAGTTGAAAGCCAACTGCAGCAAAGGAAAGATAGTGCCTTTGAAACAACTCCTCCACCTGTGAAAACTGAGCTAAGAATATCAGCACCCTCTTCAAACTGAAGTGAACTGCCAGAAGTCTTCAACAAGCCAGCAAATACAAGTCTACCAGCAAACAGGCCTGCAACTTTAAAACTCACCTGAGAGGATCCCACAGGTTTTCCTGAAGCAACAGAATTTTACACCTTGAACTCTTAACTGATCCCTTTTATCTATCTTTTCTTGTGTGTGCTTGTGAGAGTAAATGCGTGTGTGGGTGGTGTTGCGATCATTTTGGGTGATGAATATTTATCAATAAGTATTTAATCTTCTGTTTCAAACCAACGAGAAAACCTGTCACTGTTTATTTGGCTAACAAAACACAGAGGCTGAAACTCTGGGCTGAATTTTACTGGCCCCCCAACGTCGGGAGTCATGGCCGACATGTCGGGGAGTCCAGAAAATGCCTCCAGGAGAGGCCCGCCATGGGACTCAACACCGGGAGGGGCTAGCTCCACATTACCAGTGGCGGCGAGGCCTCACAGTGGCCCCCCCTGCCGCTCGGCAACAGGGCTGAAATTTAAATATTCTAATAGATTCTAATGAACACATAATTACTTACCTCATCTTGTCAGACATCCCGCTCCCATATTACGGTCGGTGGCCGGCACTCCCACGCCATCCGATACTTGACCTATGAAGTTTGGTGGAGCACTGGGGGGGAGGGAGGAGGAGGTAAGTTTTCAGGGCGGGGGGTAGCGGGGAAAAGTATTGAGATTGGTGGAGGGGAGGGGATGGTGGGAAGGGGTTGAAGGTGAAAGTTAATAAAGTTTGGGGGAAGGTCGGGATTGCTAGGTAAATTTTTTGAGGGGGGAGAGGGCAATTAATAAATTCTTTAGTCATTGAGGGATGGGAGAGGGGCTTGATTCTTTCATTACATTTTTAACTTTAATTTTATCGTGTATATTACTTTAAAAGTTCAAATGCAGTGGAAGGGCTTGAAGCCCTGTAAAAAAGGCAGTGGCGCTGGACACCATTGCCGGTGACAGTGCACCCGCCCCCTTCATGTCATTGGCGGTGGGGGGACGGGAGGGTTGCGCTCTACCCCGTCCATGCAAATAAGCCCCCCGCGTGCGGGCTGCCATCTTAGAAGCTATCGCTGGCGAGCTAGTAAAATTCAGTCCACTATTTAAACAAAAACACTGTCTGTGGTCAGTTGGGAGGTGAACAGTGGAAACCAGCCACACCATCACCCACACAGCCATAACATGTTTTTTCTGCACACCTGTTCCCTATATCCATGAAGCTTGGTGAAAGAAAATTCTCATTTTTTGTAGTTTCACTTGAGGCTCTTTAATTTTATTCCTATGAGGAACTCAAGAAAATTGCAATCACCAGGGAAGTGGTGCTGAGCAAATTGTTGGAACTGCGGCTGACTAGTCCCCGGGTCCTAATGGACCTCATCCTGGCGTCCTAAAAGAAGTGGCTAGTCTGATAGTTGATGTGTTGGTTTTAAATTTCCTAGATTCGGGGAAACTTCCATTAGATTGGAAAATAGCAAATGTAACTCCTTTATTCAAAAAGTGAAGGAGACAGAAAGCAGGAAATACTGGCCAGTTAGCTTAACATTTTGTCAGAGGGAAGATGTTAAAAGCTACTCTTAAAGATGTTGTAGCAGGGCACTTCGAAAAGTTTAAGGTAATCAGGCAGAGTCAACACAGTTTTGTGAAAGGGAAATCATGTTTAACCATTTTATTGGAGTTCTTTCAGGAAGTAACATGTACTGTGGATAAAAGGGAACTGGTGGATGTACTGTACTTAGATTTCCAGAAGGCATTTGATAAGGTGCCTTTTCAAAGGTATTTGCGGAAAATAAAAGCTCATGGTGTAGGGGGTAACATATTGGCATGGATAGAAGATTGGCTAGCTATTAGGAAACAGAGAGTAGGCATAAATGGGTCAATTTCTGGTTGGCAAGATGCAACAAGTTGTGTGCCACAGGGATCTGTGCTGGACCCTCAACTTTTTACAATTTATATAAATGACTTGGATGAAGGGAGTGAAGGTAGTTGCAAAATTTGCTGATGACACAAAGATAGGTAGGAAAGTAGGTTGTGAAGAGAACATAAGGGGGCTACAAAGGGATATAGATAGTTTAAGTGAGTGAGCAAAGTTCTGGCAAATGGAGTGTAATGTAAGAAAATGTGAAATTGTCCATTTTGGCAGGAAGAATAAAAAAGAAGCATATTATCTAAATGGTGAGAGATTGCAGAGCTCTGAGATGCAGAGGGATCTGTCCTAGTGAATGAATTGCATAAGATTAGTATGCAGGTACAGCAAGTAATTAGGAAAGCTAATAGAATGTTATTGTTTATGCGGGTGGAATTGAATACAAAAGTAGGGAGGTTATGCTTGAGTTATACAGGACTTTGGTGAGATCACATCTGGAGTACTGTGTACAGTATTGGTCTCCTTATTTAAGGAAGGATGTAAATGCGTTGGAAGCAGTTCAGAGAAGGTTTACTAGACTAATACCTGGAATAGGCGGGTTGTCTTATGAGGAAAGGTTGGACAGGTTAGACTTGTATCTGCTGGAATTTAGAAGAGTAAGAGGCGACTTGTTTGAAACATAGAATCATAGAATGTTTAAGGTACAGAAAGAAGCCACCTGGCCCATTGTGTCTGTGCCAGCCGAAAAACTATCCATCCATTCTAATCCCATCTTCCAGCATTTGGTCCACAGCCCTGCAGCTTATGGCACTTGAGGTGCATATCCAGACTCATTTTGAATGAGTTGAGGGTCTCTGCCTCAACTACCCCTTCAAGCAGTGAGTTCCCGACCATCACCACCCTCTGAGTGAGAAGGTTTTTCCTTCTAATATTTCTACCAATCACTTTAAATTCATGCCCCCTCATCACTGACATCTCTGCTATGTTGAATAGACCCTACACCTCCAGTCTATCCAGGCCCCTCAAAATTTTGTACATTTCAATCAGATTTCCCCTCGGCCTTCTCTGTTCCAAGGCGAACAATCCCAGCCTATTCAATCTTTCCTCATCGCTGCATTTTTCCAGTCCTGGCAACATCCTTGTAAAGCTCCTTTGTCCCCTCTCTAATGCAATTACATCCTTTCTGTAATGAGGTGACCAGAACTGCACACAGTACTCAAGTTGTGGCCTAACCAATGAGTTATACAGTTCCAGCATAACCTCCCTGGTCTTCTATTCTATACCTCGGCTAATAAAAGAAAGGATTTCATATGCCTTCTTAACCATCTTATCGACCTGTTCTGCTACTTTCAGGGATCTGTGGATATTCACTGCAAGGTCCCTTACTTCCTCTACAGTTCTCCATATTTTCCCATTAATCGTGTATTCCCTTGTCTTGTTTAACCTCCCCAAATGCATCACCTCACACTTTTCCAAGTTGAATTCCATTTGCCACTTTTCTGCCCATCTGACCAGACCATCAATATCTTCCTGCAGCCCACAGCTATCCTCCTCGCTATCTACCACACAGCCAATCTTTGTGTCATCTGCAAACTTCTTGATTATGCCCCCGACGTTTACGTCTAAATTGTTAATATACACCACAAAAAGCAGGGAACCCAGTACTGAGCACTGCAGAACGCCACTGGAAACAGCCCTCCAGTCGCTGAAACAACTGTCAACAATTACCCTTTGTTTCCTGCCACTGAGCCAATTTTGTATCCAACTTGCTGCATTTCCCTGGATCCCATGGGATTTAATTTTTTTAACCAGTCTACCATGTGAGACCTTGTCAAAAGCCTTGCTAAAATCCATGTAGACCACATCAACTGCACTACCCTCATCTGTCTTCCTTGTTACTTCTTCAAAAAATGTGATCAAGTTAGTCAAACAAGATCTTCCCTTAACAAATCCATGCTGACTATCCTTGATTAACCTGTGCCTTTCTAAGTGATAGTTTATCCTGTCTCTTAGAATAGATTCCAATAATTTGCCCACTACTGAGGTTAGGCTGACTGGCCTGTAATTATTCAGTCTATCCTTCACTCGCTTTTCAAACAGAGGTGCTACGTTAGCAATTCTCCAATCCTCTGGCACCACACCTGTATCCAGTGAGGACTGGAAAATGATGGTCAGACCCTCTGCTGTTTCTGCTCTTGCTTCTTTTAACAGCCTAGGATACATTTCATCTGGCCCTGATGATTTATCAACTTTCAAGGTTTCTAATCCCATTAATACTTCCTCTCTCCCTATGTTTATCACATCCAATACTTCACACTCTTCCTCCTTAACTACAATATCTGCATCGTACCCCTCTTATGTGAAGACAGATGCAAAGTATTCATTAAGAACAATACCAATATCTTCCACTCCTACATATAGGTCTTTTATGGGCCCTACTCTCTCCTTAGTAATCTGATCCTGAGGGGTCCTGACAGGGTGGATAAGGAAAGGATGTTTTCTCTTGTGGAAGAATCTAGAACTGGGGGTCACTAGTTAAAATTAAGGGGTCGCTCATTTAAGACAGATATGAGGAGAAATTTATTCTCTGAGGGTTGTGAGTCTTTGGAACTCTCTTCCTCAAAAGGCAGTGGCAGCAGAGTCTTTGAATATTTTTAAGGCAGAGGTAGATAGATTCTTGATCAGAAAGGGGATGAGAGGTTATTAGGGGTAGGCAGGAATGTGGAGTAATTGGTTCAGCAATGAACTTATTGAATGGTGGAGCAGGCCCTCGAGGGGCCGAGTGGTCTACTCCTGCTCCTAATTCGTATGTTCGTATGTAAACATACGCTGCAATTTGCTCATAGATTCACTTTCTTCCACATTATCAGCACTTCTCAGCAATCTTCTGCAATGAAAATAAGGTCAGCTCTTATAATTTGAAGTGCTAAGTTTAATAATCATCCTTAAGACTCATCTCTAATCCTGTTCCAATCGAACATCTCCTTCAGAAGATACACCATGTTCCAAATGCGACATAAACAAGGTTCGAGTTACCTTGTTTCACTTTCTGATCAAACATTCTTGAGATTCTTAGCTTTGTTGAAATCAGCCTCATATTTCAGCAAAAGGTCAACAAGCAACATAAATCTACACATGTCTGCAATTTTCTTTTTTACGTGGATTACTTTATATTGATCTGTGATAAAAATTTGTCTGCTGTTCTCCAGCACATAAAATTCTGCTCATGTGTTTTAATTGTATGAAGGTTGGTATGAAAGGTTATCTTAGCATTGGGTTATATAGTTATGGTCAAATCATATTATTTCTTCATAGATATGTAAATTATATCTAATCTTCATCCACTTCCTGTCCACTTACTCTATTATAAATTCCTGTATCCACATTTATAATAGAAACTGCTTATGCAAATTTATTGTCATGTAATTATACCCTCCTTGGCTGAAAAAGATTGACAGCACAATAGTCGTAAATGAAAAGGGATGTATAATTGACTTAGTGGGAGTTTAAAAGATTTTCACTGTTAAGTATGGATCTATAAAATATTATGAGAAACCACAGCAACATCGTTCTTCCATGTCTCTGTCATCTGCCATTATTTCAAGGTTTTTAAGAGGGTAGGGATCACGAAAGCTCAAAGAAAAATATTTCACATGATTTTTCTTTTTAGACACTATACACAGATACCATTGCAGAGGATGTTCCTTCTGGCAAACTAATCCTTGTGGTGTTGGCTGAAGATGCAGATATTCGTTCAAATGCAGAAATCACTTACACACTTCAGGGAACTGGTGCAGAGAAATTCATACTAGATCCAGATACTGGTGAGAATATTCACACTGTTCTACTGTAGTAAGACATAATACTTCTGTTTATTTTGCATGTTTGATGCTATTGTAGGAGTGCATCTAAACTTTGTAAGGATTCACTCTAAAGTGTAATAAAAGCAAAATACTGCGGATGTTGGAAATCTGAAATAAAAAACTAAGCGTGGAAATACTCAGCAGGTCTGGTAGCATCTGGAGAGAGAAACAGAGTTAATGAGCTGGATTTTATGCTGGAGGTGGGACTCCCGCACCGGGCCGTAAAGGTGGGTGGAACCCCGCCTCTGCCTTTTTGTGCCCCCGCGGAGCAATCCTTCAGTCTTTTTCAGTCAAGGTTTTAGGAGGCAGGATCACCGTCCCTTTAACGACATTAAAGGGACGGAGTTCCCGCCCCCAAGAGCTGCTGGCCAATCAGAGGGCCAGTACCAGTACTGCAAATGCTTCGGACCCAGGCCCAGTAGTGGTACTCTGTAACGGTTGTAGGTGAGGCCAGGTCACCGGGGCCAGTCCAGAAAACCCTGGCGGGGATGTGGTGCTGCGGTTGCTCTGTCCACGGAGGAGGGACCCCCAAAGCCCACAGGGAGGGCAACTCGTTTTACAAGGTGACATCTGGAGCGATGGGAAGAGGCCCTTAATAGGCCACTTAAGGGCCTGAGTTGGCTTCTGGGCAGGAAGGCTGTTGTCGGCCTATCCCACCACCTGGGCAACGGGGATACAATGGGCCCTCTTTTCCGCTGCCCCCCACCACCCGTCGCGATTCTCCATGCCTCCCCCCCCCCCCCCCCCACCCCTGGCCTCAGTGGGGCCCGTAAAATCTTGCCAGTGTTTCGGGTCTGTGACCTTTCATCAGAACTATAAAGTGTCTTGTTTCCACACTCAAATTGATTTATATTACTCTAAACCTCAGTCTTCAGAAAGTTGATTACAATTATTTATAAGATGAAAGTATGTGACAACATCTAAGCCAAAAGGTTCGGTGCTGTTAAGTATATATTTTAAATTTGCTAAATGGTATGGTTTTTCAGATAACTGGAGAATATAAAGCTGAATAGCTTTTGAGTTCCAAAATCTCTTGAAAGCCAGATGAATGTCAAATGTTAATATTCAGAATATTTAAAACATGTCATCGAATAAACATTTCTGTAATTAACTTATATTTTAATTAAATGATTAGGCGAATTGAAAACTTTAGTTCCACTCGATCGTGAACAGCAAGCAGTTTATAACCTAATGATGAAAGCCACTGATGGAGGAGGTCGTTTCTGCCAGGCTGATGTTGTTATAATACTGGAGGATGTGAATGATAATGCACCAGAGTTTTCATCTGATCCATACACTATATCTGTCTTTGAAAACACAGCTAATAAAACACTGCTAACAAGAGTTCAAGCCACTGATCCAGATACAGGTAAGATGTAGCTCAGTAGTCATAAATAATCACTCCTGTTACAACACAGTTTTTGGAAATTAAGCGGCACAGTGGCGCAGTGGTTAGCACCGCAGCCTCACAGCTCCAGCGACTTGGGTTCAGTTCTGGGTACTGCCTGTGCGGAGTTTGCAAGTTCTCCCTGTGTCTGTGTGGGTTTCTGCCGGGTGCTCCAGTTTCCTCCTACAGCCAAAGACTTGCAGGTTGATAGTTATATTGGCTATTATAAATTGCCCCTAGTGTAGGTAGGTGGTAGGAGAATGGTGGGGATGTGGTAGAGAATAAGGGGTTCATGTAGGATTAGTATAAATGGGTGGTTGTTGGTCAGCACAGACTCGGTGGGCCGAAGGGCCTGTTTCAGTGCTGTATCTCTAAAATAAATTTTAAAAAATAAGTAAGCAGATTTATAAGTTGTTAGCAGATATACTTTACAATGAAAATCCCATTTAGAAATCAAGAAAATGCAGCTTCCCAGTGTTGTAAATGCAATTAAGTCCTCACATAAATATATTCAAGAAAATGCAGCAATCTTCAAAAAAATAACTAAACGATTTGTCAAACTAATGAATGTATTTTTAAATGGTGATTTAATGTAGGAATACTTCATGTAAATGGAAAGTGATAGCTCTTTTTTGCTTGAGATGTGACAAAACTGCATTTATTACAAATCCATGGTTACCCCAAGAAGGTGGTTGTGGACCTTCTTGAACTGCTGCAGTCCTTGTGATGACAGCACCCCTTCATTATATAGGATATGACAGGATTTTAACTGAGCAACAATGAGATGTGGCTGCAGCTTCTGAAGGGTTTTCCCTTTAACCCCCCACTCAAAGAACAAAGAACAGTACAGCACAGGAACAGGCCATTCGGCCCTCCAAGCCTGCGCCGATCCTGATACCTGCCTAAACTAACACCTTCTGCACTTCCGGGGCCCATATCCCTCTATTCCCTTCCTTTTCATGTATTTGTCAAGATGCCTCTTAAACGTCGCTATCGTATCTGCTTCCACCACCTCCCCTGGCAGCAAGTTCCAGGCACTCACCACCCTCAGTGTAAAAAAAACTTGCCTCGCACATCCCCTCTAAACTTTGTCCCTCGCACCTTAATCCTATGTCCCCTAGTAACTAAATCTTCCACCCTGGGAAAAAGCTTCTGACTATCCACTCTGTCCATGCCGCTCATAACTTTGTATATCTCTATCATGTCGCCCCTCCACCTCCGTCTTTCCAGTGAAAACAATCCGAGTTTTTCCAACCTCTCCTCATAGCTAATGCCCTCCAGACCAGGCAACATCCTGGTAAACCTCCTCTGTACCCTCTCCAAAGCCTCCACATCCTTCTGGTAGTGTGGCGACCAGAATTGCATGCAATATTCTAAGTGTGGCCTAACTAAAGTTCTGTACAGCTGCAACATGACGTGCCATTTTTTATACTCTATGCCCCGACCGATGAAGGCAAGCATGCTGTATGCCTTCTTGACTACCTTATCCACCTGCGTTGCCACTTTCAGTGACCTGTGGACCTGTACGCCCAGATCTCTCTGCCTGTCAATACTCCTATGGGGTTCTGCAATTTAATGTATACCTCCCACCTGCATTAGACCTTCCAAAATGCATTACCTCACATTTCTCCGGATTAAACTCCATCTGCCATTTCTCCGCCCAAGTCTCCAACCGATCTATATCCTGCTGTATCCTCTGACAATCCTCATCATTATCCGCAACTCCATCAACCTTTGTGTCGTCCGCAAACTTACTAATCAGACCAGCTACATTTTCCTCCAAATCATTTATATATACTACAAACAGCAAAGGTCCCAGCACTGATCCCTGCGGAACACCACTAGTCACATTCTTCCATTCAGAAAAACACCCATCCACTGATACCCTCTGTCTTCTATGACCGACCCAGTTCTGTATCCATCTTGCCAGCTCACCTCTGATCCCGTGTGACTTCACCTTTTGTACCAGTCTGCCATGCGGGATCTCGTCAAAGGCTTTACTAAAGTCCATATAGATAACATCCACTGCCCTTCCTTCATCAATCATCTTCCTCACTTCCTCAAAAAACCCCAATCAAATTAGTAAGACACGACCTCCCCTTCACAAAACCATGCTGTCTCTCGCTAATAAGTTCGTTTGTTTCCAAATGGGAATAAATCCTGTCCCGAATAATCCTCTCTAATAGTTTCCCTACCACTGACGTAAGGCTCACTGGCCTATAATTTCCTGGATTATCTTTGCCACCCTTCTTAAACAAAGGCTCACCTCAGTTTCTGTTGGGCTCCTTGGAAGCATAGTCAATATGATGCTGCCTTGATGTGAGAATAGTTCTTAGCTGTCATCTGGTAGCTCTTGTTTCACGATCTTGGGAAGATGGGAAAATCTTGGAACTGTGTGGTTCTGGCGGAACACAGTGTTGGTAAGCAGATTATTGGTAAATAATTAATGCTTAATGGCATTGCTGGTGACTCTTGCCATGATGAATAGGAGGAGGTCAATAGGACAGTAATTGGCCAAATTAGATTAATTCTGTTTTTTTTGTGTGGCTGGGACATACATGCACAATCTTTCACATTGCAGGAGTGTTCCCCCAATTCTACAGGAGTTGTACATTGAGGTTTACAGGTGGCACTAAATTAAGAGGCAGAGTAAGCTGTGTCAGTGGGAGGAGGAAGTTATAAAGGATCATATATTAAATAGGCAGATTGTGTTCAATGTAGGGAAATGCAAGGTAATCAATTTTGGATCCAATAAAGACAAATCAGATTATTTTCTTAATGGCGAGGAGCTTTGGAGGAGCAAAGGGATTTGTGTGTGCAGCTATATAGGTCACTGAAAGTGACTGCATGGGTACAAAAAACAATCAAGAGGGTTAGCATAAGTTCAGCCTTTATCTAATGGATTTGGAATACAAAGGGAAGTGATGCTTCAGTTGTACAGAGCAATATCAATTCTGTAGCTACAAGGGCAGTTCAGAGGCTGGGAGTTCTGCAGTGAGTAACTCACCTCCTGACTCCTCAAAGTCTTTCCACCATCTATCAGGCGCAAGTCAGGAGTGTGATGGAATACTGTCCAGTTGCCTGGATGAGTGCAACTCCAACAACACTCAAAAAGCTCGACACCATCCAAGATAAAGCAGCCTGCTTGATCAGCACCCCATCCACCACCAGAAGCATTCGTTCCCTCTGCTGTCACTGTGCACCGATGGCATTGTGTACCATCTACAAGGTGCACTGCAGCAACTCACCAAGACTCTTTTGACACCACCTTCCAAACCCGCAACCTCTACCACCTAGAAAAACAAGGGTAGCAGACGCATTGGCACACCACAAGCTGCAAGTTCCTCTCCAAGTCACAAACCATCCTGGCTTGGAGCTATATCGCCATTCGTTCACTGTTGCTGAGTCAAAATCCTGGAAGTCCTTCCCGAACAGTGGATGTACTTACACCCCATGGACTGCAGGGCCATTAGGGGTGGGCAATAAATTCTGACCTTGCCAGTGACACTCACATCCCAAGAAAGAATTTTTTTTTAAAAGCCTTGGTTGAATCCCATCTGGAGTATTGTGTTCAGTTTTGGGCACCACACCTCAAGAAGGATATATTGGCCTTGGAGGGGTTGCAGTGCAAATTCACCAGAATGTTACCAGAGCTTAAGAATTTAAGTTATGAGGACAGGTTGCATAAACTTGACTTGTATTCTCTCGAGCATAGCATAGATGGATAATTTTAAAATTAGAGCTATTTTATTCAAGAATGAAATCAGGAAGTAGTTTTTCATACAAAGGGTGGTAGAAGTGTGGAACGCTGGCCCCCAAAAGGCTGTCCATGCTGAATCAATTGAAATCCTCAAGGCTGAGAGCACATTTGTATTCAGTAAGGGTATCAAGGGATGTGGATCAAAGGCAGTTAAATGGAGTTGCTATATAGAACAGCCATGATTTAATTGAATGGTGGAACAGGCTCAAACAGCTCAATTGCCTACTTCCTTTCCTACGTCTGTATGAGGTATTCCAAGGCTACTAGCAGGGGTAACACAGAAAGTCTTTATTTGTTCCACCTGCATATACAAACAGGATATGATCATTGCCCCTTGGGGAAAATCATTTGGCGCTCTGTCCATTCAAATAAGTAGTACTCCAGACAAACAAATAGGTCCTTCCAATGTTATCGAGTTGTAGCTCTAGTAGGAGTGCAGTAGAAGAACTAAAATTAGGCTGGATCCCAGATACATCTAAAATTGGATTTCTCATAAGTTTTGTCAGGGGTGGAGCCTCTGACACGAGAAAACCAGTGGCATCAGAATGGATCGGGCTCCCTACTTTGAGAGTTCCTGTTCCCCGAACCTAGAAGTAGGTTGGGGCAAGTTTGTCAGCTTGATGCCCAATGAGCAGAGGTATAACAGCCTTCTGAATGCCAGCTGCAGGTCCTGTTTTGCTAGGTGTAACTGTTGATATTTATAACTTGAGTTTTACAATTTTATGACTCATCAATTTTTTCAAGCAGCCTTGTTTGATTTTTTTAATGACAATTTAACAAGGAAATCTCTAGCATGACGAAACAACAACGAACCAGAAATTTTACATTTCCTTACCAACAGTTTTTTTTAGCTCACATAAGGCTCTCATATTCTTATGTGTAACTAATTTTAGTGAAAATGCAGAAAGAGAATCAATCATGTCAGTGCAATTAATCAAAACATTAATCATGGTAATGTTCTGTGCGAAACCATTCAGACTTAGTGCTAAAGGAACAATGAAGCCCAATAGCAGTTATATGAATTCAGCATAAATTGTTAAGCATGTGTTTTCCAGCATAGTGAATTCAACAATGATTTTATCCACATTGTTAATTTTCTAGGTCTTTTTTACAGTAAAGTTGAAATGATGAATTTTATGATAGTTTAAGAAGAGTATCAATCAGGCCTCTATATGTATCATATAAATTATCTATCTTGGCATAATTGCTGATCCTGTGTATTTAGTTTATTAATATAGCTTATAGCATGACAAAAAGAAAGATTTTGGAGTGTTATCCATAAGCCTGGACAGCTAAAGGATCCTTTTTTATGAAACTGTTGTTGGTTTATTATGGTAGTTTAATAAAATAATGTTCCTTTAACTTTACTTATAATGAAAAATATACCACCACATCTGTCTTTGTATACCTATTCGCTAACAATTTATGATTCTGTCTGTTCACCAGGACTTAACGTTCTGTGGCCCAAAGCAGTATTGTCACTTTTAGCTCATGTATAGTTATCCATAGAAGTTGTAGTTTGGATACTAGCCAACACCATTATGCAAGTTAAGACTTTGTTATAAAGTGTTATAGACTTTATACTTAAATAGCTAGAGAAAAGGAAAAGTTATGTATGAAACTTTGTTGTACATTCAGCATCACTGATGCTGATGAACCTACAGGGGTACATTTTCCATTTGGGTCTCTGATAATGTATTAGTTGGGCAGTGCATTAGCACTATTAGCATCTACCCAACAGTTCATGCACTGAGCCTGCCAGCGTGTGGGGTAAAGATTCAAATTTCCTGACTTATTCTGGGGCGGGAAGCTGGGGATTGAAGCTTGAAAATCTTATGTAAGCAGTCTCCTTGCATGGATTGAAGAGTAAAGGGGAAGGAATGAGCCACTCATGTAAGTACCTGCGTTTAAAGAACAAAGAACAGTACAGCACAGGAACAGGCCATTCGGCCCTCCAAGCCTGCGCCGATCTTGATGCCTGTCTAAACTAAAACCTTCTGCACTTCTGGGGCCCATATCCCTCTATTTCCATCCTATTCATGTATTTGTCAAGATGCCTGTTAAACGTCGATATCGTACCTGCTTCCACCACCTCCCCCAGCAGCAAGTTCCAGGCACTCACCACCCTCTACGTAAAAAAACTTCCCTCACACATCCCCTCTAAACTTTGCCCCTCGCACCTTAAACCTATGTCCCCTAGTAACTGACTCTTCCACCCTGGGAAAAAGCTTCTGACTATCCACTCTGTCCATGCCACTCATAACTTTGTAAACCTCTGTCATGTCTCCCCACCACCTCCGTCGTTTCAGTGAAAACAATCTGAGTTTATCCAACCTCTCCTCATAGCTAATACCCTCCAGACCAGGCAACATCTTGGTAAACCTCTTCTGTACTCTCTCCAAAGCCTCCACATCCTTCTGGTAGTGTGGCGACCAGAATTGCACGCAATATTCCAAGTATGGCCTAACTAAGGTTCTGTACAGCTGCAGCATGACTTGCCAATTTTTATACTCTATGCCCTGACCGATGAAGGCAAGCATGCCGTATGCCTTCTTGACTACCTTATCCACCTGCGTTGCCACATTCAGTGACGTGGACCTGTACACCCAGATCTCTCTGCCTGTCAATACTCCTAAGGGTTCTGCCATTCACTGTATACTTCCCACCTGTATTAGACCTTCCAAAATGCAATACCTCACATTTGTCCGGATTAAACTCCATTTCCATTTCTCCGCCCAGGCCTCCAACCGATCTATATGCTGCTGTGTCCTCTGACAATCCTCATCACTATCCGCAACTCCACCAACTTTTGTGTCGTCCACAAACTTACTAATCAGACCAGCTACATTTTCCTCCAAATCATTTATATATACTACAAACAGCAAAGGTCCCAGCACTGATCCCTGCGGAACACCACTAGTCACAGCCCTCCTTTCAGAAAAGCACCCTTCCACTGCTACCCTCTGTCTTCTATCCATCTTGCCAGCTCATCTCTGATCCCGTGTGACTTCACCTTTTGTACCAGTCTGCCATGAGGGACCTTGTCAAAGGCTTTACTGAATTCCATGTAGACAACATCCACTGCCCTCCCTTCATCAATCATCTTTGTCACTTCCTCAAAAAAACTCGATCAAGTTAGTGAGACACGACCTCCCCTTCACAAAACCATGCTGCCTCTCGCTAATAGGTTCATTTGTTTCCAAATGGGAGTAAATCCTGTCCCGAAGAATCCTCTCCAATAATTTCCCTACCACTGACGTAAGGCTCACCGGCCTATAATTTCCTGGATTATCCTTGCTGCCCTTCTTAAACAAATGATATGAACAAATATATGATGATAAAAATGACGCTAATTTATGCCAAAAGGAGATAGAACAGTAACATCTCTGGAGAACCAGTTGTGTTCAAACTATTTGTAGTTTATGATTCTAGGTAAATAACATAGCTGAATTACTACAGAAGGGGAGAATGGTCTCAAATATATAAAAGTGTTTCTGATAGGTTTTTTGATAAGTAAGATATCCAGAGTGAAGTCCATTGCAGTTTTACCAATTTGCTAATACTGCATTATAGTTCTCTTTTTATATACTCCAGTCAAGAGTGGACAACTGAAAAATAACTTATGCAAGAAAAGCACCTTTCCTCTGATATATGTGTGTGTGTTATATCACTATAGAAAAAGGTAGTAAAATAATAAATGTTATTATAAAGGACCAAGCATCTTTAAACTTAGACGAGATGATCATTTCCTTTGACTAATTTTATGGAGTTAATTTTACAGCTTCAGTGTACTGGAAATATTCTGCATTTGTTTTTTTTAATCAAAGTTCATGGTTGAAGTGATGACATTGATGAAACTGTTTTCTTTCTAATTTTAAAACATAGGCTTGAATCGTAAGGTACTTTATTCACTTGTGGATTCCGCAGACAATCATTTCTCCATTGATGAGATATCTGGAATCATTAGTCTGGAGAAACCTTTAGATCGGGAACTTCAAGCTTCATACAGTCTTATTGTGAAGGTCACTGATCAAGGCACTCTCAAAAAACTATCATCTGTTTGTACAGTATTGGTTTCTGTGCTTGATATCAATGACAACCCGCCTGTGTTTGAGCACAGAGAGTACCTAGCCACACTTTCTGAGGATATTCCTTTAGGAACTGAGGTTCTTCAGGTATTTGCAGCCAGCAGGGACATTGAGGCCAATGCAGAGATTACATATTCCATCATCAGTGGCAATGAGCATGGAAAGTTCAGCATAGATGCAAATACAGGTATTTTCTTATCTATAATAACTAGCTAAATTTGAAAATAATTTGCTCGGTAATAATACATTGAGTATTGTAGTGCATTCAACAGGATAAAATTTAAAGAAAATTTTCCATAGTTACTGTATCATTGTGATTTTTTTTCTTATTGTCTTTTCTATTAATTTGCCATTTTGTCGTCTTCAGGTGTCATTTTTGTGCTAAAAAGCCTGGACTTTGAAATATCTCATGAATATTACTTGACAGTTGAAGTCACAGATGGTGGAACACCTTCGCTTAATGATGTAGCAACAGTGAATATCAATGTGACAGACATCAATGACAACACTCCTAAATTTAGCCAGAATGTATACATGGCAGTGATAAGTGAAGATGCTCCTCTGGGACAGCTGGTTGTTACAGTATGTTCAACAGTTTACATATTTTCTTCCTCATTTAAGAGTTAAGAATAATAGCATAATGGGAGAAAAAGGAACTAACAAGACAGAACTTATTCTTCAAGAGTTAATAAATGATAATTTGACACTTCTAAACTCCATTCTCTATTACTTTAATTCTCTCAATATAGTATCAATTGTAGTTTGAATGGCCGCAATATTTTTGCCCCTATTTCAAATCTTTACCACTGATCAGCAAGATTTTTCTTGAAATCTTTATTGAATTTATTTGTCACGCTTCACTTTTTTATGTTCTCTGATCCTACCTCCTTAGTATATTTTGAAAATCCTGCGGCGAGTGTCTCACCTCTTGACTCCCCAAAGTCTGTCCACCATCTACAAGGCACATGTCAAGAGTGTGATGGAATACTCCCCGCTAGCCTGGATAGGTGCAGCTCCAATAACACTCGAGAAGCTCGACACCATCCAGGACAAAGTAGCCTGCTTGATTGCACCCCATCTGCAAACATTCACTCCTTCCACCACCGACACACAGTGGCAGCAGTGTGTACCATCTACAAGATGTACTGCAGCAACTCACCAAGGCTCCTTAGACAGCACCCTCTAAACCCACGACCTCTACCACCTAGAAGGACAAGGGGAGCAGATGCATGGAAAGACCACCACCTGCAAGTTCCCCTCCAAGCCACACACCATTCTGACTCGAACCTATATCGCCATTTCTTCACTGTCGCTGGGTTAAAATCCTGGAACTCTCTTCCTAATAGCACTGTGGGTGTACCTACCCCACATTGACTGCAGCAGTTCAAGAACGCATCTCACCACCACCACCTCATGGGAAATTAGGGATGGGCAATAAATGCTGGACTGGCCAGCGAGGTTCACATCCCCATAAACGAATTATTAAAAAGTAATAATCATGTTTTATGAAGAACAAAAAAATTATAGCTATATTAGAAAGAATACAGAGAAGAATGACACAGATAATTCCAGGCCTTAGGACACTAAGTTATAAAGGGAGGCTCGAATGAATACATTTATTTTGTTGGGGAAAAGAGTGAGAGTCAACATGATGTAGGAAAAGTATATGGTTGATATGGAATTAAACAAACTATATAGGCGAGGGAGAAGGACACAGTACAATCATGAACAAGCATTGAGCAAGATGAGATTGGACAAGTAAACTTTTATACTGCTGCATGATAGTGGCTATGTGGAACATATTTCCAGGAAGGGTTGTTTTGGGGTCATTTGGCATCTTTAATAAAGAGTTGGGTCAATAATGATAAATGGAATTGAGGCTTGGAGAAATATCTCACTATTCCACTTAATATTTTTGCAGGTGATCAAGAAGATTGTTAGTTTTTCTCAAAATAGTAGAGTCACAGTTTTTGTAGGAGGGTAATTCATCATAAATTAATCAATCATCCACTCTGGATGGAGCAGTTTTAATAGACTGAATGACTGTTTCTCATTCAGAATTTTCTTATCTTCCTATCAGCACAAGCTTCAATTAAATGTTGCAATTATTTCCCACCTAAACATACAAGTTAATACAATTTGAGAAGTATTTGATTTTTTTTCAGAGGTTTTGCCACTGGCAATTGAATGTGGGCAATAGGGAAGTGTGAAAATGGTCCACACTTTGGAAACAACTTAAACATTGGCACTCTCATTTAAAAAAAAAACACTTTGTCTGGCATAGTGTACCACTTATACTGTGGTAAGGTGTCATAGTCGTATTCCTGCTCCACTGGTGAATGCCGCAGAAGATACTGCAGGCATCCACTCAAAATATGCCAGTGAGCCTGACCCGATGATTTTTGGACAGGGTCAGGATGCATCCATGGGATGACTGACTGTTTTTGTTCTGTCCCTGATCCAGTCCCGTGAGGATGATATCTTTTTTTTTTCTCCAGAGTGTTTCAGCTGTTGCTAGATTCTAGATTGAGTAAAAGACATTAGGAGCAGATTTGGGGAAACAGGTTTGAGGTGCATAATTTGTTGAGTGTTTATTACTTATTTTTCATTTTTATTTAATGAAGTTGTTGAATGTTCAGCTATTTATTTTGAACAATTGGGACAGTCATATCACTGCAAAGTCTTAGTACCTTGGTGTTTAACCACTTTTAATCACATTTTATTTTTAAATATATTTTAAAATAATTTTAATACATTGTCTGTTTAAAGCACAGCTACCTATGAATTCTTCACATGGTAGCCACCAATACTGATGTCAAAAGGATTTTAATATACCCCTTGATTAAGAACACCGTCACTGGAGAAACACCTTGTGTTTTGTGGTACTACGGATTCTGAGTAATCTATGGCAACATATTCAAAACTAATATTTTTTCTATTTTTCTCTGTAACCAATGTAATAGCAGGGCAACTATATGATATTGAACAAATTCACATTTCTTGCCTATCTGTCATGATACACCCGCGCACACAGACGCGCGCACACACACACACCCGCACGCAGACAGACACGCACACAGACACACAGAGAGACAGACACACACGCACACACAGGCACACATCTCAGAAAGCCTTTCCTCCCCACCTGTTCAGCCTCAGTTGAATGCTTAGCAGCAGGGAGGAAAGGAAAAAAGGGGGTTAAGAGGGGACAAAATGACAGTCAAAGAAAAGGGTTATTAGGAAGCTTATGAAAGCACGTGGAAATGTGATATGGTAAGAGTGGAAGGTGTCAACGGGGATCTTTCAATTCTCTGGGCCTAGGGTGCCTAAGAACATAGAAATAGGAACAGAAGTCGAGCGTGTTCCACCATGCAATAAGATCACCGCTTAACTTCCGGGTTAACTCCGGTTTGCTGCAATATTCCCATAGCCTTTGATTCCCTTAGTGCCCAAAAATCTGTTGATCTCCATCTTGGATAGAGCATCCACAGTCCACCTGGATAGATAATTCCAAAGATTCACAACCCTCTGAATGAAAAAATTTCTCCTCAGTTCCAAATGGCAGGCCCCTTATTTTTAGACTATTGACTCCTAGTTTTAGACTCTCCAGCCATGGGAACAGCCTCTCAGCATCTACCTTGTCATGCTTCTAAGAATTTTAAACAAAAACAGAAAATGCTGGAAATACTCAGCAGGTCAGGCAGCATCTGTGGAGAAAGAAACAGAATTAATGTTTCAGGTCTGTGTGACCTTTCATCAGAACAGGCAAAGGTTAGAAATGTAATAGGTTTTGAGCCAGTGAAAGGGGAGCGGAGGTGAGAAGAACAAAGGAGAGGTCTGTGATAGGGTGGAGGGCAGGAAAGATTAAACAATAACAGGGGTTGGATTTTTACCAGCGCCCGATGTCGGGGGTCTGGGGGGTGGGGGGGCACCCAGAAAATACTTCTGGGTATTTCACCACGGGCCTCGACACCAGAAAGGGCCCACCCCATATTACATACAGCGGCATGGCCTCGTGGCGGCCCATCCGGTGACGGAAACTTCATTTAAATATTTAAATTAATGTTAATTAATGAATAAATAATCAATATTCTGGCCAATTGCCGGAACTCCCATGCCTTTGGATTTCCGTTTAAAGTCTTCATTCATTGATGGGGTGGGAGAGGGGCTTGAATAATTTATTAAATTTTGCACATTACATTTTTATTGCCTGTTTCCTTAAAAGTGTAAATTATATATAAGGGCTTGAAGCCCTTTAAAAATGGCACCTGCACAGTGGGGCAGGATGCCATTGCCAAGGATGGAGTGCCCGCCCCCTCCGCGTCATCGTGCGGGGGGTTGTGCGATTCATGCCGTCCATTTAAATGAGATTGCGGCGGCTCTGTTTTTGAGCTGGAAAATTTCAGCCCAAGGTTTCATGGTACAAGGCCAAGGGGAGTAGTAATGGGACAAGTAAAGATGTGTCTGGATGAGGTGTTAATGGCAGGATAGCAACCGTCCAAATACAAAGTAAAGGGATTAAGAAAGAAACAAGAAGGGGAGAAAACGAACCAGCAAAAAAAAGGGTAAAGAAAAAAATGGGGCCAGAGATTTTGAACTCAAATTGTTGAATTCAATGTTGAGTGTGGAAGGCTGTAGAGTGCCCAGTCGAAAGATCAGCTGCAGTTCCTCGAACACTTGCGTTGAGCTTCATTAGAACACTGTAGCAGGGCAAGGACAAAAAGATCCGAGTGGAAGCAAGGTGAAGAATTGAAATGACAAGTGACAGGAAGCTCGGTGTCACACTTGCAGACTGAACGGAGGCATTCCACAAAGCTGTCACCCAGTCTGCGTTTGGTCTCCCCAGTGTAGAGGAGACCGCATTGTGAGCAGTGAATACAGTATGCTAAATTGAAAGAAATGCAAGTAAATAGTGTTTGGGTCCTGGATGGTGTTGTTGCTCTTGCGCTTGCATGGAAAGGTGCAGTAGAAAAGAGAGGAGGAGTTGGGGTGACTGAGGAGTGGACAAGGGTGTCCTGAGGACCCCTCTGCAGACTACACATTAGTGGGAGGTCTCTTTATATTTTGCAAGAGCAATCAGGTTTGTTTTTAAACATGTAAAAAATGGATTTGAGAGCACAGTGCATTCTCACAGATCAATACAGGTGAAATTGCTCACGGGTACTTTTAACAAGTGTGTTAGCGTGTTTATGAAATTCCATTTTCCAATATTTTATTGCATTCTAAATGGAATGATAGATTAGATTAGAGATACAGCACTGAAACAGGCCCTTCGGCCCACCGAGTCTGTGCCGACCATCAACCACCCATTTATACTAATCCGACACTAATCCCATATTCCTACCAAACATCCCCACCTGTCCCTATATTTCCCTACCACCTACCTATACTAGTGACAATTTATAATGGCCAGTTTACCTACCAACCTGCAAGTCTTTTGGCTTGTGGGAGGAAACCGGAGCACCCGGAGAAAACCCACGCAGACACAGGGAGAACTTGCAAACTCCACACAGGCAGTACCCAGAATCGAACCCGGGTCCCTGGAGCTGTGAGGCTGCAGTGCTAACCACTGTGCCGCCTTAAAAAGGAAGTATGAACAAGAATTCATTGCTAAAATGCCTATGAGTTTATTACAAACACCAATTGAAAGCCAGTTTACTTAATTTCACCCACTCTACAAATCTGAAAACAAACAAAATAAAGTTTTTGTAACCCTTCTAGTGTGGATTTTAATGTATTTTTGTTTGAACTGAAGTGTCAAATAATTTTCTGATTTATTTGATGAATGAATGCCAAAAATTGGATCAAATATAATGAAGAATGTCTGGTACATATCAAAAATGGAACCTTCAAATGGAGGCCTTAAGGTGCTGGCCCTATTTAATTTATAATGAAACATTGTAATTTATTTTGCTTATGTAGTATATGTGCCTGGAACTAAACTTTATTAACACATGTGAACACTGATCATGTTTTCAATGGAGGTTATTTCCCAAGAGGACCTAAGTTAAATTATATTAGTACTGAGTCTCTGTGCACTGTGAGGTGTTAAGAATATGTTAAAAGTTTTAGAAAAATGTGGTCCTAATGGTTTTACCATTTTTTTCAGGTCATGGCTGATGATTCAGACGGTCCATCCAACAACCAGATCCACTATTCTATTATTCATGGTAATCAAGGAAACCCATTTATCATTGACATTACCAAAGGGGAAATAAAAGTGGCACAACATTTGGACAGAGAAAAAGTGAGTGCATTAGAAGTATACCCACTACATAAGTAAACCTTACATTGATTATAATTAGTAGTACCATTGTTAAAAAATAAATCTGTTTAATGTGTTTAAAGTTATAAACAATACGTAATAAGTTTTCTTGAAAGAAAGTATATGATCAGGTCCTATTAGAAACAAAGATATCTCCTGAGTTTTGAATGTGACAGAGTTGATTTTTTTCAATCTATATCCTTGTTGTATGAAGATATATCCCTTATACATAGATGCAGCTTGTTTTTGATCATTTTTCTCTTCTTTTGTAGATATCTGGCTATACCCTGACAGTGCAAGCTTCAGACAATGGTGTTCCACCTCGGTTCAATACTACTACAGTTAATATTGATGTGGCAGATGTCAATGATAATCCTCCCATGTTCTCACAGGAAAGCTTTAGTGTTATCATTCAGGTAAGAGTGGTCAAGGATGTCAGTGAGATTCAGTAACATACTGATTCTGAATGTTTTTATAAACTACACTTGCTAAGCTGGAGCAATAATTGCTGGATCCTAAGTCAAAACTTCTTTTGGATTTTTGAGTTAGTGAGTTTTGGAACTCAGACTTTTGTATTTGCCGCTTTAAGTTGATGCGTTTTTATCTACATTTTTCATGAAAAACAACAAGAGATCAGCACAATATCAGGAAGCAGGACGCTGAATCATAGAACTATACAAATTCATTAGGGTCCCATGCAGCACGCTAGGAAATGATTCATCAATTCAGTGTAACATGTCTAGAATTTCTCTGTCACTATATTTTTATGGCCTGAAGATTTCTTCCTTCGAGACTGCATACGTGTCTCCTAGTCAGGAGGAAGGGATTATTGCAAAGGTCTAAACTTTCATTGGCTGATACAAGTCAAAACCTCCAATTTACTTGTGATTTAAATTGTTAGTTCTAGTATTGCTATTCCTACTGATACAGTTATAATAGTCTCTGCTCTGTAAACAGTTCAGTCTTGGCATATTTTATGTCAGTGGGTAAGTCCTGTGTCCACAGTAGGGATCTACCAGAGCAGTTTTCCATAGCTTCAAAAATTGTCCCTTTGATCAACCCGGGTGCAGCTCAATTTAAAAGAACTGAGATAGATTATGTCATGCTAGGAGATTGAGTGTGTGGACAGTATTCCATCTAACAGACCCACTAAGAACTGATAATATTCAGAAGGAAACAATGTAGCAATCAGTCCCTTGATTCAAAGTTATAATCTGTTACCTGAGGATTGAATGCTCAATGACATGAGCTTGAGTCTGTGTACTTTTATTTTTGAACACATTTTGAATTCTGGTTTGAGTAGGGAAATAAAATGAAGCTCCATTCCTTTGTCAATAATTCCATCTTTCTCCTCAGTCACACACTCAGGCTGAACAGACCTTTCATAATCTTGGTGTTCTATTCAACCCCCCAAGTTGTAGCTCCTATCTTGTCTATTATCAAGACTGCTTATGTCTACCTCCAGAACAATGCCTGCATCCACCCTTCCTCAGTTCCTTAGATGCTGAAACCTTTGGCTTTGCTACCTCTGTGTGCAACTATTCCAACACTCTCCTTGCTGGTCTCCCATCCTCAATAACACCAGCTTGTCCAAAACTAAGTC
Organism: Heterodontus francisci; assembly: GCF_036365525.1. Classification (NCBI taxonomy): domain Eukaryota; kingdom Metazoa; phylum Chordata; class Chondrichthyes; order Heterodontiformes; family Heterodontidae; genus Heterodontus; species Heterodontus francisci. Next base: position 110,427,269 of record NC_090371.1, on the reverse strand, counting down.
ACATGTATCCTGTCCCATACTAAGTGCTGCTACATATCATCCTCATCCTTGCTGCCCTAAACTGGCTCTCTGTTTCCCAATGCGCTCTTTTCAGAATTCTTATCCTTGTCTATAAATTCCTTAATGCTCCTTGCACTACCCTATCTCTGCAATCTCCTCCAACCCCTCTCAAACTCGGGGGAATTATATGCCCACCCCCACAGTGAGTTTGGAGGCAGGGAGAGCATATAATTGGGTGGGATGGTGACGGGTGAAGACCCATGGACAGCCTTCCTGCCTCGCCACCAATTGAGGCGCTTAAGTGGGCAATTAAGGGCTTCATCCTGCTGCTGCCGATATTAGCCTAGCAGCGGGCGGGCCTGTTGCTACACAGGGAGCACAGCAAGCAAACCCATGTCTGTTACTTGCCAGCTTCTTGGGGGTGAGGCCCTCGTTAGAAGGTGCTTGGTGCATGATCAAGGGACCAGACGTTGGGAAGAAGGGTGTCTCACTGAGAGCCCTGCCCTTGCTGCCGCACCACCCTCCCTCTCCCCCCACTGGCCTCTGATAGGCCGGCAGCTGTCAGCAGGCGGGACATCCGTCACCGGGGTCCTTAATCTCGGGGAAGGCCTACTGCTGTCTGTTTAAGTGCCCAGAGGCACTTCCCCAGAGGAGGCGACACCAGGCTCTGCCTGTACTTCAATCAGTAGCCAAGATCGCTGTCATCCACGTAAAATTTCTCCGTGTTGCCTTGACCTTCAGTGCATCCCACTTTCCCTTTCAACCTGCCATTGGTGACAGAGCCATCAGATGTCATCATCCGACTCCTTAAAATCCCTCTCTAAATCTCTACGACTACTTACTTCTGTCCCCAGCTTCAAAAATTTCCTGCAGCCCATTTCTTTGACCAAGTTTTAGGTCACTCCTCCAAATCTCTGCTTGCTGTGTCTATTTTCCTTACTCCTATTTATGAAGCACTTTGGGTGTATCTTTACATTAAGGCATTGGATAAATGCGCGTTATCGTTGGTCCTGTAATCAATTTACCTGCTCTCTCAGGAGACTTATGGTGACCCAGATACATGTAAAATAAATAAGCTAAGTAACTAAGACTGTGTGATATAGAGAAATCACAGCCTCTCAAGTATAAATTATATCCATTTTGTAGGAAAACAAGCCTGTTGGATCCAGTGTACTACAGCTCCAAGTGATAGACAGGGATTCCTCACACAATGGCCCACCATTCACTTTCACAATCATCAGTGGAAATGAAGAGAACGAATTTCAGATAAATCCACAAGGTCTACTCATATCATCATCTCATCTCAGCCACAAGGTCAAAGATATGTATCTACTGCAAGTACAGGTAAAAGCAGTATCTAATCTAGTGCTTTACTATGAGTCCAAAGTGTTCCGTTTTGTGACCGGATATCTGTATTACATTGTGCATTGTATAAGTCTTTTTACTGTTGCACATGAAACCGAATGCATCTGATGTGATTGTAAGGGTAAATTTTGCAAGTTAGAGCTCCTGCCTCAAAGTTTAACGTGAGGGATTACACATCAGGAATTTGGGCACTTTGGTCAGGGTGTCCAATTGGTGGGCCATATAATTTTCCCTCTGTTCATTTTAATGGGCAGTACATCATGCAAGTGGAGTCCTGGGTATACTGACCCCTGCCCTGAATTCCCAGTATTCACTCCTGTCACAACAAGCTGTGTGCTGAGAGAGCTAATAATTAAAATTTACCCCATATTGTCAAATGAATCGATCAATTGACAAAGTCAAATTGCAACTAAGCCATATAGATCTGATTTCTAGTCTATGGTATGTTAGATAATCTCAGCCTGTACAGTCAGCTGATGGGTTCTCCCCCATCCCATGATTGCTAATCAGTGACTCTAGCTGGAAAGTGCATTTCCTCTTCATCTCAATTCCACCCCCCCCCCGCCCCCTGCAGCTCCCCAATAGTAAAATAGCCTGCCAGCACTCACTGTGTAGGGTTGAGTTGCCACTTAAACAAGGTATTTGAGGCTGCCCACAACTCATGGATCTTTGGAACCATTCTGCAACAGGAGTCACCACTATCAGAAGAGATGAAGAAATATTGCAAAAAAAAAAAACGGATTGTCCATGTTAGGACAAGATTTGAGGAATGCTTCACATTATGAAAAGCACTTGTCCTTGCCAGAAGTTGAAAAAATTGAAATGGACATTGTTTGATTTTTTTGGCTTCAGGCATCCTCAGCACCTTCCAAACAATTAATAAAATTGGTAGTGTATGTTGTTGCATAATGGAACAGTTCAATTATGTTAAAACCCCAAATGTCGTAATTTACCCGCACTACATAGCATTAGTGCTTTGGAATGCTTTATAAATAAAATAGAAATTTTTATTCAGTACCAATAATTCAACCATCTTATCTGGAGTGCCTAACTGAATAGATGTTCAATAAAAAGAAATTTAAATTCAAGGGGAACTTTTTTTTTATAAGGTTAAATAGAAGAAATGATGATCATGGCTTTCAACTGCTGGTCATCCTGTTAATGAGGTGTACAGTAGTTGAAAATGTCAGGAAAGTAGTGGCCACTCCTTAATTACCCCAGAGCCCATCTGATACATTTTTCAGAGAGGCCTGTAAATGGGTGGCTAGCACTTTCGCCTGAAACAGATGGTTAGATGCACAATTTGAGATCCTACGCCAGTTGTAGGGGTCTATTTGCAATTGCAAGTACAAGTGAATGGAGAGGGCACTGCACACACACTACACATTTGCACCAGGCCTAACCAGTAGTCATTAAAGGGATAATTAAAGCTGCTTCATAAATGGCCTGGAAATATTTCTGGGGAGAATTTATATGGAGCTAGGAGCATAAATGCTCATCTTTAGTCCACACAAATACTGTGGCCAGTGGCTGGGTAGAGCACTCCTCCCCCACAGAGTGACTTTCCACCGCCTCTCCTCTTTACTGCCAACTTCTGGCTTGATTTGCACATGGAGCTGCTGGATTTCCATCCCCTGGGTTTTGCTAATAGCCCAGGAGCTTTCCTCGAGTGCTGGGCAGTGCTTCTATTCAAGTCTGAACCTGAAAATGGTTCAAGGCTTGACCATTGATTTTGCACCTGTTTTAGGTGAGAGATGAAAAACATCCTCTTGAGTATCAAATCCAATGTAATTCCTGGATAGAGATTTTTTTTTTAAACTTTAGTAACCTTGGTAATTGTAGCTACAGACATTCCTATGGGAGCCCTCTGTTCTTCCCAATTTAAGGAAGCTGACATATGGGAATGATGCAAGTTCAGAAGCTTACCTTGCAACCTGCCCCCTCTATTAGTGGCAATGTGATTGATTTATTCATGGTCTGTTTACAGTCTATTGTGAAACTAAAACAGAAAATGTTCTGTGAACATGCTGTAAACATACCTATCGTATTGCCATCAATAACTTGAAGCAGATGGGACTCGTGGGAATCTATTTGTGCTGTCACTGAAGCAGCTTTGCTTCTGTAAAGTCAATGAATGCAGGGCTTTTTGACAGAATCTGTAACTATGACCATTGAGACAAAATAGTGCAGATAAACTAGCTCCCAAGAATGATGTAGAATGAGTAGATATCATCCTTGTATTCCCCCTTATACCTTGAGGAAGAAAGTTAATCAGTTACTGTTTCTGGAAAAAATGTGAAACTTTACGAGTGCCTCTTTGGACTGCATTGTTTCTGAAGGAGTTTGAAGATGGATACTGAAATGCTGTGCTTCAAGAAAGTCATTTTAAAACCACATTCTGCATTATCTGAGATGTAGTTATGTGAAGAATATAATGAATATGAGTTGCAAGTAAATGCATTTTTTTTTTAAAGTGGAAAATTCTAATGTCAATTGTTTTTTTTAAGGTAACCGATAGTGGGCGACCTCCATTAACCTCATCAACGTTCATAAAGCTTAAAATTATTGAAGAAAGTATTTATCCCCCAGCTATTCTTCCCCTGGAAATCCACATAACTACTGTTGGAGATGAGTATGCAGGTGGTGTTATTGGAAAGATTCATGCAACAGATCAGGACATTTATGATACTCTCACGTATAATCTTGCATCAAACATGGGAAACTCATTTGCAGTTTCCAGCACTGATGGCAAAATGATCGCACATAAGCTTTTGGATGTTGGACAATATGTTCTGAATGTCACTGTAACTGATGGTCGCTTCACAACAGCTGCTGATGTATCTGTGCATGTTAAACAAGTAACTGAAACACAAGTTAACCACTCTATTGCCATTCAGTTTGCAAACATTACACCCGAAGAGTTTATAGGGGACTATTGGCGAAACTTCCAAAGAGCATTACGTAATATTCTTGGCGTTAGAAGGCACGATATTCATGTTATTAGTCTGCAACCTTCTGAACCACCTTCAAATTTGGATGTCCTCCTTACAGTCGATAAAGCAAGCAGTTCATTCCACCTGCCTGAAATCCTTTTCCACAAGCTGAATACCTCGGTGTTAGGCATCGAAGAAATGATGGGTGTCCGAATACTGAAAGTCATTCACAAACTGTGTGCTGGCCTGGACTGCCCTATGAAATATTGTGAAGAGAAGATTACTATAGACACAAATGCCATGTCAACACACAGCACTGCTAGACTAAGCTTTGTAACCCCACGGCACTACAGAATAGCTTCCTGTCTTTGTAAAGGTAAGGAAGCATATTATAAAAATGTGTGACGAGGCCAACAAATACAGTACATACATATGAACATATGAATTAGGAGCAGGAGTATGCCATTCGACCTCTCGAGTCTGCTCCACCATTTGATACCATCATGGCTGATCTGAACATGTCCTCAACTCCACTTTCCTGTCTGCCCCCCATGACACTTGACTCCCTTATCTATCAAGAATCTATCTAACTCAGCCTTGAATATATTCAATGACCCAGCCTCTACTGCTCTTTGAGGAAGTGAATTCCACAGACTAACGATCTTCTGAGAGAAATGGAAATTCTCCCCATCTCCGTCTTAAGTGGGAGAACCCTTATTTTTAAGCTGTGTCCCCTAGTTCTAGTCTCACCCATAAATGGAAAAATCTTTTCAGCATCCACCCTGTCAAGTCCCCTCAGCATCCTATATGCTTCAAAAAGATCACCTCTCATTCTTTGAAACTTCAATGGGTATAGGCCCAACCTGTTCAACCTTGTCTCATAAGATAACCCCTTAATCCAGGAGTCAGTCGAGTGAACCTTCCTTCAACTGTTTCTAATGGAATTTTATCCTTTCTTCAGTAAGCAGACCAAAAGTGTACACAGTACGCCAGACATGGTCTCATTAAGGCCCTGTACAGCTGTAGCAACACTAATTTTATATTCCCCTTGCAATAAATGGCAACATTTCATTTGCCTTCCTAATCACTGGCTGTACCTGCATAATAACTTTTTGTGATTCATGTACCAGTACACCCAGATCCCTCTGTACTGCAGAGTTCTGCAGTGTCTCTCCATTTAAGTAGTACAGAAATGTTTGTGTTCTGATTTGCATTTGGCAAGCATCTTCAACATGTTAAATATATTACTTTCTGGTAATATACAATTCTTTTTCATAAAACTAATACTTAGAGCTATTCTGAAAAGTTGTTCAGCAAGTTGCGCTAAATGTCATAAATAATCACTCCTGTTACAACACAGTTTTTGGAAATTAAGTGGCGCAGTGGTTAGCACCGCAGCCTCACAGCTCCAGTGACCGGGGTTCAATTCTGGGTACTGCCTGTGTGGAGTTTGCAAGTTCTCCGTGTCTCCCTGCATGGGTTTCCTCCGGGTGCTCCGGTTTCCTCCCACAAGCCAAAGACTTGCAGGTTGATAGGTAAATTGGCCATTAGCAATTGCCCCTAGTATAGGTAGGTGGTAGGGAAATATAGACAGGTGGGGATGTGGTAGGAATATGGGATTAGTGTAGGATTAGTATAAATGGGTGGTTGATGGTCGGCACAGACTCGGTGGGCCGAAGGGCCTGTTTCAGTGCTGTATATCTAATCTAATCTAAAGACAGGAGTGTTTTTATATCAATTTTATGGTATACCTGATTCATCTTTTTAACAAGGTTTTGTCATGTTATCTGAGCAGCTCACAAAAGAACATAATAAATGCATTTGAAGGGGGAAAAAAATATTTTTTAAAGTGGAGAAGTTTTGCAATCATTGTTGAACTGTGTCCAATTGTTTCAATATATTGAATCTATGGTAGTTATTGAAATGTTGATGTATCAATGATGCTGTCAAAAATGCTTTTTTCACTTTGTGTTTTATATTGAATTATTATTTTTAATTGTTTCTAGGCAGTAAATGCCATATGGTACATAAACTCTGTGAAGGTAATCTTTGTTCTCCTGGTACTGAATGCGTACCTGATGCAAAGAAAGGAAGATATAATTGTTTATGCAAAAATGCCAAGCACGGTCAATGCTCTGGTAAGGATTTTCCATATAAGCAAGTTAAAATTAAAAACCAGGTTCATTTGTCAAATTTTCATTTAGTGCTTGCCATATTTATTTGATGGCTTTCTTTTTTAGTGACTGGGACTATGTTTTACATCTTTGCCTTGCATTTTCAGGTGGCGCTTCTCTGTCATTCAATGGTAATAGTTACGTAAAATACCGCCTCATGGAGAATGAAAACAAAGAAGAAATGAAACTGTCTCTACGCTTACGGACTTATCATCCACATGCAGTTGTTATGTATGCTAGAGGAACAGACTACAGCATTCTAGAGGTATGTGCTTCTCAAGTAATATGGGGCAAAAATTACTGAGTTCTATTCTTAGGATTTGATTAATTCACTTGTAAAATTCCAATTTGTGCTATTTTAACAAGTTTTAACCAATTTACTTGGAATAACTTCTTATTGTTAAATCAGAAGAATTTTAAATGAACATCTTAACTAAATTAGTGCTAAGTAATGTATTATTTTTTGCCCCAAAAAAGAAACTTGCGCGGTTCATGTTTATAAAGTGAACCATTATATTGCATTACTGAAAGTCACAGGTCTCTGTTACTATTCTTGGTATATGTGTTGTATCAAATATTCTAAACTACTCAAATTTGATCAGGAGAAGCAACATTCATTTATACAGTTGGGCTAACGGAATATATTGGGTCAATATATAATGGAAAATACCTTGGGTCATTAAGGGTTAATTTATATTTACGTTTATGACAGTTGTAGCTGGATTATTTTTAATTTTAAAAATGACTGCCATGCTATAGGTTAAGATCTTAGAAAAAGAATTATTTGGATTAGTGGCAGTTAGTACAAACTTAAAGTATATTATCATCCATCTAAATCCATCAATGTTTCAGTTTTATGTAACCAGGAAAAATAAATGATAAATGTTCATACTGCTGTTTTGCAGATTAACAATGGAAGACTGCAGTACAAATTTGACTGTGGCAGTGGTCCAGGGACTGTTTCTGTACAGAGCTTTCAAATCAATGATGGCAAATGGCATTCTGTTTCACTGGAGGTTGATGGCAATTACGCGAGACTGGTTCTAGACAAGATCCACACAGCAGCTGGTACAGCTCCAGGCACTCTGAGGACACTAAACTTAGACAATTTTTTGTACTTTGGTGGCCATGTCCGACAGCAACGCACAAAGCATGGTAGAAGCCCACAGGTCAGCAATGGCTTTAGAGGGTGTCTGGAGTCTGTTACGCTAAATGGGCAAGAACTGCCTTTGAACAGTAAGCCAAGGGTCTATGCAGTCATCGAAGAATCAGTTGAAATGTCTGCTGGATGTTCTCTGGTGCTTGCCGAAGGCTGCTTGAGCAGTCCATGCTTGAACAGTGGCACGTGCACTTCACTACCCAATGGAGGTGAGTTGATCACTTGCAAATATAAAAATACTTATGATGATCAGTGAGGTGCATAATGTTTTAAACAGGATATTTAGAAGCTCCTTTAATCTTTATTGTATGTGAATATATTGCTGTAGTTACTGATGGTTAATTGAGTCAAGATAAACCATGCAGAAACTCAGTATGAATAGAAGCTGTATTACTTGTCCTGACCTGTAACAAAATGTTTGATAATTTAAGGGCATTAGAAAGCTTGGAATAAGAAACAGTCCATCAAGTCTGCTTATTCAGTGGATGAAATATTTAGCAGCCTGAGACAAAAAAAATTCATGAGTCCCGGGCAAAACTTTTCAATGTTCCTGGTTTCAATTCAAACCTTCTGTTCCCAAGCAGCATATCTGCTCATGATGTTCTGTGGAGCATTCTGTCATCTCCATTTATACCTAGTCTATAAAACTATGAAATCTCATGTTACGACCAGGTCAGTAAAGTGTCTAGGGGTCTTTTACTGTCTTCACCTGGTCTTATTGTAACAGGGTTTAATTTTTAAGCACAGTGTTTTGAGCTCCCCCTTGGTGAATCCTGTTCACCGCTTTCCAATTATAAGGCAAAGAAATGAGCACAAATAGGATTCCTTAGGTTTAAAGTAGAAAAGTGTAATTTATTTAAACTTAAACTAAATATACGCCGTGCCCACGCTAGCATGCATACGCGATGCGCACATGCAAATAGAGGCAGAAAAGAGCAGAGAAGATAAGTAGAACAGTTTGAGGCAATATCTTGTTACTATGTTTCCAGCTTGCTGTAGTCTTGATTGAAGATATGGTCTTGCTTTTCATTGGGGCCCAATATTCATCTTAAACCTTGTTCACTGCAGGAGACTTTTCTCTCTTGGGGTTCATATGTCTTCAGTGGTTTCTGAAGCTGGTGAGAATGAGATGAGAGCAGACAGGAGAGAGGTCTTTTCCAGTCCAGGAGCAAACAGCTTTTCTGAGTTCAAAATCCCTGTTGGAAGTTCAAATTCAATAAAACTCCAACGGTCAGCCAGTCATGTGACTAAACTGGTCCGACCACATCTGTTTGTGTATTCGGCCATTTTAGGAGTTAACCTGGAATGCTGGCCTTTCCACCTTCAATGTCTGGTAATCAAAAGCCCATTGTGAATTAAATTGGAGCAGGGAATGGCTCCTTTGTCCTTTGAAGTACTTGCCAGTTGATATGCTAATGTCTCTCTCCAGCCAAAGTCTCCAATTGTTTTTTTAAAGCAAGTTCTTTCTTCACCAACAATAGTTTAAAATCAATGTTCATGTAGCAAAATTAATTTTCCTCATTCTTGGCAGGTGGGGTGGGGTGGGGGGGTGGGTTGCTTGCCTGACACTCAATTTAACCCAAAGATTATCCTGCTCCTTTTTGAAGGAGTTAGTAATCTCACTTTAGACTCCCAGCAAAAGTAATCAGTTTCATATAATCTGCTACTGTGCAAGGAGGAAAACATTCCTCTCGCCTGCTCACAATTTGTTAGTTTTAAACCTGTGACCTCTAATTCAGTGCTTCCAATCCAAGTCAAGTAGACTATATTTACATTATCCAGCTGCTACTCAAAAGTCAAAATGATGAGCAGATAGACTGAGAAGAGCATTCTAATGTATTGGAAGGCCAGATTTTTTGGTGATAGGGATATTGGCAATTGTCTCAATATGATTGTTGATTTAAAAAAATAATTCTGATAATATGCTGTCAGAATTATATGTTCTATTCAGTGTAGATATATTCTGACTATTGTATTTCTTGTTATTGCAGTTTCAGTATTGGTAGTTTTATTAATTCCTTAATTGTCTTTTGTCACCCCATTTTACATGAACTTCTATTTTGGCAGGTTACTTTTGTAAATGCACTTCTCTGTTTATGGGTATTCATTGTGAGGTTGCTGTCAGCCCTTGTGCCTCTAACCCATGTCTGTATGGTGGAACATGTATTCCTGTGAATGATGATTATATCTGCCAATGTAGAGGACAGTATACAGGACAAAGGTTAGTTTTTCTGTCAGATGTTACGCAGGATTTTAATTAAATTTGTAAATTAGACAAGGTATCTTGTTAAACTGAATGTATAAACTGGTTCATCTTTTCCTGACACGTACTGAAGTGCATTATGTTTAAAGTATATTACTGAGATTGAAAGCACATGTTTTGTACATATTTGGAGGCTCTTTGAATTTCATGCTCTGTGACCACATTACTTTGAAGATAGCACAACGATAACAGAATTTTAAGGGATTGTTCTGGCATAATAAAGCATTCACACATTTTTGATCTTTAGGATATACGTAGTCTGAATGTATCTCATTCACAGTTAAATAAAAGCAAAATACTGCAGATGCTGGAAAAATGAAATAAAAACAAGAAATTCTGGAAATACTCAGCAGGTCTGGCAACATCAGTGCAGAGAGAAGCAGAGTTAACGTTTCAGGTCAGTGACCTTTGATCAGAACTGGTTCTGGTGAAAGGTCACAGACCTGAAACGTTAACTCTGCTTCTCTCTCCACAGATGCTGCCAGACCTATTGAGTATTTCCAGCATTTCTTGTTTTTATTTCATTCACAGTTAAGTTGTTCTTTACACCTGCTTTTCAAATCCAGGTTATGTTGTAGAAAATGTGTTTTTGTTTTTTGCAACTTTGCTCTTTTAGCAAACTAGCAGTAAACCTGTGGCCCTGTTGAAAAGCACTGAGCTAAACTTGAACTTTTATCCATTAGTACAAGAAATCTTTTTCAGCCAGTAGGAGACAGCTGTGTAACTATGGTGCTCATCCTTGATGATGAAAGATTTAGAGATACAGCACTGAAACAGGCCCTTCGGCCCACCATCAACCACCCATTTATACTAATCCTACACTAATCCCATATTCCTACCACATCCTCACCTGTCCCTGTATTCCCCTACCACCTACCTATACTAGTGACAATTTATAATGGCCAATTCACCTATCAACCTGTAAGTCTTTTGGCTGTGGGAGGAAACCGGAGCACCTGGAGGAAACCCACGCAGACACAGGGAGAACTTGCAAACTCCACACAGGCAGTACCCAGAATTGAACCCGGGTCGCTGGAGCTGTGAGGCTGCGGTGCTAACCACTGTGCCACTGTGCCGCCTACAAAGGAATTATTTAACTAACCATAAGGATCAATGAATTTGAAAAGTCTGTAAAATGGAAGGCACTTGGTGAACAGCCCCTACCTGAGTTATTCCTTATGTTCTGTGTATTTGAAACACCAATTCCTTTTGCACAAGAACAATTTTTATTTGCGAATTGTATTTCACCATATGCTTTCAGATGAGGTATATTGTAATTTCATATTGCCCTTATGCCTTCCAATGATGTTGGATGAATGTGCTAACCATAATACACATATTTTAACAATATGCTTAGGATTCATAGGGTTAAGATTTCTTCTGTGTATTACCTTTAGCAAAATCATGAATGCATCCTTTATAAACAATATTAGTGTTGGTACAAGTAGTGCACAGAGGATACCTTCCCTTTGTTTTCGATTAAACTGTGACTTCCTGATATTCACTAGTAGTTTCGATATCCATGGAGGGAATGAAAACCAAATTTGGTGGGGGGCACAATCTTCAATGAAGAGGAAGGTGGGGGTTGAATAAGGGGCAACTGATCCACCGTTGACAATTTTGAACGCCCACCAAAATTGAATTTTTCCGCATGGTCATCTCTTTGATTTCAACTTGTCCACAAAAACTAAAAAATAGTCAGCTGCCACATTGAGGTGCTTCCTATCTAATACATCTAATTTATAATTTAATCTGTATTGATTTTAGGTGTCAGATGGGTCCATACTGCAAAGATAATCCTTGTAAAAATAACGGCAGATGTATCGATAGCCTTGATGGCCCTGTCTGTGAGTGTGAAATAGGTTACCGTGGAGAAAGGTTTGTATTTTCTATATCTGCGCTTCAGATGCACAATTTCTTTCAGTATTTTTCTTCCAAGGAATTCAATTTTTCCTTTCTTTTTAATTATTGCCTTAGATGCTTAGCTGATATTGACGAATGTCATGAAAGTCCATGTCTCAATGAAGGCAAGTGTGAAAATACATATGGATCCTTCAGTTGCAACTGTACCCATGGCTTTGTTGGAAGGATTTGTGACGATACTGTCGTTAACAAATATGTATCTACACCCTGGAACATTGGCCTAGAAGAAGTTATTGGAATTATAATCTTCGTAGCATCTATATTCATCCTTGTTTTAGTCTTTGTTGTCTTCCGTAAGAAGATTTGTAAAAAGAAGCATCGTCATGATGCTAGTGAAAAACGTGTCGGAGCTACAACGTCTTTCTTACAGAAGAACTACTTTGATTCCAAAATTAGTAAAACCATCTATTCAGATATTCCGCCACAGGTGCCTGTTCGCCCAATCTCTTATACTCCTAGTATTCCAAGCGACTCCAGAAATAATCTTGACCGAAATTCCTTTGAAGGATCTGCTATACCAGAGCATCCAGAGTTCAGCACCTTCAACCCAGACTCTCTGCATGGGCACCGGAAAACTGTGGCCGTATGCAGCGTTGCTCCAAACCTACCTCCTCCGCCTCCATCCAACTCTCCTTCAGACTGTGATTCCATACAAAAACCTAGTTGGGACTATGATTATGATAGTAAGTATTCTAATAAATTCTTTGAAATCACAGTGTAAATCAGCTATTTTTTTCCCCCCCTTACTCTTCCTCTGAGCCCTTACCACACGCCATACCTGGCCAACACAGAGCTGCTACCATGCCTTTCTGTTCATAGCATTCTAATTATGCATTTGTGTTGCTGGTTTACCATTAAAGACAGCTCTACTATTGGCAGCAAACGAGGAATATAAATTGAGTGGTACTAACAACACTCGCGATAGTGCAGCAAACAAATGAGATTGTTTCAGTCGGTGTTGTGGGTAGCATAATGACATAAATGAACTTGGCTTCTCTTCATTGATGGAGACAGCTGTATTTATTGTGACAGAACCCACCCATACAGTACAGAGAACTGAATTTACATTAGCTTTCTTGAATGGACCTTTCCCAGCCATCAGGCCAGATACAAGAATCAAGGGAAGTGGCACTATGTAGGCTTGCATCAATTCCCAGGGGGAAGGCATCGCTGCGGGCTGCTACCCGTACATCCCATGCAGCTTTCTTCAGTGACATCAATGAAGAATGACATACAGGTAGTGCCCCATGGGGCTACCTACCTCCAGGAATCTACACAAGTCTGCATAATGCTGCTAGAAGTGACGCTGTGCAAACAAACTTCTGTCCCTGATTTCATTGCACAATTCATTGACTGCTGAAGAAAGCATCCTACAATATAAATGAACCAATTTCTGCTCAAGACCAGAAATTAGTATTACAAAACTACTTCTGGAAACTGTTCTAAAACAGTAGTATGTATGTACTTTAATTGACTGTTGGTGTGAAGAGTCTGAAAAGGAACTGACTTAATCAATTTGCCTATTTTGTTTGCTATTCATCTTTTCTTTCTTCTTCCCCTGCATGATAAACATCGATTTAATGATATTGGGTGCAAATCGTGTGAGAAATTCTGGTGTAAATCATATTTAATTGTTCTATTGGAACACAATGTAATGTCAGCACTAAAGGCAGTTATTTTAAAAGGAACGTTATGCCTTGCACTTACAATCAATGTTATTTTTGCTAAGCAAATAGCCAGTAAATTAGAAAACACCAGGTAGCCATTAGCAGCTTAAAACCTGAGAAGGATATTTCTGCTTTTGTGTGGTAGCCCTTGCGTGCAAAGTACTTACTGACCAATGTACCATTTGTTATATAAATAGACATGTTTGACTTTTATTAACTCTTAATTTTTTTCCCCTGAATGCATGCATTTTAAATTCACTCATACAAGATTTTTATATTGTTAGTTCCTGAAAGCACAAGTGCTTTTTCTGGTTTGCAGGTCTTAAAAACTCACATCAATTTTGTTCACTTAATAGCTAAAGTGGTGGATCTCGATCCCTGTCTATCAAAGAAGCCTCTTGAGGACAGTGCTTGTCATCCTTTTAACACCCGTGGAAGCATCTCAGAAGTGCAGTCCCTTAGCTCTTTCCAGTCTGAATCATGTGATGACAATGGTAAGAATTTCAGACATCAAAATCTATATTGCCATGTACTGTTACCAGTTTGTCTCTTTTAGAGGACACCAAGTTCTTACTGAAATTCAATGCATTTTTTGTCAAAGCTCTGCAAAGCAGTCATCTAAAGACAAAGTTCTCTACAGTTCCCCGCAATTAATATCTTAAGTTTCATTGGCTGTTCTATTATTACAAGCATTATGACTACTAAAAATCCGAATAATGCATACTGAAGATATATTATGCTAATTAAGTGACTTCCAACTCCATCTTAATCTTTGGATGTCACTGTATTTCTGGTGAATGTTTTAGAGGTTGTTGTTAAATTTCACTTTGCTGTGGTTTTAGCTCCCAAGTGAGTCAGGCCTCTGGAGAGTGGGAACAGGATTTAATGAGTATTCAGTTGCAAGTTTGATTACAGCAGTAATGGAGGAAGTTCTTGAGAGAAATGGGATTCTCTGATATTGATTGATAGCTTCGCAGTTGGTTATTGATTTCCAATGAAAGAAGGATTTTTTTTAAAAATTGTAGAGTGATTTGATATTACTTGACTCTTACAATATTCCTGACTGCTAATTTTAGCAAAAAAGTGGTCACAGATAAAATGTGATGTAACGTAGCTATGCTGTGTTGATAAACAATGCATTTAACACTGCTCTATGGTTTCTCACTCATTTCTCTTTTAAAAAAAAAAGAATATTTAAAAAATCATTGTTTGTTAGGGCCTTTGAGGTCAGTTGTCTAGCATTTTACATCTGAAACTGGAGTTGCTGTGCTTTTATTGAGGTAAAAGCTATAACTATGACAGAAGGTAATAATACAAAGAAGCATATGGAAGAGAGAAGGTGAAGTCCCTAAATTAGCTCAAAAATCCAGCAGTTGCCTGTACAAGCTCTGTTAATATCCTACAATTATGTGTTCACATGCTGTTTTTGTACTGATTATGTTATCGCTAAATTGGCACCAGAAACCAATGTATAATTTTGTAGAACATTGTTGCATGAAATGACTGCACCTTAAGACTGCAAGTCCATTTTGGAATATCAAAATTGAGACTTCATGAAGCCCATTTACAAGGTTCCTAACCTTGTTAGGATACAAGCATAAAAAGAGGCCATTCAGCCCCTTGTGCCTGCGCCGGAATGCATTTGTTTGTAAATTGCAGGTTAGCTTCAAGATTGTAATCTGATTCATCTGCATAGCAATGATGAAACTCAAGAATTTTGAGTCCACTCTGTACTTCCCAAAGACGAAGGTGAGGAACTTGGTCTTTGGCAATAGTAAATTGGCAGTTCATTTTACACCCCATCCAGTTTTCTTTCAAATTACCTGTCACTTTGCATTGCTCTGTCTTAAGAAGATTATAGGGCACAAATGAAGATGGCTTGAATTTCTGCACAGTTCTCCTGATCTACTGCCATAGGTTTGCCGTTTCTTAAGAGGATCCAACAAGGAGCTTCTAAGTAGATATCTTTATCACCATGTTCAACATGACTGCGAATTTCGAGCCTCAGAAATTTCTCTAGGCCTGTTTTTAGCCAACAGGCCCAAAGGCTGGCCCAAAATTGGGCCTGGTGACACACTGACCTTTTATGCATGATTTATGGCACTTGCCACATCTTCGCAAACAGTTCACAAATGGGGGAGGTGGTGGCGTAGTGGTAATGTCACTGGACTAGCAATCCACAGACCCAGGCTAGTGCTCTGGGGACACTGTTCAAATCCCACAATGGCAGCTAGTGGAATTTAAATTCAGTTAATAAATCTGGAATTTGAAAAGCTAGACTCGGTAATGGTGGTCATGAAACATTGTCAACTATCGTAAAAACCCATCTGGTTCACTAATGTCCTTTAGGGAAGGAAATCTGCCATCCTTACCTGGTCTGGCCTACATGTGGCTCCAGACCCGCAGCAATGTGTTTGACTCTTAACTGCCCTCTGAAATGGCCTAGCAAGCCCCTCAGTTGTACCAAACCGCTAGAGAAAAGTCTAAAAGGAATGAAACCGGACGGACCACCCAGCATCGGCCGAGGCACCGGAAGCGACTACAGCAAATCCAGCCCTATCGACCCTGCAAAGTCCTTCTTACCAACATCTGGGGGTTGTGCCAAAATTTGGAGAGCTGTTCCACAGACTAGTCAAGTATCAGCCTGACATAGTCGTGCTCATGGAATCATACCTTGCAACGTCTCAGACACCACTATCCCTGGGTATGTCCAACAGGATAACCCAGCAGAGGTGGCAGCACAGCGTTATACAGTCGAGAGGGAGTTGCCCTGGGAGTTCTCAACATTGACTCTAGATCCTTTGCAGTCTCATGGCATCAGGTCAAACATGGGCACAGAAACCTCCTGCTGATTACCACCTACTGCTCCCCACCACCACCGTACCCCCCCCCAACCATGCCAGCTGATGAACCAGTGCTTCTCCATGTTGAACACCGCTTGGAAGAAGCACTGAGGGTAGCAAGGGCACAGAATGTACTCTGGTGGGGGACTTCAATGTCCATCACCAAGAATAGCTCGATAGCACCACTACTGACTGAACTGGCCGAGTCCTAAAGGACAGAGCTACAAGATTGGGTCTGCAGCAGGTGGTGAGGAGAGAACGAGGGAAAAACCTGCTTGACCTCATCCTCACCCATCTACCTGTCATAGATGCATCTGTCCATGACAGTATTGATCGGAGTGACCACCACACAGTCCTTGTGGAGGCAAAGACCCGTCTTCACACTGAGGATACCAACCATCGTGTTGTGTTGCACTATCACTGTGCTAAATGGGATAGCTTTGAAACAGATCTAGTAAATCAAAACTAGGCATTCATGAGGCACTGTGGGCCATCACAGCAGCAGAATTGTATTCAATGACTATTTGTACCCTCATGGTCCAGCATATCCCTCACTCTACCATTACCATCAACCTTGGTTCAATGAAGGAGGACATGCCAGGAGCAGCATCAGGCATACCTAAAAATGAGGTGTCAACCTGGTGAAGCTACAACATAGGACTACGGGGAGGTGGTGGCGTAGTGGTATTGTCACTAGACTAGTAACCCAGAGACCCAGGGTATTGCTCTGGGGACATGGGTTCAAATCCCACCACAGCAGAAGGTTGAATTTGAATTCAATTAATAAATCTGGAATTAAAAAGCTAGTCTAATGATGACCGTGAAACCATTGTCGATTGTTGTAAAAACCCATCTGGATCATTAATGTCCTTTAGGGAAGGAAATCTGCTGTCCTTATCTGGTCTGGCCTACATGTGACTCCAGACCCACACAATGTGGTTGACTCTTACATGCCCTCTGAAATGGCCTAGCAAGCCACCCAGTTGTACCTAACCGTGACAAAGTCAATAAAAAGGAATGAAACCAGACGGACCACCCGGCATCGACCTAGGCACCGGAAACGACAACGGCAAACACAGCCCTGTCAACCCCGCAAAGTCCTCCTTACTAACATCTGGGGGCTTGTGTCAAAGTTAGGAGAGCTGTCCCACAGACTAGTCAAGCAACAGCCTGACATAGTCGTACTCATGGAATCATACCTGACAGACAATGTCCCAGACACTACCATCACCATCCCTGGGTATGTCCTGTCCCACCAGCAGGACAGACCCAGCAGAGGTGGCAGCACAGTGGTATGCAGTAGGGAGGGAGTTGCCCTGGGAGTCCTTAACATTGACTCCGGACTCCATGAAGTCTCATGGCATCATTCAAATATGGACAAGGAAACCTCCTACTGATTACTACCTACCACCCTCCCTTAGCTGATGAGTCAGTACTCCTCCATGTTGAACAGCACTTGGAGGAAGCACTGAGGGTGGCAAGGGCACAAAATGTACTCTGGGTGGGGGACTTCAATGTCCATCACCAAGAGTGGCTCAGTAGCACCACTACTGACCGATCCGGCCGAGTCCTAAAGGACATATCTGCTGGACTGGGTATGCGGCAGGTGGTGAGGGAACCAACAAGAGGGGAAAACATACTTGACCTCGTCCTCACCAATCTGCCTGCCGCAAATGCATCTGTCCATGACAGTATTGGTAGGAGTGACCAGCGCACAGTCGTCGTGGAGACGAAGTCCCGCCTTCACATTGAGGATATCCTCCTTCGTGTTGTGTGGCACTATCACTGTGCTAAATGGAATAGATTTTGAACAGATCTAGCAATGCAAAACTGGGCATCCATGAGGCGCTGTGGACCATCAGCAGCAGCAGAAATGTACTCAACCACAATCTGTAACCTCATGGCCCGGCATATCCCGCACTCTGACATTACCATCAAGTCAGGAGACCAACCCTGGTTCAATGAAGAGTGCAGGAGGGCATGCCAGGAGCAGCACCAGTCATACCTCAAATTGAGGTATCGACCTGGTGAAGCTACAACGCAGGACTCACTGTGTGCCAAACTGCGTAAGCAGCATGCGATAGAGCTAAGCGATCCTATAACCAACGGATCAGATCTAAGCTCTGCAGTCCTGCCACATCCAGCCGTGAATGGTGGTAGACAATTAAACAACTAACTGGAGGAGGTGGCTCCACAAATATCCGCATCCTCAATGGTGGGGAAGCCCAGCACATCAGTGTGAAAGATAAGGCTGAAGTATTTGCAACATTCTTCAGCCAGAAGTGCCGAGTTGATGATCCATCTTGGCCCCCTCCTGAAGTCCCCAGCATCACAGATGCCAGACTTTAGCCAATTCGATTCACTCTGCGTGATATCAAGAAATGACTGAAGGCTATGGATACTGCAAAGGCTATGGGCCCTGACAATATTCCAGAAATAGTACTGAAGACCTGTGCTCCAGAACTTGTCGTGCCCCTAGCCAAGCTGTTACAGTACAGCTGCAATACTGGCATCTACCCTGCAATGTGGAAAATTGCCCAGGTATGTCCTGTACGCAAAAAGCAGGACAAGTCCAACCGGGCCAATTACCGCCCCATCAGCCTGCTCCCAATCATCAGTAAAGTGATGGAAGGTGTCATCAACAGTTCCATGAAGTGGCACTTGCTTAGCAATAACCTGCTCAGTGACCCTCAGTTTGGGATCCGCCAGGGCCACTCAGCCTCTGACCTCATTATAGCCTTGGTTCAAACATGGGCAGAAGAGCTGAACTCTAGAGGTGAGGTGAGAGTGACTGCCCTTGACATCAAGGCAGCATTTGACCGAGTATGACATCAAGGAGCCCGAGCAAAACTAAGGTCAATGGGAATCAGGGGGAAGACTCTCCCCTGGTTGGAGTCATACCTCGCGCAAAGGAAGATGGTTGTGGTTGTTGGAGGTCAATCATCTGAGCTCCAGGACATCACTGCAGGAGTTCCTCAGGATAATGTCTTAGACCCAACCATCTTCAGCTGCTTCATCAATGACCTTCCTTCAATCATAAGGTCAGATGTGGGGATGTTCGCTGATGATTGCACAATGTTCAGCACCATTCGTGACTCCTCAGATATTGAAGCAGTCCGTGTAGAAATGCAGCAAGACTTGGACAATATCCAGGCTTGGGCTGATAAGTGGCAAGTAACATTCGCGCCACATAAGTGTCAGGCAATGACCATCTCGGACAAGAGATAATATAACCATCTCCCCTTGACATTCAATGGCATTACCATCACTGAATCCCCCATTATCAACAGCCTAGGGGCTGCTATTGACCAGAAACTGAACTGGAGTAGCCATATAAATACTGTGGCTACAAGAAAAGGTCAGAGGCTTGGAATCCTGCGATGCGTAACTCACCTCCTGACTCCCCAAAGCCTGTCCACCATCTACAAGGCACAAGTCAGGAGTGTGATGGAATACACTCCACCGGCCTGGATGAGTGCAGCTCCAACAACGCTCAAGAAGCTCGACACCATCCAGGACAAAGAAGCCCACTTGATTGGCACCCCATCTACAAACATTCACTCCCTCCACCACTGACGCATAGTGGCAGTAGTGTGCTCCATCTACAAAATGCACTGCAGCAATGCAACAAGGCTCCTTAGACAGCACCTTCCAAATCCGCGACCTCTACCATCTAGAAGGACAAGGGCAGCAAATGTTTGAGAACACCACGGCCTGCAATTTCCCCTCCAAGTCACACACCATCCTGACTTGAAACTATATCGCCGTTCCTTCACTGTCGCTGGGTCAAAATCCTGGAACTCCCTTCCTAACAGCACTGTGGGTGTGCCAACCCCACATGGACTGCAGCGGTTCAAGAAGGCAGCACACCACCACCTTCTCAAGAGCAATTAGGGATGGGCAATAAATGCTGGCTTGGCCAGCGATGCCCACATCCCATGAATGAACCAAAAAATACTTTTCATACTAAACAGTGGAAGCAGCACGCAATAGACATGAATAAGTGATCCCACAACCAACGGGTCACATCTAAGCTCTGCAGTCCTGCCACGTCCAGTCGTAAATTGTGGTGAACAATTGAACAACTGACAGAAGGAGGAAGCTTCACTAATATCCCCATCCTCAATGATGGTAGAGCCCAGCACATCAGTGCAAAAGATAAGGCTGAAGCATTTGCATCTTCAGCCAGAAGTGCTGGGTGGATCATCTATCTTGGCCTCCTCCTGAGGTCCCCAGCATCAAAGATGCCAGCCTTCAGCCAATTCGATTCACTCCAGGTGATATCAAGAAACGGCTGAAGGCACTGCATACTGCAAAGGTATGGGCCCTGACAACATTCCGGCAATAGTACTGAGAAGGTGGTGGTGAGCTGCTTTCTTGAACCGCTGCAGTCCTTGGAGTGTGGATACACCGACAGTGCTGTTAGGAAGGGAGTTCCAGGATTTTAACCCAGCGACAGTGAAGGAATGGCAATATAGTTTCAAGTCAGGATGGTGTGTGACTTGGAGGGGAACTTGCAGGTGGTGGTGTTCCCATGCATCTGCTGCCCTTGTCCTTCTAGGTGGTAGAGGTCATGAGTTTGGAAGGTGCTGTCGAAGAAGCCTTGGTGAGTTGCTGCAGTGATGGTGCACACAGCTGCCACTGTGCGTCTGTGGTGGAGGGAATGAATGTTAAAGGTGGTGGCTGGGGTGCCAATCAAGCAGGCTGCTTTGTCCTGGATGGTGTCGAGCTTCTTGAGTGTTGTTGGAGCTGCACCCATCCAGGCAAGTGCAGAGTATTCCATCACGCTCTTGACTTGTGCCTTGTAGATGATGGATAAGCACTGGGGAGACAGGGGGTGAGTTACTCACTGCAGAATTCCCAGCTTAAGGCATGACTGCCAATAGTGAGATGAATGGAGGGCTGGAGCCAAAAGAAGAGTTTGAAACATCTTAGAAGGTAGGGAGAAGTAAGGCCAAACAAAAATGTATACACAATAATGAGAATTTTAAATTCGAGGTTTGGAGGACTGTGAGCCAATGTCGGTCAGTTAGGACAGGGTTGATGGTAGCAGAGTTTTCGATGAGCTGTACATTACGGATACGTCACGACAAGAGGCTGACCAGGAAAGAAGTAATAGAAACATAGAGAATAGGAGCAGGACTAGGCCATTCGCCCCTTCGGGCCTGCTTAGCCATTCAAAGAAGATCATGGCTGATTGTCTAATTCGGTACCCTGTTCTCGCTTTCTACCCATATCCCTTGATCCCTTTGGCATTAAGAAATATATCTCTTTTTCCATGAAATTTTCCATAGCTGTCTCGAAAACAGGATATTTGCTTGAAGGGGTGGAAAGGGAGAGAATCAGCCACTGCACTGGTCACCTGAGGCCTGCCTAGCACAATTTTCTTTTTTAGGTATCCTCGAAATGAGTAGCTAGCTCTGGTGCCTGAATTAAGTAGGGACCTTCTACCTTATTGAAATATTTAAGCTGTAGGAGCCCAATGCCTTTTTATGCGCTGACTGACGAAGCTTGTGCCCTGTACACTCAATCTGTTGGTATCAGGCGTTAAGTAACCTAACCAATGGTTCTTAAAGGACCACTGAAGGCCACTCAAAAAAAGATTAATTAATTTTTGTGGAGGACCAAAAAGGGCCCCACAAAAATCTTCAGACACTCTGTTAGCTGCTCAGTAACCCTCCTTGTCCTCATGATTGCCTCCCCCCAATCTTTCAGGGCCGATCTTTCGTTCGACTCCCACAGCGGAGTTGTAAGGTTCCTTGAGCCCCGCCAGCAGCAAGCTGCTGTGTGGCCATGCATTTTAGCAGTTAACTGGAAGTGTTTCTTTTCCTCTGGGCTTTACTGAGCAGGGTGTGCATTAGGCAGTTGAAATGGGATTAAGGTCCTGTGTACATCATGTCCCTGATTTGCATCGATTAACAAGGCTCCCGCCTGATTCACACAAGTGCCTCGGCTGCCTAGTAGAAGCCCCCAGGAAATAGGTGATGCAGTGAGAAGGGGACGGTAAGTCCACCACACCTATTTTAACTCCACTAGAGATCTATTTCCACCAGACAGAGGAAGCTTAAATCCAGCCCTTATTGTACTCCCTGCAGCCATCTAAATCTGTACCAGAATCTATTGCAATTGAACTCAGAAAACTGGATACAAACAGCAGACTTTCATTTGAGTGTCTAAAAGTCATTCAAATCTAACCTGGCTATTAATGGAAGATCTGAGCATTGCATTGTAAGGTGTGGCAAAAACTTCTGAACTTGTTTCACGGTCCTAATTTTGGTCTAATGTGGCACAGATGAGTAAAATATGTGTTTTCTTCTTCCTTCTCAATCTTGAGATATGTATGTTTATGGAACCTTTTATAGTTGAGAGTGCTTACAGGTATAAATGATAAAAATTCATGCAGGTTTATATGGAAATGTGAGAAGTTTTCTGACAATGTATGAAAATATATTTATATATTTCTCAGTCTAGACAGTTTTATTAGTAAAGAATTTTCAAAGGTGCTCTCGAGTCATTTTCCAGTAGCTCTGTTATCTTTATCGAGGATCCTATTACAACTGCTTTCATTGCTGTGTAATGTTGCTAGCAAATATGAATTCATCTACAATCTTTCAGCAGAAAACTGGAAGTGCATTCCAAAGTAGATGGATGGTGCATATGGTAGTTTTCATTGTCCAGCTTGAATTCAGTGGCACATTATGATTAATGCAGTATGCTAGACTGAAGCAATGAAAACCTTTGTAAAGTAAGCAACGATCACCAAGAAAGTCTGTTTCCAGTTATGTTCCTGAAAATGTCAACGTGGGGCTTTGTAGGTGAACTGCACAACAATCTATGTAGTATTAATTGCTTACATCTGGAGTGTCTCGCAATTAAATTCTCCAGCATATAAGAGCTGAGACATTTACATTTTTAAACAAAATAAAAATTTATCCTCAATGGGATTCATTTTGAAAATATTTAGGTTTTCACTGTCTGTGCTGCAGTTTTCTAACCTCTTTGTTGCTCTGAGCAGCACAACTGCAAAAACCACAGAGCACACACAAATCTGTCTTAAGAAATCGATCTTTTTGGATAATGCTTATTTTAACTCAGATGTCTTTAGCTTCTAACCAAATAGGTATTGTAGTTTACTTAAATTAGCTGATAACTTGTTTCAGCCGATGGGGGACAATTCCTTGAAGATTGTAATTGTGCTTGCTTCCATTCTCGGTGAATTTTCTGAAAAGCTTGCAGGGACAATCATGAAGGCATCATCCCCAATTTATTTAAAAGTAACAAAGCTGTAGACAACGAGTAACTGGATACCCAGTGGTGACAGCAACTGATTACTGAATGCTCATAACCTAAAATAGACCCTAGAACATAATGAAACAATTAGCATATGAAATATTCTTGTTACTGGAAACACACTTCTGGCTGCACTTTTTAACTTATATTCTAAACAACAGCCAAGCTCGGATAAAGATGATATGAATGTCTTTTAAGCCTTTGTACTAATTGTAAATTTATTTCAATCTGCTCCCCCCCCCACCCCCACCCAATCCTCCAACAAGCTTCCGTAGTGACTGTAATACACCTTGTCAATGCAGTTGTTGACTCGGTAGAAAAAGAAGGTATATCTTTTTTTACAAAGCTCAGTTATGTGTATTGTGGTTAATTGAACTTTGTATGTTGTAAGTCTATAACACTGATATGTAAATGCAGTGAGAGTGCTGTTTATCCATTTAGCAATGGTTTGACTATATCATTAATTTCAAAACCATACAGAATTTTTATTTCACTTTTCCAATATAAGTCCTGAGCATTGGCACAAAAAATGAAATTTTTTCAAGTCTTGCTCCGAACAATGATTCCAGATTATAATATTTTCTTTCTTTCTCTTTTCAACGTGTAAACAGAATAAGAAATCGTGTGAGGATAATGAATCTGCTTCTGTACTTTCTTGGCATCTCAACCATGCATGTTCAGGAGCATGTGGATCAGTTGCCGATACACTCTTTTATTTATAACTTGACATTGTTCTTTTCTTTCCTTCTGTTTGTTACAGTTTTCTCTCTCCGATTTGTGTACCACAGTCTAAGAATAAGCTACAGAGATTCTCTGAGAAAATATAAAATATAATTGCTTAGCAACCATTAAAGACATCTGGTGCTTTTTTTGAACAGTGGCTAGGAGCAACAACAGCAGCATAAGATGCCATAGATTAGAGAGAGATGCTTGTCTTCTTTAAAATATCCAAGCTGAGATTCTAGTTAAGCATTTAAACGTAGTAGATCTGGAGAATTGAAAATATGAATCCAGTATTTTGTTCCACTGCTCACGCAACCTTGTCTTTGAAGACTCATAGACCAAAGGAGTACTCCAAGGTAAAGCCCTGCAATTATTTTGTGAATTATTCATTCTAAAATAATCTTTCATGTTCCACTTTTTCATCAAATTAAACAAAAATAGATTTTCGTATAAATTTTACTGAGAAAGGAGTGAGGTTTTCTTGTTCTTAAAAATAATTAAGCATGAAATTTCTGAGCTGAGAGGGGGTTGCAGTTAAAGTGCATTAGTGACATACAAGCCAGAATTTGGAGAGGGTTCCAGTTCTGCTGAATCTCCATCTCTTTTTTTTATGTCCCCCCAAAATACACCAGAAACCGGGAAGAGCACTTCCTCCTTGGAGACATCATCAGAAGAGGCTGGACTGGCAAGGTGATGTAATCCGTCTGTCAGTTCTGCCTCTGTCAACCCCAGCACTTAAGTATGCATTTTGCAGACATACATAGTTAGATTGCAATGATTGAATGTCGGCAGAAGTGGGGCCCACAAATGTGTGCAGTGACTATTGTCAACAGGAATTTTTAGCCTCTTGCATTTAGCAGTGAATTCCTGGCTGGAACCACCATTGTTAGTTCCAGAAGTATGATGTTTCAGTGTCCTGCCTTGGCAATAGAGCAGGAAGAGAAATAGGAACCAAAATTGAGATCAAGACATCTCATTTCCGTGCCCAACCTTAAAGTACCAGGTATCAGCTCAAGTTAGGAGAATCACTATTTCAAGATAAATCCCGGCATTGAGTAATAAACCACAAAGATTAGGTCATTGTGTGGCAATTTCCTGGAGTACTTTGTAGTTTTGTGTGTTAAATTCATAAGTATCTTCTATTAGCTTCTTTATGTATCTTCGTGTCTGTAGTTACATTAAAGATGTTACAGTTCTTATTTACTGGAATACTTCAAACTTCTTTATCTTTCACAGCAGTCATACTTTTTGTTATTAGAATGCTAAAGAGAGAGAAAGTCATAGATTTATTTTGTCATTAGTGTACTAGGAAATTTTCAGTGCCATTTTCTAGTATTGTGAAAGGGTTTTAAAATATCATTTATTCTGGTAAACAGCACTTAACTGCTCTTTAAAATGTGCGTATGTAGCAAGTGGGCATTTAAACTGTTTGTTGCAAGCAAGCACATGGAATGCTAGTGTAGACATTTCTTTAGTTTTCTGATGCTTTAATATTTCATGTTTTCTTCCTCCTTTTCCTGCTCTTTGCCATCTAAAGAAACTTTTGTGGGTCATGACCTCAAGAACCCAAGAGGTGACTTTGTCTGCATGCCTTTATTCTCTCATACTCACTTAAACCTGTGCCTCTTTCACTTTAACATTCACTGCACGTTAATCTGCATAGATGCAAGAGAAATGTTAATCCATTATTCACATGTTCAGTAACAGTCATTAATGTGTGTGGTAGACAATATAGAATATTTACCTTTTAAACCTTACCCCAACAGTTTTTATTCAAGCAGCGCAGCCACTGCATTTGTAACATAACCAGAATAACATTACCCATTAGTTTAAGTCCATGTACATTTTGTATGGCTGTATGCTGGCTGTTTGTCAATTGACATAATTTTAATATGTCCAGGTAAAAATGTATTTGTCTCTGTCATTTGTGATGGGGAAACTATTGCCCCAGCCAAGCTAAGTCCTGTTGCACCGTGGAGACTTCAACAGCACTAACATTAATTACTACTTCTGTATAAATTATTTTTTGTTGTTTTCTTGACTTTGATCAGAACTAAAGCCCTAATTCAAAGTTAAACATTCTAATTTTTCTCCCTTTCTTTTCTATGCAAAAGCATATCACTGGGACACATCAGATTGGATGCCAAATGTTCAACTACCTGGTATCCAGGAGTACCCACAGTATGAGGTAGTGGAACACCCGGCCCCTCTTTATTCAGATCCTAATGCCATTGACACAGACTACTATCCTGGCGGGTATGATATTGAAAGTGATTTCCCGCCTCCTCCAGATGATTTCCCAATTCATGATGAACTACCACCATTGCCCCCGGAATACAATGAGTTTGATTCCATACAGCCTCCACGGGACATGCCCACAGCTGGAAGTCTGAATTCAACGTCGCAAAGTAGACTGCATTTTAACATGAATCAGTATCTACCCCATCACCACTATTCAGCAGACCTCTCAGAACCTCAGAATGCAGTCCCTGCAGGAAGCAATTACAGAGGGGCCTACCCACCTTACTCTTTAACATATAACGATGACTTTGAGCCACCCAGCATGGACAACATGTCTATGTCTGTGTACACATCCACGACCGCCTCTTGCTCTGATGTTTCAGCTTGCTGTGAGATGGAAGAATCTGAAGTCATGATGAGTGACTATGAAAGTGGGGATGAAGGCCACTTTGATGATGTGACTATTCCACCACTGGATTCTCAACAACACACAGAAGTCTGATGGTTAACAAAAATTAAAGTGCCTGGGCTTTAACTGAACTGCGTCTTGCTACAGCTTCCATATTTGACAAATACTCAATGTTGTTTTTGCATATTGGTTTGCAAGTATTGTTAATTAGCTAATTCCAGCATGGCTGCAGTGGATCATGCAGCATGTTTCTATACATCAGCGGTTTCTTTTTTCCTGAGCTACTGGAACTGGACTTAACAATTTTCATTTACATTGGCTGTGCCATTTCAGAATGTGGTTTTGTATCAGTATCAACATGCAAAGTATTGAAGGATTTTGATATCTGGCATTACCCTAACAAAACACCTTTTCATTGTGGTATTCTTGGTCTGTATTTATGTAGTTCTAATAATACCAAGATTAATTTTTTAAAATTTTTTTTCCTGTCTTGCAGTTTCTTTTGTAAATTTAATGTACAGATCTGATTTAAATAGTTTAAACTAGATTTTGTAGATATTATGTGGATTTGTTTCCAGAATTTTAGTGCTGTTCAAGAGTGTTAATCACATGCATTGACATTGGCATACTGACAGTTATGTGCAAACTATTGATTGGGGCTTTACTCTTAAGTTTATTATTTCCAGTGAATTTAAACATTTCACCAAATGTACCAAAATGCCAAGTTGGTATGAATAAGTTTGTTTTGCTATGTTGTTTGGGTCTGATACATAAAAATGTCTTAACAGTGAGTGATTACATTTTTAATTGTAAATTGTGTGGATTTATTTTTCAGTAAAAGGGGACCGACTGAATTTTTAGAACCAAAACTTTGCATAATCCGTCAATGACTTTCTAAAGTTCTCTTTATGTGGTGCAATGGTCTTGAAGTTTTTTTTTTAAATGAAACTCCCATTAGCATACACTCACTTTTGCATCAGTAATAAATTGTGGAAAATTAATTGCCTCTTACTGTGTCTTTGTGAATTAAAATAGAGTTGAACTTTGCTAGAAACTAATTCAGAAATATATTAACAGTGATTATGCTCAGATACTTTGTACTTTGTAGATACCATGTCCTTGAAATTCCACTGGGGTTTTCCCAATCTCTTGTAGTAGCTTTGGTGGGTGATTAGGACAACCCACGTGGAAAATCAGGACCATTTATACACTTATATAAAACAAAACTAGTGCACATCTCCTGTCCACAAATGTTATTTTCTGTAATACTTTTCATGTCAGCATTTATTTTGGGAAAACGATATCGAAGCATTTATAATGGAAACATCATAGGTCAGTTTTACAATGGGAAAACCTTATGCTTTACTCTCATCATTTCTTCAAGAATTTTTGTTATCACTCAAACGCTTCTGGAAAAATGTCTATTTTCTCCAATTCAAATTTCCAATGTGCAAAACAAATGAAAAAAAATCTAATTACATATTTCACAACAGCATTTACTCGCTGAATTTCCTATGTCTTGAAAAACATTCATAAAAGTTTTTTTTAACTTCAAGGCCTCATCTTGTCTCAAAAACCTCGACTTCACCTGGATATTTTTACCTCCTGATAGTTAGAGAGTGGGGTCGGCCACATCTGTACATTTGAGCAAATGCAGCAGGATTTTCCAGTGTGGAATCTATAGATAGAAGGGTGTGTCTGAGGATTTGGCTTTCTTTCCTCTTCCTAAAGGATTTGAAAGAAACTGGGGATTGAATTCTCAAAGTTTTTGTTTCAGGCAAGTGTTATTTATTATATATAATAGAAAAAAAAAGTGCTGGAAATACTCAGCTGGTCTAGTAGCATCTGTGGAGAGAGAAGCAGAGTTAACATTTCAGGTCAGTGAACTTCAGAACTGGGAAAAGTTAGGAATGTAATAGGTTTTGAACAAGTGAAAGGGGAGAGGCTGGGAAGAAGAACTAAAAGGAAGGTCTGATGAGGTGGAGGGCAGGAGAGATTAAATAACAAAAGGTTTCATGGTACAAAGCAAAAGGGAGTGGTAATGGGACAAGTATAAAAACAAAAGATGGATCGAGAATGGCAGGGTAGCAAAGTAAAGAAAATGAGAGAAATGAAAGAAAGAAAAAAATAAACACGTGACAAAATGGGGGTAGAGGCTATGATCTAAAATTATTGAACTTATTGTTGAGTCCAAAAGGCTGTAAAGTGCCCAGTCGAATGATGAGGTGCTGTTCCTCGATGTTGCGTTTAGCTTCATTAGAACAGTGTAGCAGACCAAGGACAGAGAGGTCACAGTGGGAGCAAGGTGGATAATTAAAAAGACCGGCAACTGGAAGCTTGGAGTTACGCTTGCTATCTGAATGGAGGTGTTCCACAAAGCAGTCACCCATTCTGCGTTTGGTCTCCCCAATGTAGAGGAGACCACATCGTGAGCAGCCAATACGATACACTAAATTGAAAGACATTCAAGTGAATGCTGTTTCACATGGAAGGAGTGTTTGGGGCCTTGAGGGGTGTGAAGGGAGGAGGAAAAAGGGCAGGTGTTGCTTCTGCACTTGCATGGAAAGGTGGGTGTAGGAAATGGGAAGGGGGTGTTGGAGGTGACTGAGGAGTGGACGAGGGTGTTGCGGGTTGGGGGCGGAATGGTCCCTTTGGAATGCTAAAAGGGAAGGGGAAGATACGTTTGGTGGTGGCATCACACTGGAGATGGCGGAGGATGATCCAATGAATGTGGAGACTGGTGGGTGGAAGGTGAGGACAAGGGGAATGCTATCATTGTTCTGGGAGGGGGAGCAAGGGGTGAGAGCAGAGTGCAGAAAATGGAATAGACACAATTGAGGGCCCTGTCACCTACCGTAGAGGTGGGGTGGGGGGAGTCCTCAGTTGAGGAAAAAGGAAGATATCAGAAGTGTTATGGAAGGTTACATGATCTGAACAAATGCGACGGAGATGGAGAAGCTGGGAGAATGGAATAGAGCCCTTACAGGAAATGGAGTGTTGAAGAAGTGTAATCAAGGTATCCTTGGGCGTAAGTGGACTTATAAAACTCCACAACTGGGATATCAGGGTCGGTTCTGGGGAGATGGGACCTATACAGGCCAGGTGGGTTGCACCTGAACAGAGCTGGAACCAATGTCCTTGTGGGGAGGTCTGCTAGTGCTACTGGGGAGGGTCTAAACTAACTTGGCAGTGGAATGGGATCCAGGAGGTAACATTAGAGAGGAACTGGGGAAAGCAAATAGCACTAGGTTAAGAATTAGTAAGGCGTTAAGTGGGGTCAGAGTAAGAAGGAATGGAACAAGGTCTAAAGTAGGTTTTCAGTGCATGCATGTGTACAGATAGCCACGTGGAAATATGATGTGGCAATAATGGAGACCTGGCTCAAAAAAGGGCAGGACTGGGTACTAAATATTCCTGAATACAAGGTGTTGTGGAAAGAAAGGAGAAGGGGGTGGCAATGTCAATTAAGGATAATACAATGCTGGAGAGAGGGGATGTCCTAGAGGGGTCAAGGACAGAATCTATTTTGTTGGAACTAAGAAACAATAGAGGTGCCTTTACACTACTGGGTGTATTCTATAGGCCACCAAATAGTGGGAAAGATATAGAGGAACTAGTTTGCAAGGAAATTACTGAAATGTGCAAAAATTATAGAGTAATCATAATGAGGGACTTTTACTATTCCAGTCTATATTAGGATATTTATAATGTAAAGGGCAGAGAGGGGGAAGATTTTCTAAAGTGTGCTCAGGAGAAGTGGATCAGGTGTCAATGGGGAACATTTCGGGGACAAAGATCAAATCATAAGGTTTAGGTTAACTATGGAAAAAGATAAAGACAATCCAGAGTAAAAAAAAAATAATTGGGAGAGGGCTAATTTCAGTGGGGTGAGAATGGATC
Organism: Heterodontus francisci; assembly: GCF_036365525.1. Lineage (NCBI taxonomy): Eukaryota > Metazoa > Chordata > Chondrichthyes > Heterodontiformes > Heterodontidae > Heterodontus > Heterodontus francisci. Next base: position 110,396,379 of record NC_090371.1, on the reverse strand, counting down.
TGGTCCAGGTAAATTGGAATCGGAGATTGGTAGGCAAAACTTTAATGAAGCAATGGGCTGCCTTTAAAGAGGTCTGTATTCATTGGAGTTTAGAAGGATAAGAAGTGATCTTATTGAAACATATAAAATCGTAAGGGGACTTGACAGGGTGGATGTTGAAAGGATGTTTCCCCTGTGGGAGGACTAAAACTAGGGGGCACAGTTTAAAAATGAGGAGTCTTCCATTTAAGACAGATGAGGAGAAATATTGTCTCTCAGACGGTCATGAGTCTGTGGAACTCTTCCTTGGAGAGAGGTGGAGACAGTGTCATTGAATGTTTTTATGGCAGAGGTAGACAGATTCTTGACAAACAAGGGAGTCAAAGGGTATCGGGAGTAGGCAGGAAAGTGGAGTTATGTCCACAAACAGATCAGCCATGAGCTGACAGAATGGCGGAGCAGGCTCGAGGGGCCGAATAGCCTGTTCGTAGTTCCTGTGTATAGTTCGGCTACTGGCAAGGTACATTCCCATGAGGGGAAAAGGTAGGACAAACAAACCAGAGCTCTCTGGATGACGAAAGAAATAGAGTAAGATGAAGCAGAAAAAAGGTGTGTATGACAGATGTCAAGTTGATAATACAACTGAGAACCAGGTTGAATATCGAAAGTTCAGAGAGGAAGTGAAAAAAGAAATGAGAAGCAAAGAGTATAAGAAGAGACTGGCATCCAACATAAAAGTAATTCCAAAAATCTGCTTTGACATATAAATAGTAAAAGGAGGAGTGGGGCTGATTAGGGACCAAAAAGGGGATTTATGCCTGGAGGCTGCAGGCATAGCTGAGGTACTAAATAACTACTTTGCAACTGTCTTTATCAAGGAAGAAGATGCTGCCAAAGTTGTAGTGAAAGAGGAGCTTGTTCAGACACTGGATGGGCTACAAATTGATCGAGGAGGTATTAGAAAGGCTGGCTGTACTTAAGTCACTAAGGCCGGATGAGATGCATCCATGGATACTGGGCGAAGCAAGATTTGAAATTGCAGAGGCACTGGCCATAATCTTCCAATCCTCCTCAGAAACAGGGGTGGTGCCAGAGGACTGGAGAATTGCAAATGTTACACCCTTCTTCAAAAACGTGTGTAAGGATAAACCCAGCAATGACAGGCCAATCAGTTTAACCTCTGTAGTGGGAAAGCTCTTAGAAGTGATTTGGGTGGCACCGCAGCCTCACAGCTCCAGCGACCCGGATTCAATTCTGGGTACTGCCTGTGTGGAGTTTTCAAGTTCTCCTTGTGTCTGCGTGGGTTTCCTCTGGGTGCTCCGGTTTCCTCCCACATGCCAAAGCCTTGCAGGTTGGTAGGTAAATTGGCCATTACGAATTGCCCCTAGTATAGGTAGGTGGTAGGGAAATATAGGGACAGGTGGGGATGTGGTAGGAATATGGAATTAGTGTAGTATTAGTATAAATGGGTGGTTGATGGTCGGCACAGACTCGGTGGGCCGACGGGCCTGTTTCAGTGCTGTATCTCTAAATGAAAAAAAAAATGATAATCTGGGACAACATTAATAGTCACTTGGACAAATGTGAATTAATTAAGGAAAGCCAGCACAGATCTGTTAAGGGCAAATAGTGTTGAACTAATTTGATTGAGTTTTTCAATTAAGTAACAGAGAGGGTTGATGAGGGAGGGTAATGTAGTTGATGTCATGTGCATAGACTTCCAAAAGTTGTTTGATAAAGTGCCACATAACAGGCTTGTTAGTGGAGTTGAAGCCCATGTAATAAAAGGGACAGTGGCAGCATGGATACGAAGTTGACTGTGTGACAGGAAACCGTAATGGTGAACAGTTGTTTCTTAGTCTGGAGGAAGATACATTGTGGTAATAAAAGCAAAATACTGCGGATGCTGGAAATCTGAAACAAAAACAAGAAATGCTGGATTCACTCAGCAGGTCTGGCAGCATCTGTGGAAAGAGAAGCAGAGTTAACGTTTCGGGTCAGTGACCCTTCTTCGGAACATTGTGGTTCGGAACATTCTTCGGAAGATACATTGTGGTGTTCCTCAGGGTTCAGTATTAAGATCTCTGCTTTTCTTGATTTATAATAATGGCCTAGACTTGGCTGTGCAGGGCACAATTGCAAAATTTGCAGATGACACAAAACATGGAAGTATTGTGAACTCTGCAGAGGATAGTGATAGACTTCAAGAGGGCATAGGCTGGTGGAATGGTCAGACTCATGGCAGATGAAATTGAATGTGGGCAATTATGAAGTAGAGCATAGCTACCCGACCCGAATCTGACTGGACCCGAAGACATGTGTCGGGTTCGGGTAGATTCGGGTCGCTCTTCCGGGTCCGGCATTCGGGCTCTGGTTGGGTCAGGCTGGATCTGACACAGTGACAGCCAGGATGTCAAGGCAGGAAACACTCCACGCTAGTCTGCAGTGAGTGATTCCATCCAAGGTAGAGCACAACCTCTTCAATGAAGTTGATTATATTCTGGTGGTCGGGCACGAGAAAAAAGGAAAGGACTCGGGCCGGTTCGGGCTCAGGTCGGATGTGGTTCTGTTTGGCTCGGGTCAGGTTTCATTTGCAGACCCGAGTAGGCCTTTATTGTAAAGTGTTATATTTTGTAGAAGAATGAGGAAAGGCAATATAAAATAACGGATACAATTATAAAGAGGGTGCAGGAGCAGAGGGACCTGGGTGTATACGTACACAGCTCTTTGAAGGTGGCCGGACAGATTGGGCAAGAGGTTAATAAGACATACGGGATCCTGGGCTTTATATACAGCGGCATAGAGTACAAAAGGACTCGTTCAGCCTCAGCTGGTGTATTGTGTCCAATTCTGGGCACCACACTTTAGGAAGGACGTGAAGGCATTGGAGATGGTGGAGGAAGGATTTACAAGAATGGTTCTGGGGATTAGAGACTTTAGTTACAAGAATTAATTAGCGAATCTAGGGTTGTTCTCTTTAGGGAAGAATAGGGTAAAAGGAGATTCAATAGCGGTGTTCAAAATCATGAGAGGTCTGAACAGAGTAAATAGGGAGAAATTGTTCCCATTGGTGGAAGGGTCGAGGACCAGAGGACACCGATTGAAGGTGATTGACAAAAGAAGCAATAGCGACATGAGAAAACTTTTTTTATGCAGCAAGTGGTTGGGATCTGGAATTCACTGCCTGAGACTGTGGTGGAGGCAGATTCAATTGTGGCTTTCAAAACGGGAATTGAATAATTATCTGAAGAGAAAAAATGTGCTGGGCTATGGGAAAAGGCAGGGGAGTGGGACTAGGCGAGTAGCTCATATAGAGAGCCAGCATAGACACAATGGGATTAATAGCCTCCTGTGCTGTAACCATTCTACGATTCTATGAACTACCTTGAATACACTTCTTCACATCCACTTCCTGTAAAGATTTTATTCTATTCTCCCAATTTTTCCATCTCCATCGCATATGTTCGGATGATGCAACCTTCCATACTAGCGCTTCCATTATGTCTTCCTTTTTCTGCAACCGAGGATTCAACCCCATCATGGTTGAAAGGACCCTTGAGCATGTCCATTCTATTTCACACACTTCTGCTCTCACCTCTTGCCCCTCCCTCCCAGAACCACGTTAAGGTTCCCCTTGTCTTCATCCATCCGACTAGCCTCCAGATTATTGGCTCATCCACCACCATTTCTACCACTTTCAACACTTGTTCCCCTCCCCTTTCAGCATTCCGAATGGACTGTCCTCTATGACGTCCTGGTCCATTCCTCAGTCACCCCCAACACTCCCTCCCTTTCCTATGGCACCTTTCCATGCAAGTACAAGAGAAACAACACTTACCCTTTTACTCCCTTCTCACTGTCCAAGGCCCGAAACACTTCTGCTAGATGTAACATCAATTTACTTGTTTGTACTTTGAATTTGGTATGGTGTATTTGCTGCTCACAATGTGATTTCCTCTACTTTGGCGAGTCCAAGTGCAGACTGGGTGACCACTTTATGGGACACCACTGTTCAGTCCACAAGCGTGATCCTGAGCTTCCAGTCACCTTGCTCCCACTCTGATATTACTGCCCTTGTTCTACAATAGCGTTCCAATGAAGCTGAACACAAGTTCGAGGAACAGCACCTCATCTTTCGACTGGGCACTTTACAGTCTTTTGGACTCGACTATGAGTTAGAGAGTCATAGGGCTGGATTTAGTTCTCCCCCAGGTGTTGGGGTCCATGGCGGGGAGGGGCTTGAAGCTGCCTCTGGGAGGGCCCGGCCCAATATTGCCAGTGGCAGCAAGGCCTCGTGACAGGCCCCCAAAGCTTGGTGACAGCACCTCCATTTGCATATTTAAATTAATGAATTAATCGTACTTACATTGCCGCCTGAGTTTTCGCTCCGATCTTTGGCCCAGTGGCCAGCACTCCCGCGCCTTCGCATCCCTGACTGGGGAAACGAGGCTCCTCACTGGTGGGGAGGAGGGAAGAGGTAAGTTTATCAATACGGTGGGGAGGGGGGGGAATCTGGTTCAAATTAACATCATTGGTGTAGGGGATGTTGGGAAGAGTTGGAGGTTAAAGTTTATGCAATATGGGGTGGTGGGGGAGGTCAGATTGTAAAGGTGTTTTGGGGGGAAGGGAAAATTAATAATTTTATGGTTATTGAGGGGTGGGAGAGGGGCAAATAAATGTATTTAATTGTTTTTATTCACGTTATCTTTAAATATTTAAATCTGCCATTAAGGCTGAAAGCAGGGGCAGGCAGCTGATGCCATTGCCGGGGATGGACAGCCCACCCTCTCCCCTCAGCAGCGGGCACAAAAGATTCAGCCCATGGTCAATTACGGCACAAAAAGCCATTTGGCCCATCGAGTCCATGCCAGCTCTTCAAAGAGTTTTGCGGTCAGTCCCATCTCCCCGCTTGATCCCCGTAACCCTGCAAGTTTATTTCTCTTAGGTGGCCATCCAACTTGAAGTCATTGTTGAGTTCAACAATTTTAGATTGTAACACTGCCATTCACACCTACTCTAGACACATCTTTCATTTCCTTAGTTGTCCCATTACCACTCCCCTTGGTCTTGCACCATGAAACCTTTTGTCCTTTAATCTCTCCTGCCCTCCATCCTATTACAGAATTTCTCTTTTATTTTTCTTCCCACCTTCCTGCCTTTCACTTACTCAAAACCGATTATATTTCTAATTTTTCCCAGCTCTGGTGAAAGGTCACAGACCTGAAATGTTGGGCAAGATTTTATTGTACCCTTGGAGATGAGAATGGAAACCCCCTAGTGGGCTTTGGGGGGGGGAGGGGGTCCCTCCTCTGGGTGCAATCCATGGCCCACAGAGGGTACCCCTGGTGGCAATTGCACTCCCCGCTAAAAGATTTATCCCCTGCACCCTCGCCAACCACCTTCGCCCCACCCCTTTGCCTGGGCCTGGCTAACTGGCCCCTGCGACCCCGACCCCACTTACCTGCGTCCCATGGTCTAGGACATCTTCGCCACTGCAGGCCTCCTGCAATATTGGCAATAGCCATGGCTTCTGATGACACTGCTAGTACTACAAAGCCGCCAGCCCTCTGATTGGCTGGCAACTCTGGAGGCGGGAGCTTGTCCCTTAAAGGGACACGTCTCTGACGGCAGGCAGTTATTTGCTGCCTGCTATGAAATTCCACCGGGGTCCAACAGAAGGTTGAGGCGGGGTCTCCCCCAACCTTCTGGCTCGCCGCCAGGATAAAATCCAGCCCTTTAGCTCTGTTTCTCCCTCTCTCTACAGATGCTGTCTGACCTGCTGAGTATTTTTAGTAAATTCTGTTTTCATTTCAGATTTCCAGCATTCGTAGTATTTTGCTCTAGATATTCTTTTTAATCACTAGCTTCTTTATTTTGGTTGAATATACAGTTAAAATACCTCAGGACCATTTTTGAGGCCGAAGGATTTTTTTTACATATAATTGGACTTAATGTATTTTATGAAGTGACTTCTATTTTTAATGGGTATTTGTTTATTAGAGACGGTATAAGCCAGTAAAGCATGTATTTTTGCATTTCTGTGCTGTTAATGCATACAAACAACAAAACTATATAACAAGGTGTTTCCATCCATTAATTTTACAATGCAGAAATTTACTTATAAATACTTTAAGGCAGGATTATAAAAACAAGAAACACTGATGGAGCCTGGAGTACCTAAATGTGCAAAAGGGTCTGTGGACTAGTTGGTGAAAGACACTGATGGGTAGGACTGCTATGGGAGGATGGACCTAATGATCCAAATGGAAACACTGGCAGCTTTGGGACTTTTACCCAACATAAACAGGTACCCAGGGCCTTTTAGCAGTTTGCAGGCCACCAGCTGCCCAAGTTTATCAAATAATGGTGTTTTCCCCTATTTGTCAGGTGTTTATGTAATTTTTGTGTTTTCATCTGATGAAAGGGGTGCCTTTCCCTATCACCAGCTGCCTGAAGTTTGGGCTTTTTTTTTGCATTTTTCACATGATATATGTTCAAATTCAGGGCTGTGGAATAAAGACTGTGCAATCTTGGGTCGTCCACAAAATCAGCCATTTTGTGAACTTGATGCATTTTATTCATTGACACAAGGCTCACCTCGCTGATTGCTGGGCATGTTGGGAATATCGTGCATTTTAGTGATTGACACAAGGCACAAAATACCTTTAGAAAAACTTGATCACCCAAAGTTAACATAATGCGCAAAATGGTGGTTGCTTGCCAAGTGCAAATAAAGTACGACAGAACTACCTATCCAAGGTTTTTGCTACATATTTTGAGGAGATGAAGTTTCAGATTAACGATGTGAGTCTTTTGCTATTATGTGTGATGAGTCCACCAATGAGCAAGACAACTATCTGCAGCATGTTTTGTTTGATTTTATTGTCTGGTAAGGCCGAAGATGTACAGTCAGGAAAGCTAACAGCAGTGCTCACAGACTGCGTCCACTTAGAAGCTGTTAATTACACCACAATTTCCCAAGTGATCATCAAAACTGTTTCAAAATACAGTGCAGATTTCAACAAAGTGTCTGCTTTCGTTGGTGACAATCAAATTATTTGACAAAATCTTTCAAATCTGTGCTCCAAGGTGTAATGCCTAATGCTGTCCATATTACACATAATGCACATAAAGGCTGAATTTAATGGATCCCCTGCAGACAGGTTCAGAGATGGGGGACCCATAGAAATACAGTGGGGGGGTGGGGGCAGGGGGTGGTGGAGGACCCATCGGCTTCTTATCACACTGGAATGTAGTCAGGGGCCTAATAGTCCAACAATGGCCTTCACGCCCAGAGGCTAATTGAGACCACAAACACACAACGCTCTGATGACACTGAATTAAATGCCTATGCTCAACAGGTCTTTTCTTGACGGCGAAGAAACTCAAACAATATTACTACTATGGGGAAGAATCAAGTAGTGAAGAACTAGCAGCTCAGAAGTTTTGATAACCTTCTGCGGCATTCCTGAAAGCTGTGCATATCTTTGACCCTGCACTAATGCACCTGTTGATGGATTTAAACTTGTTTGTGATTCCTGGCTTTGACAAGAATTGTAGACTGGAGATTCTTGCTTATGAAAGCTTTGCAAAAGAAGCAGATTATACTTTGCCTGTGCTGCAGTTTTGGAACTCTCTGGAATGCAGAATCCCCCACCTTGCAACACTAGCACAGTGCTGTCTGACAATTCCAACAAACTCTGTGGATTTGGAGAGAACTGTGTCTAAATACGGACAGGTGTTCACAGCTCAGAGACAGGGAATGAAGAAGGAGTCAGTTGCAGGTTGCTCCATGCTCACATTCAATCACTGACTCCAGTAAGTAAAGAATGTGGCCTGTTTTACAATAGTTTTTGAGTATACTATAAATGCCATTTAAAACCAGAAACCTCCCTTATCTTTTTTTAAGTAGATCACTTTCATGGTTTGTTGCGACGCAGTGAAATTTATGATTTAAATACGTGGAAGTCATGAAATTCACGATTCTTAAAATGCTGTAACTGTGAAATTTGTTAACTTTGACTGTGAATTTGCTAGGGGCCTATATGGAATCTCCTTAATATTTCTGGCCACTAAATTTTGAGACACCACTTACTGAAAGCCCCTGGTGGTCTGGCTGGCCTCCCAAATTCGGGTCAGTCTAAGCACGGTTTGCTTTTCCTGATGGCATTGTGGCTGGCCTCAAGCCTATTACCTAGAGTCTTAACCCCACCCACATCACAACCATGAGCTCTGCCTGTAACACTTGACCCCATTGATGCCGTGGCTGCAATCTGAACCCATCTGATCCCTATTCCCACCACCCATAGAATTTTCCAGCACAGAAGGATATTCAGCCCATCTGTGCTGATTCTTCGTTGGAGCAATCCAAAACTGATCCCACCGTTCTGCTCTACTCATAGCATTGTACCTTTGCTTCAAACCTTTATCCAACTTTCCTTTAAAAGAAAAACTGGTCTATGGATCAACAACTCCATGTGGCAAAAATACAATTTCTTAGGAAGGGTGGGTGGGGTTCATGCATGGGCATGAACTCCAAAGGGAGCTCAGCATTTAGAGTATGGGAACCTCACATGCTGTTGCTAACATTCAATTTTGAACACTGATAGCTATTTATCTTAAGATAAATGTACTAATACAATTATACAAGGAAATGAGCGACATGAATTTATTTTGAATTTTGGGTAGATTTAAACTGCTGTCATAATCAATACTAATGGTACTAACTATGTGAGGCTTTTTCTTTTACTGGTCCATCGCCAGCAAAAATGAAGTGTAAAATTTGAATAACATGCCCACAACATTAAACTTAACATATTCTTAAAACAAAGTGAGGTCAGCTTAATATAAACTCAGGGTTCAGATGATTTTCATAATTTGCTTTTAGGGCTTCGGAGTTTACTAAACCTTGCAATATAATTTACTTTCAGATTTATTTTCATTGATTTGCAACTTGATCTTCTGTCAATCAATAAAACAACAAGACTGGGTGCTTTAAAATTCAATCATGTGCCATGAAATCTGATGCATAAATTGTTCTGGCAATGCAAATTTTAGTCTCTGATTTGCTGCTGCTCTTGGAATATGCTTTTCAGAACTGTGTAGAGAGCTGCTTTTTCCTTCATAATACAGTTAAATCATGACACTGTGATTGATTTGAGCAGCAGACCAAAATATCAATGTAACCTACTGATCAGAATATGAGAAGTTAATTTAAGTGTCGTGCTGATCCTATAATCCTACAATCTGTGCTGCAGTGCTGAGAAGTGCTGTTCAACACTTCATTGGCACTACAAACAAGTGATAAGATGGCTTGCTCATCCTCCCTGTTGATAGACTGCTCTGAATGTTACTGCTGTTAAAAATGTTAATGTTTTTGTTTTGCTCCTTTCGTTGCCGTCAACCCAAATCCAGTATTCTAAATGGATTGCTACATCGCTGTTTACAACAACAACTTGCAAAATACATAGCACCTTCAGCACAGCAAAATGTCCCAAGGGGCTTCATGGGAATATTATCAGACAAAAATTGGCATTGTACCAAAAAAAAGGAAACATTAAGACAGGTGATCAAAAGCTTGGTCAAAGAGCTAAGTTTTAAAGTATCTTAAAGCAGGAGGGAAAGTTTAGAGAGGGAATTCCAGAGCTTAGGGACTAGATAGCTGAAGGCACAGCTGTCAATGATAGGGTGAACAAAGTGGAGGATGCATAGACTCCAGAGTTGGAGGAACACAGAGTTCTCGGAGGGCTGTTGGGCTTGTCATGATCCTGTCTTTTTTTTCTCCGGGAAATATGTGATGTGTCTTTAAGACAGCAAATGAACCGTACTGCTTTAAGAACCAGCAAGCCTCAGGAGTTACAAGCATACGGAGAGGGAACCAACCAGCTTCAAAGAATGCATCCTGGTTACCCAGCAACAGCCAATCAGGGACCAAGGACCAGATATACATTGTTGCAATTATCTTTTGAACTGGCTTTTTAGTTGAAAGCAGACTGTTCTAGCTGGAGAAACAGAGAGACAGCTATGTGTTAGCACCTGAAAGTAGAAACAGACCATTTAAACTGAAGGAAGAGAATTTAGTCTGTTTATTTATTATTATCTCTCAAAATTCTAAAACAGTCAAGCCAAAACAGAGATCTCTGATAATTTAAACTGAAGTAAGGGAAGTTAGACTGTGATAAACGCTTATCCCTCAAAAATTCTAAAGCTAAATTGATTCATTTAAAAAGTGTTTGCAAGTCATTAATTGTTGAAGTTCATTGCTGGAGAAGGAAAGCATCACTTACTGCTGGAATTAGACTATGGACTGTTCTACTGTTGAAGAACCTTTTTTCCCCATCGGCTGTGAGGACTTCAAGCAACATTGGACCAGAAATTTGCAAGGACTCTGATTTTATTTCTTTTCTAAGTGTTGTTTATGTCCTGGTAGTGTGTAAGAATTTCGTTTTTCTAATTAAACAGTTAATTTGTCGATTTAAAGACACCTGGTTTGGTTAGCCTGTTTTGGGGGTTAATAGATGGTAAATATGGCTGGGTCTTTCTTTAATTTGGAAAGTTTAAAATGATATGTTAGGCGATCTGTGGAGGGACAGGATTGAATTAACAGTGCGTTTCTCCCACCACAATCAGAATCGTATAGTTTTATTGGGGGCTTTGACTGCAGCGGTTGGTCGTAACAGGCTGGAGAAGGTTGCAAAGCGGGGGAGGGGTGAATCCCTGAAGAAATTTGAACAGGAGGATGAGAATTTTAAATTTGAAGTGTTGGTGGGCTGGGGGCTAATATAGATCAGCAACCATAGGGATGATGGTTGAACGAAACTTGGTAAGGATTAAGGTACGGATAGCAGTGTTTTGGGTGAGATCAAGTTTGTGGAGGGTGAAAGATCAGAGACTGGCCAAGCAAGCATTGGAAAGTGCTAGTGAATGCTGAGCACCCTCAGGGTCCTATACAACTAAGGCCAGCCAAAGCAGTTTTTAGTCATTACCTATTCATATGCTGGATTGTGGAGTCTAACAAATACCACAACTGAATTAATTCTCTTTCAACAATGTGAACGCTGCAGTTGATTGCCACTGGCCACTACAAATTACCACAATAGCAAAGTATTAAATGGGCTGTGGTTTTTGCAAAGTAGATATTGATTGAAGCAACTGATGGTAATCAGCAGTACAGGATTCCACTGTAGAATTGTGGTAAACGGTTCCAAGGATTAATGCACTGTGAATTCTGAAACTGAACCACACAAACCAGCAAGGTCCCCAAATTGGTTTCCCTGATCTGTGCCAAATTAGCTAATCTCAGGTGGTGTGGCAGTCGTGGGTACTACAACTGGTACTTACATATGCATGCAGCACCCAGGATATTGGCAATTAGATGAAAAAACAATGAGTCCAGAAATTAACTAAACATTTTTCATGCAAGTTTTGCAGAATTCCAGTTGGGGGTACTGGGGTTGTGGGGGATGATGGTAGTGGCATTCAGAAAATGGAGTAGAGCCTCAATTTGATGAGCTCCTGCTCCTTGAACCCTGCCTGCCCGGCACATTATGCTCTGGTTGTGCAGGTACTTCCTCTGTCATCATGGGAGCATTTCAGGGCATACCTGATGGGACAAATGGGGCCTGTGTCTATTGAGAGCAGAGACAAGACTTAGTCTGGGCTGAGTGAAAACCCAACAATCTGCTGTTAAATCATAATTCACCCCAATGGAATTGATTATTATTGTGAAGTGGGCCAACCATTCCAATGATACTTCCTTTGTCTTCAGACCAATTCAGACTCTGACAGTTTCGATGGTAGGATCATCCTGCCTCCAAGGTTCAGACACCCCCATAATGCCCTTATCAAGTAGTAAAATAATGGTAAACATTTCTCCTGCCTGTTACAAGGAGCCATACTTTTTAGCCCTTATCCAAACTTTCTGAGAGACCTATTTTGGCACTGAAATTTTGAAAAGAGATGATCAACTGATTTTAATCTGGGTCTCTCAGCAAGTAGCACCATAGTATGTGTTTGGATTAGCATCCTTTTCAGCTCATGATGTTGATCCAGAGGCATCAGCAATTTACAAATTCAATGTTGGTTGAGTAGTAGAGTGTAGTCAGCAGTACTGAACTTTCAAATTGCAGGCACCTGCGGAGTAGCAATTTTCTGGCTTTCTGAACCTGGATGTGAATTGTAAATGAAAATTTCCCCCAACAAGAAGGAGAATATATTTTTAACTAGGTAAAAAGTGTGAGGAGGTACTTTATATTGAAACTATTGCCCACTGCATTTGTAGTGACTATTGATGCAGGGTTACTTGTAAAGATATTTTCTCATCTATTGATTATACTGTTCCCAAGACAGTATCCCAGATTGATTTCAATCTGTGCTGAGTTAGCTGATCTGGGGAAGTGTTATAATATATATAACTGTCCGAGGAGGCCCTAAGCTGCAGAAAGAAAAGTAATTCAGATTCCTGCACCGTTTTGCTATAATGTGAGCCTGCTTGCTAGTGTACATTTGTATGGCAGGGACAGAAATGAATGCACATGAAGAATGGGTATTGAGGTAAAATACTGGAGAGCTGCCAGGTCCCATGCAACTGTATCACAGCATGAGGCAGCATCTTCAGGTTAGTGGGGGAGGAGATTGCAAAGGAAAAACAATGCATCTCCACAATCTCTCCCACATGTCTATGGGGGTGAAATTCATCTTGGGTAACAGTGCAAACTAAATGATAGAATCACCACCCATTCTACACTTGGTCCAATTTTCTTTCCCATTAAAGGTCAATAGAAAAGTTCTTTTTTTTTATTCATTCATGGGATGTGGGCATCGCTGGCTAGGCCAGCATTTATTGCCCATCCCTAATTCCCTTGAGAAGGTGATGGTGAGCTGCCTTCTTGAACCACTGCAGTCCATGTGAGGTAGGTACACCCACAGTGCTGTTAGGAAGGGAGTTGCAGGATTTTGACCCAGCGACAGTGAAGGAACGGCGATATAGTTCCAAGTCAGGATGGTGTGTGACTTGGAGGTAACTTGCAGGTGGTGGTGTTCCCATGCATTTGCTGCCTTTGTCCTTCTAGTTGGTAGAGGTCACAGGTTTGGAAGGTGCTGTCTAAGGAGCCTTGGTGTGTTGCTGCATTGCATCTTGTAGATGGTACACACTGATGCCACTGTGTGTCAGTGGTGGAGGGAGTGAATGTATGTGGATGGGGTGCCAATCAAGCGGGCTGCTTTGACCTGGATGGTGTCAAGCTTCTTGAGTGATGTTGGAGCTGCAGCCATCCAGAATGGGGAGTGTATTCCATCACACTCCTGACTTGTGCCTTGTAGATGGTGGACAGGCTTTGGGGAGTCAGGACATGAGTTACTCGCCGCAGGATTCCAAGCCTCTGACCTGCTCTTGTAGCCATGGTATTTATATGGCTACTCCAGTTCAGTTTCTGGTCAATGGCAGCCCCCAGGATGTTGATAGTGGGGGATTCAACGATGGTAATGCCATTGAATGCCAAGGGGAGATGGTTAGATTCTCTCTTGTTGGAGATGGTCATTGCCTGGCACTTGTGTGGCATGAATGTTACTTGCCACTTATCAGCCCAAGCCTGGATATTGTCCAGGACTTGCTGCATTTCTACACGGACTGCTTCAGTATCTGAGGAGTCACGAATGGTGCTGAACATTGTGCAATCATCAGCGAACATCCCCACTTCTGACCTAATGATTGAAGGAAGGTCATTGATGAAGCAGCTGAAGATGGTTGGGTCTAGGACACTACCCTGAGGAACTCCTGCAGTGATGTCCTGGAGCTCAGATATGTCCTGTAACAACCAGATATGACCTCCAACAACCACAACCATCTTCCTTTGCGCTAGGTATGACTCCAACCAGGGGAGAGTTTTCCCCCTGATTCCCATTAACCTTAGTTTTGCTAGGGCTCCTTGATGCCATACTCGGTCAAATGCTGCCTTGATGTCAAGGGCAATCACTCTCACCTCACCTCTTGAGTTCAGCTCTTTTATCCATGTTTGAACCAAGGCTGTAATGAGGTCTGGAGCTGAATGGCCCTGGCAGAACCTAAACTGAGCATCACTGAGCAGGTTATTGCTAAGCAAGTGCTGCTTGATGGCACTGTAGATGACACCTTCCATCACTTTACTGATGATTGAGAGTAGACTGATGGGCGGCAATTGGCCAGGTTGGACTTGTCCGACTTTTTGTGTACAGGACATATCTGGGCAATTTTCCACATTGCCAGGTAGATGCCAGTGTTGCAGCTGTACTGGAACAGCTTGGCTTGGGGCATGGCAAGTTCTGGAGCACAGGTGTTCAGTACTATTGCCGGAATATTGTCATGGCCCATAGCTTTTGCAGTATCCAGTGCCTTCAGTCATTTCTTTATATCATGTGGAGTGAATCGAATGTGGCTGAAGTCTGGCATCTGTGATGCTGGGGATTTCAGGAGGAGGCCGAGATGGATCATCAAATTGGCACTTCTGGTTGAAGATTGTTGCAAATATTTCAGCCTTATCTTTCACACTGATGTGCTGGGCTCCCCCATCATTGAGGATGGGGTTATTTGTGGAGCCACCTCCTCCAGTTAGTTGTTTAATTTTCCACCACCATTCACTGTGTGATGTGACAGGACTGCAGAGCTTAGATCTGATCAGTTGGTTATGGGATCGCTTAGCTCTGTCTATTGCATGCTGCTTATGCAGTTTGGCACACAAGTAATCCTCTGTTGTAGCTTCACCTCATTTTGAGGTATGCCTGGTTCTGCTCCTGGCATGCACTCCTGCACTCTTCATTAAACCAGGGTTGGTCTCCTGCCTTGATGGTCATGGTAGAGTGGGGGACATGCCGGGCCATGAGGTGTGCAGATTGTGGTTGAGTACAATTCTGCTGCTGCTGATGGCCCACAGCGCCTCATGGATACCCAGTTTTGCATAGCTAGATCTGTTGGAAATCTAACCCATTTAGCGCAGTGGTAGTGCCACACAACACAATCGACGGTACCCTCAATGTGAAGGCGAGACTTCGTCTCCACAAGGACAGTGCGGTGGTCACTCCTACCAATACTGTCATGGACAGATGCATCTGTGACAGGCAGATTGGTGACAAAGAACAACAAAGAACAGTACAGCACAGGAACAGACCATTCGGCCCTCCAAGCCTGCGCCGATCTTGATGCCTGCCGAAACTAACACCTTCTGCACTTCCAGGGCCCATATCCCTCTATTCCCTTCCTATTCATATATTTGTCAAGATGCCTCTTAAACGTCGCTATCGTATCTGTTTCCACCACCTCCTCTGGCAGCAAGTTCCAGGCACTCACCACCCTCAGTGTAAAAAACTTGCCTCGCACATCCCCTCTAAACTTTGCCCCTCGCATCTTAAACCTATGTCCCCTAGTAACTGACTCTTCCACCCTGGGAAAAAGCTTCTGACTATCCACTCTGTCTATGCCGCTCATAACTTTGTAAACCTCTATCATGTCACCCCTCCACCTCCCTCATTCCAGTGAAA
Source organism: Heterodontus francisci (assembly GCF_036365525.1). Lineage (NCBI taxonomy): Eukaryota > Metazoa > Chordata > Chondrichthyes > Heterodontiformes > Heterodontidae > Heterodontus > Heterodontus francisci. Next base: position 110,380,890 of record NC_090371.1, on the reverse strand, counting down.
ACAATCCGAGTTTATCCAACCTCTCCTCATAGCTAATGCCCTCCAGACCAGGCAACATCCTGGTAAACCTCCTCTGTACCCTCTCCAAAGCCTCCACGTCCTTCTGGTAGTGTGGCGACCAGAATTGCACGCAATATTCTAAGTGTGGCCGAACTAAGGTTCTGTACAGCTGCAACATGACGTGCCAATTTTTATACTCTATGCCCCGACCGATGAAGGCAAGCATGCCGAATGCCTTCTTGACTACCTTATCCACCTGTGTTGCCACTTTCAGTGACCTGTGGACCTGTACACCCAGATCTCTCTGCCTGTCAACACTCCTAAGGGTTCTGCCATTTACTGTATACCTCCTACCTGCATTAGACCTTCCAAAATGCATTACCTCACATTTGTCCAGATTAAACTCCATCTGCCATTTCTCCGCCCAAGTCTCCAACCGATCTATATCCTGCTGTACCCTCTGACAATCCTCATCATTATCCGCAACTCCACCAACCTTTGTATCGTCCGCAAACTTACTAATCAGACCAGCTACATTTTCCTCCAAAATGTAGACAAGGTCAAGTATGTTTTTCCCTCTTGTTGGTTCCCTCACCACCTGCTACAGACCCAGTCTAGCAGCTATGTCCTTTCGGATCGGCCAGATCAGTCAGTAGTGGTGCTACCGAGCCACTCTTGGTGATGGTCATTTAAGTCCCCCACCCAGAGTATATTCTGCACCCTTGCCACCCTCAGTGCTTCCTCCAAGTCGTGTTCAACATGGAGGAGTACTGACTCATCAGCTGAGGGAGGGCGGTAGGTGGTAATCAGTAGGAGGTTTCCTTGCCCATATTTGACCTGATGCCATGAGAGCTCATGGGGTGCGGAGTTGATGTTTAGGACTCCCAGGGCAACTCTTTCCCTACTGTATACCACTGTGCCGCCACCTCTGCTGGGTCTGTCCTGCCAGTGGGACAGGACATGCCCGGGGATGGTGATGGCAGTGTCTGGGACATTGGCTGTAAGGTATGATTATGTGAGTATGACTATGTCAGGCTGTGCTTGACTAGTCTGTGGGACAACTCTCCCAACTTTGACACAAGCCCCCAGATGATAGTAAGGAGGACTTTGCAGTGTCGACAGGGCAGGATTTGCCGTTGTCGTTTCCAGTGCCTAGGTCGATACCTGGTGGTCCGTCTGGTTTCATTCCTTTCTATTGACTTCGTAGTGGTTAGATACAACTGAGTGGCTTGCTAGGCCATCTCAGAGGGCATGTAAGAGTCAAACATATTTCTGTGGGTCTGGAGTCACATGTAGCTGAGACGAGGTAAGGACAGCAGATTTCCTTCCCTGAAGTGAATCAGGGTGAGTGTACAACAGGTTGCTGATCTGCTCTCACCCATTTTGCTCTACTTCCCGAGAAATTTAAGCCCTTTTTCTTTTCATTACCAACCTATCTGCTTTATCATCACTTCCCCAATCTTGAGAAGTGCATCCGTTCTAATGATATTGATACTCCTATTCAGCACTTTTTCAGCATTTTCCAACTCATAAGAAACTATCTAATGTCTGTTAGTCATTGATTGAATGGCACAATAAGGTAGATGAATTAACAATGTAAATAGATATAAATGGTTATGATATAGTTGCAATTACGGAGACATGGCTGCAGGGAGACCAAGGATAGGGACTGAACATCCAGGGGTATTCGATATTTAGAAAGGACAGGCAAAAAGGGAAAGGAGGTGGGGTAGCTTTGTTAGTAAAGGAGGAAATCAATGCAATAGTGAGGAAGAATATGTGCTCGGAAAATCATGATGTGGAATCTGTATGGGTGGAGCTACGAAACACCAATGGGCAGATAACATTGGTGGGGGTTGTCTATAGGCCGCCAAACAGTAGTTGAGATGTAAGGGATGGCATTAAACAGGAAATCAGAGATGCATGCAATAAGGGTACAACTGTAATCATGGGTGATTTTAATATACTTATAGATTGGTCAAACCAAATTAGCAATAATACTGTGGAGGAGGATTTCCTGGAGTGTGTACGTGATGGTTTTTTCGACCAATACCTTGAGGAACCAACTAGAGAACAGGCTATCTTAGACTGGGTATTGTGCAATGAGAACGAATTAATTAACAATCTTGTTGTGCGGGGTCCTTTGGGGAGGAGCGACCATAACATGATAGAATTCTTCATTAAGATGGAGAGTGAAGTAGTTGAATCTGAAACTAGGGTCCTGAATCTAAATAAAGGAAACTATGAAGCACGATTTGGCTATGGTAGATTGGGGAACTAAAAGGGTTGATGGTGGATAGGCAATGGATAATATTTAAAGAACGTGTGCATGAATTACAACAATTATTCCATTCCTGTCTGGTGCAAAAATAAAACCGGAAAAGTGGCTCAACCATGGCTTACAAAAGAAATTAAGGATGGTATTAGATCCAAAGAGGAGGCATATAAAATTGCTGGAAAAAGCAGCAAGTCTGAGGATTGGGAGCAGTTTAGAATTCAGCAAAGGAGAACAAAGAGGTTGATTAAGCGGGGGAAAATAGAGTATGAGAGTAAACTTGCAGAGAACATAAAAACTGACTGTAAAAGCTTCTATAAATATGTGAAGAAATAAAGATTAGTGAAGACATTATACGTAGAATGTCAGAAACAGGGGAAATTATAATGGGGAACAAAGAAATGGCAGAACAATTAAACACATACTTTGGTTCTGTCTTCACAAAGGAGGACACAAATAACCTCCCTGAAATGTTTCGGAACCAAGGGTCTAATGAGAGGGAGGAACTGAAGGAAATCAGTATTTGTAAAACAAATTGTGCGAGGGAAATTATTGTGGTTAAAGAACTAAATGCAACATTTCCAAGTTTGCAGATGACACAAAGCTGAGGGGGAATGTGAGCAGTTACTTATCAGCAATCATGTTCCCTATTCAGAAATAGTTTTAATTGTTGTAAGCTTAAAGCTATGGATTGCAGAAGTTTACTTTGTTTAACTGTTGAGGTTTTGTAATTTAACAAATCTCTATAAGTAGGATTAATAGGAGAAAATGAGTACAAAGTTGAGTATAAAATACAAAGAAGTGAGAGGAATAGCAGAACAGTGAGGGAAATGAGGGGAAGAAATATTAGAGGTTCTTTGAAAAAAAAGAGTGAAAGTGTGTCCTCTATGCAAGGGCTCCATCTAGTGTTGAAAGTGGTATTGCCGGCATTGCTTTTTTTAAAAAAAGGGACACATTTGGCAGCAGAATTGGAATTTATAAAATAATTAGGTCGACTCAGGATCCCTCTGGATGGATGAACTAAAGATTTCTCCATCCCATTGTAGCATCTAATTGTTTCTCAAATGATTTAGGAGTTTTGCTTTTACTACTGCATCGGAACGTTTATTCCACACATTGAACACTTTTTATATGAGGATGCATTTCTTGATATTCCTAAAATCAACTTACTAGTTTGAAGCTATTTCCCCAGAATGTATGCTGGCTGCTGTTGACTTTTTTTGCACAGAGCATCCTCAAGTTTATTTCTGATAATAGATTCTATTATCTAACATGGAATTTAATTAAATCTAATGGGTCTGCAGTTACCTTTAAGTAACCTGTTGTGAATATGGGCGACACATGATTCTGTTTCCAACCTACTGGTACCTTCAATGCCCATTGACTCTTTCATAATGATTGTCAGTGCCTCACAGATCTTCTCCCTAGTCTCCTTCCATACTTTGGGATGAATACTATCTATCGCCCAAGGATTTATTTGTTTTGAGCTCATTTAGCCTGTATCTCTATCCTATTTATAACGTAATCATTTGCAGGGGTTAACTAGGCACAAGGAACAATCTCTGACCTCGAAGATGGAGGCCTGAAGATACTAAGAAATTTGTCCTCTGGCCTTACCTAACTAGTTGCAGCAACAGGCAGTTTGCCTGAATGGAGAAGCAAATTTGTGTCAGCTGCATATCTGGCATAGCCCTGAAGTAATTCCCAGGAAGGAGATGAGGATTTTGGAAGTGGAATGGGGTGCTCATAGGCCAACAGCATCCCTCAGGAGGTCTGTGCAGCTGAGAGGAGCAACTGGGATTAACTAGGATCAATTTTTATCCCACTGATTTTATGGAAATATTGCTGTTTGGAGAAGGTACGTTACTCTTGTCTTCCTTTGGAATACTAGAAGTATTCATTTAGACTATGGACTATTTTATGTTGATCATCAGTTTCAAGCTTGCTTGTGCCTTCTATCATTATCCCCTCTATACTGACTGCCTCCTTGCTGTTGTGGTACTGTAAGAATTTCTTACTGTTATGTTTAGCTTGAGCTACAATGCTCTTCTACAGATCTCTCTGTCATTCTCATAACTATTTTAATATGTTTCTGCAATTTCTCATATGCATCACATTATGGTGCCATAATTAATATCTTCCTATTAAATGGATAATATTCATGATATTCCTTATTTCTTAATGTTTCTTTACTTATAGTGAAAGAGAAGGTAGTTGAGACAATGGATGGGCTAAAAATTAATGAAGAGGAGGCTGGCTGTACTTTAAGTTGCTAAGTCACCAGGACCAGACGAGATGGATCAGAGGATGCTGAGGGACGTAAGGGAGGAAATTGCAGAGGCACAGCTGTAATCTTCCAACCCTCTTTAGATACAGGGGTGGTGCAGAGGACTGGAGAATTGCAAATGTTACACCCTTGTTCAAAAAAGGGTATAAGGATAAACCTGCAACAACAGGCCAGTCAGTTTAACTTCGGTGGTGAGGAGGCTTTTAGAAACAATAATTCCGGTCAAAGTTAACAGTCACTTGGGCAAACATGGATTAGTTAATGACAGCATGGATTTGTTAAAGGCACATTGTGTTTAATGAATTTGATTGAATTTTTGATGAGGTAACAGAGAAGGTTGCTGTGGTGTACAAGAACATACCAAAACATATTTGATGAATTGCAACAATCAGTCTTGTCAACAAAGTTGAAGCCCATGGAATAGAAGTAACAGTGGCAGCATGGATACAAAGTTGATTGAGTGGCAGGAAGCAGAGTGCTTGACTTTATGGGCCCTCACTGGAGGCAAGGGGGGCACGGAGAATCATGACAAGTGGCGGAGCGCGGAGGGCCCATTGCCTCCCCGTCACCAAGCAAACTTACCGAAGGCAAAATAGATGGGCAACACCTCCCCGCCCAGAGGCTAACTGAGGCTCTTAAGTGGCCTATTAATGGCCAGTAAAGGGCTTTGTCCTGCCGCCGCTGATATCTTACCAGCAGCGGGGTGAGGGCCTCCTCCATGCAGGGAGGGCGCCTTGTAAGCCCTGCAAACTTGGGGGTTGGTTCCCTTCTCCATGGGTAATCTGGGGTCCATGTAAGACCCCCATCAGGAAACACTTCACCCCCACCCCCCGTCCACCGGGACCCCCCCTCCCCCAAGACTGCATGACCACCCCTTCAGGACTGGTCCTGGCGACCCCGCCTCACCTGCCTCTAGTCCGGGGTTCCAGCAGTGGGCCTGAGTCTGAGGTCTCTGCAGTACCGGCAGTGGCCACTGCTCCTGGTGGCGTTGCCAGTGCTGCTGAGCTGCTGGCTCTCTGATTGGCAGCAGATCATGGAGGTGGGATCCCTATTTTTAAAGGGTCAGGGATCCCAGCTCATGAAACTTTGATGGGAAAAGACTGGAAGATCGCTCTGGGGAAGAGGCAGGAAAAGGCCGAGGTAGGTCTCCCCCTGCCTTTTCGGCCCGGCACCAGGAGCCCTGCCTCCTACACAAAATCCAGCCCAGAGAGTAGTGGTGAACGGTTGTTTCTCGGACTGGTGGAAGGTATACAGAGGGGTTCCTCAGGGGTTGGGTTTGGACCACTGCTTTTCTGGATCTATATTAATGACTAGACTTGCATGTACAGGGCACAAATTCAAAATTTACAGATGACACAAAACTTGGAAGTATTGTGAACAATGAGGAGGAAGGTGATAAACATCAAGAGGACATAGAAAGGCTGGCAGAATGGGTGGACATGTGGCGAATGAAATTTAATCCAGAGAAGTTTGAAGTGATTATTTTGATAGGAAGAATAGGAGGGGCAATATAAAATAAAGGGTACAATTCGAAAGGGACTGCAGGAATAGAGAGACGTGGTACATGTACACAAATCTTTGAAGATAGCACAGCAGATTGAGAAAGTGATTTAAAAGGCACACAGGGCTTTATAAGTAGAGGCACAGAGTACAAAAGCATGGCAATTATGATTATAAAACACTGGTTTGGCCTCAGCTGAAGTATTGGGCTGAATTTAGTGAGCGTGTCGCTGGTCCCGGATCCAGACCCGGAAGTGGATGCCGTTGCAGCCTGAGACACATGTGGCCAGCCAACCATGATCACGCGGCAGGCAGCCACTTTACAAAATGGAGCTGTGGGGCCCATCCATTAGTGCGACAGGGCAGGCTTTGAGGTGGTGATTGGACTCCAATGAAGGTGTTGGCACCATATTTAAAGTGATTAGATTAGATTAGAGATACAGCACTGAAACAGGCCCTTCGGCCCACCGAGTCTGTGCCGACCATCAACCACCCATTTATACTAATCCTACACTAATCCCATATTCCTACCAAACATCCCCACCTGTCCCTATATTTCCCTACCACCTACCTATACTAGTGACAATTTATAATGGCCAATTTACCTATCAACCTGCAAGTCTTTTGGCTTGTGGGAGGAAACCGGAGCACCCGGAGAAAACCCACGCAGACACAGGGAGAACTTGCAAACTCCACACAGGCAGTACCCGGAATCGAACCCGGGTCCCTGGAGCTGTGAGGCTGCGGTGCTAACCACTGCGCCACTGTGCCGCCCTAAAGTGCTGCCAGCTTTGCTTGTATTGATGCCTTTCAGTGATTCACTGACTCTGGAGTGCTGCTTGAGCCACTGTTGGAACTCCTGGACCACCCCCACGCCGGAGAAGGATGTACCACTCTTGGGACGGAGCAGGAGCAACTGGGCACTACATCTGAGGCAAGACCCTGGGTAGCCCCATGGTTTAGTGATGCCTCCCTGGAGATTCTCTTCCAGCTGCAAGGGAAAGGCGGGAGGTCCTCTTCCCCAGGGAAATCAAGAAGAGGTACTCCCACCTGACCAAACAAACCTGGATAGAGATCGCTGAGGGGGTCAGCAGCCATGGGGGTCATGCCCCGGAACTAGTTCCAGTGCAGGAAAAAGGTCAATGACCTCCTTCGTTCAGCCAAGGTGAGTGCTCCATACCCATCTCCTCTTTGGGGTTTGCAATCGAGAGGCTGGCAACCCTCATGGAGAGCCAGATCCCAGAGATCGCCTTGGCCATGAGCTCCAAACAGCAGTGGCAAGGCAAGAGAAGGACGAGGTCCTTGGAGTCTTCTCCAGCTCCGCATCCTTCTCTGGTCAGCAGGGAGGTTATGAACATATGAACATATGAATTAGAAGCAGGAGTAGGCCACTCGGCCCTTTGAGTCTGCTCCGCCATTTAATACGTTCATGGCTGAACTGATTACTCCACATTTCCACCTACCCCCAATAAACTTCCACCCCCTTGCTTATCAAGAATCTATCTTCCTCTGCCTTAAAAATATTCAAAGATTCTGCTTCCACCGCCATTTGAGGACACAAAGATAGGTAGGAAAGTAACTTGTGAAGATGACACAAAGGGATATAGATAGACTAAGTGAGTGGGCAAAGATCTGGCAAATGGAGTGTAATGTGGGAAAATGTGAAATTGTCCATTTTGGCAGGAAGAATAAAAAGCTAGCATATTATCTAAATGGTGAGAGATGCAGAGGGATCTGGGTGTCCTAGTGCATGAATCGCAAAAGGTTAGTATACAGGTACAGCAAGTAATTCGGAAAGCTAATAGAATGTTATCATTTATTGCGAGGGGAATTGAATACAAAAGTAGGGAGGTTATGTTTCAGTTATACAGGGCATTGGTGAGACCACACCTGGAGAACTGTGTACAGTATTGGTCTCCTTATTTAAGGATGGATGTAAATGTGTTGGAAGCAGTTCAGAGAAGGTTTACTAGACTAATACCTGTAATGGGCGGGCTGTCTTATGAGGAAAGATTGGACAGGTTAGGCTTGTATCTGCTGGAATTTAGAAGAGTAAGAGGTGACTTGATTGAAACATACAAGGTCCTGAGGGGTCTTGACAGGGTGGATGTGGAAAGAATGTTTCCCCTTTTGGGAGAATCTAGAACTTGGGGTTACTGTTTAAAAATAAGGGGTTGTTCATTTAAGACAGAGATGAGGAGAAATTTTTTCTCTCAGAGGGTCGTGAGTCATGCATGGCCTCCCCCCCTTTGCAGTGCTAGATTGTGCAGAGCACAGCAGACCACCACGATACGCGAGACCCTCGCTAGGACATACTGCAGGCCTCCACTGGATTGATTGAGGCACAAGAATCTCATCTCCAGCAGCCCAATGGCCTGCTCAATGGTTGCTCAAGTGAAGACGTGGCAATTGTTGTACCTCTCCTCTGCTGCAGAGGGTCCCTCACAGGCGTCAGTAGCCATGACTTCAATGGGTAGCCCTTGTCCCCAAGAATCCATCCCTGAAGGAGAGCGGGTGGGGTCTGAAAAGCTGTGGCACCTGGGACTGTCGAAGTATGTAGGTGTCATGGCTGCTTCCCATGAAGCAGGCACACACCTGCAGGAAATGCTTTCAGTGATCGCAGACCAGTTGAACTATGATTGACTGGAAGCCATTCTTGTTGATGAAGGTGGTTGGCTGGTCTGTTGGAGCCTTGATGACCACATGCATGCAATGTATCACACCTTGCACCTGGGAGAATCCAGCTACGGCCCTGAATCCAATGGCCCTCCCTGACTGTAAGGGTTGGCCGGTAGTGCACAGAGTGACCGGTCTTCTTCAACTGACCATTGGTCACCTTCTTGATGCAGTAGTGAGCTGCTGCCTGGGAGACCCCAAACATGTCCCTGGTAGATCCCTGGAAATAATCAGACACATAAAAGCTGAGTGCCATGGTGATCTTCAGGGCCATGGGCCACAACTTGTCCTGCAGCATGGCGCATATGTCCATGACGGCCTCCCTGGAGAAGCGTAGTCTTCACTGACACTGCCGCTCGGACATTTGGAGGTAGCTGAATCAGGTCTGGTACACTCTCTGGCGCAGGTGGACCCTTCTTGGCATGGCTGGCTGCTGTTGCTTTCATGTGGAGTTTCAGGGCAGGTGCAGCTGCCTCCTGGCCCTCTCTCCATCAGAGGCGTTGCATCGTGCCATGGGGGTCCACAAAGACATAGTGTATGAGACCCATGCCAGATGATCAGTAGGCCTCCAGAGCGCTGTTCTTGCAGAGACAAACTTGCCTTGGCATCTTTGCTTTTGGTACTTCCCTTGGACTATGCTCTAATGGTCCTCAGTGCCCTCCCTTGCTGAGAACCAGCCCAGCACCCAAAACTATGGCCTCTGCACCCTCTTAACCAAGTACTAGGGCCATCCAACCTTCTCACTCAGTGCCCAGCAGGACAGGCCGACAATGGCTTCCGGTCCCCTCCTTCTCCTATCCACTGCTCCCCATAGCTGCCATCTGGTGTCAACATTGAGGCCTTGCCTTGGTGCTGACACCTTTCAACAACTGGGGATCCAAAGGCACGTGATGCCTGTTCATCATTCACTTAATTCTAAACTCCCCATTGAATCATGATCAATTGCATGCTAATGTATTACAATGACCCGTTCAGCAATTTAAATTGCAGTCCCGTCGCATCAGGGCAGTGACGCCACCTTGGAGCTTTCCCATTGGCGGCTAAATCTGGAACTGACATCACAATGTCAGATTTCTGGGTAGGCGTGTCTGTCGCTATTCTCCAGCCCTGCCCCCCATGCCTCCCTTCCCATTTCTAATGGTCTCACCAAATTCCGCCCATTGTATGCAATTCTGGGCACCACATTTTAGGAAGGATGTGAAGGCTTTAGAGAGAGTGCAGAAAAGATTTACGAGAATGGTTCCAGGAATGAGGGACTTCAGTTAAGTGGATAGATTGGAGAAGCTGGGATTGTTCTGCTTAGAGTTTAGAGATACAGCACTGAAACAGGCCCTTCGGCCCACCGAGTCTGTGCCGAACATCAACCACCCATTTATACTAATCCTACACTAATCCCATATTCCGACCACATCCCCACCTGTCCCTATATTTCCCTACCACCTACCTATACTAGGGGCAATTTTATAATGGCCAATTTACCTACCAACCTGCAAGTCTTTTGGCTTGTGGGAGGAAACCAGAGCACCCGGAGGAAACCCACGCAGACACAGGGAGAACTTGCAAACTCCACACAGGCAGTGCCCAGAATTGAACCCGGGTCGCTGGAGCTGTGAGGCGGCGGTGCTAACCACTGCGCCACTGTGCCGCCCTTAGAGAAGAGAGGAAACATAGAAACATAGAAAATAGGAGCAGAAACAGGAGTAGGCCATTCAGCCCTTTGAGCCTGCTCTGCCATTCATTATGATCATGGCTGATCATCCAACTCAGTAACCTGTTCCTGCTTTCGCCCCATACCCTTTGATCCCTTTACACCCAAGAGCTATATTTAACTCCTTCTTGAAAACATACAATGTTTTGGCCTCAACTGCATTCTGTGGTAACGAATTCCACAGGCTCACCACTGTCTGGGAGAAGAAATTTCTCCTCATATCAGTCCTGAAAGGTTTACCCCGTATCCTTAGACTATGACCCCTGGTTCTGGACTCCCCCACCATCGGAAACATCCTTCCTGCATCTACCCTGTCAAGTCCTGTTAGAATTTTATAGGTTTCTATGAGATCCCCCCTCACTCTTATGAACTCCAGAGAATATAATCCTAACCAACTCAATCTCACCTCATACGTCAGTCCCGCCATCCCAGGAATCAGTCTGGTAAACCTTCGCTGCACTCCCTCTATAGCAAGAACATCCTTCCTCAGATAAGGAGACCAAAACTGCACACAATATTCCAGGTGTGGCCTCACCAAGGCCCTGTATAATTGCAGCAAGACATCCCTGATCCTGTACCCGAATCCTGTCACTATGAAGGCCAACATACCATTTGCCTTTTTTACCACCTGTTGCACCCGCATGCTTACCTTCAGCGACTGGTGTACGAGAACACCCAGGTCTCGCTGCATATTCCCCTCTCTCAGTTTATAGCCATTCAGATAATAATCTGCCTTCCTGTTTTTGCTACCAAAGTGGAGAACCTCACATTTATCCACATTATACTGCATCTGCCATGCATTAGCCCACTCACTCAACTTGCCCAAATCACCCTGAAGCCTCTCTGCATCCTCCTCACAACTCACCCTCCCACCCAGTTTTGTGTCATCTGCAAATTTGGAGATATTACATTTAGTTCCCTCATCTAAATCATTAATATATATTGTGAATAGCTGGGGTCATAGCACAGATCCCTGTGGTACCCCACTAGTCACTGCCTGCCACTTGGAAAAAGAGCCATTTATCCCTTCTCTTTGTTTCCTGTCTGCCAACCAATTTTCTATCCATCGCACTACCCCCAATCCCATGCGCTTTAATTTTATATGCTAATCTCTTATGTGGGACTTTGTCGAAAGCCTTCTGAAAGTCCAAATAAACCACATCCACTGGCTCCCCCTCATCAACTCCACTAGTTACATCCTTGAAGCATTCTAGTAGATTTGTCAAGCATGATTTCCCTTTCGTAAATCCATGATGACTCTGCCCGATTCTACCACTGTTCTCTAAGTGCTCTGCAATAAAATCTTTGACAATGAACTCTAGAATTGTCCCCACTACCAACGTCAGGTTGACTGATCTATAATTCCCTGCTTTCTCTCTACCTCCCTTTTTAAATAGTGGGGTTACACTAGCTACCCTCCAATCTGTAGGAACTGTTCCAGAGTCTATCGAATTTTGGAAGATGACCACAAATGCATCCATTATTTCTCGGGCCACTTCCTTAAGTACTCTGGGATGCATACCATCAGGCCCTGGGGATTTATCGGCCTTCAATCCCATCAATTTTCCCAACACCGTTTCTCTACTAATACTGATTTCCTTCAGTTCCTCCCTCTCACTAAGCCCTGTGTACCCCAACATTTCTGGTATGATATTTGTGTCCTCCTTTGTGAAGACAGAACCAAAGTATGTATTTAGTTGGTCAGCCATTTCTTTGTTCCCCATAATAAATTCCCCTGTTTCTGACTGTAAGGGACCTATATTTTTTTCACCAATCTTTTTCTCTTCACATACCTATAGAAACTTTTACAGTCAGTTTTTATGTTCCCCGCAAGCTTACTCTCGTACTCTGTTTTCCCCTTCTTAATCAATCCCTTGGTCCTCCTTTGCTGAATTCTAAACTACTCCCAATCCTCAGGTCAGTTGTTTTTTCTGGCGAATTTATATGCCTCTTCCTTGGATCTAATGCTATCTCTAATTTCCCTTGTAAGCCATGGTTTGGCTACCTTTCCCATTTTAATTTTGCGCCAGACAGGGATAAACAATTGTTGCAGTTCATCCATGTGCTCTTTAATTGTTTGCCATTGCCTATCCACCGTCATCCCTTTAAGTAACGTTTCCCAATGCATCATAGCCAACTCGCGCCACATCCCTTCGTAGTTTCCTTTACTAAGATTCAGGACCCTAGTATCAGAATCTACTACGTCACTCTCCATCTTGATGAAGAATTCTATCATTTAACGGTCGCTCATCCCCAAGGGGTCACGCACCACTAGATTGTCAATTATTCCTCTCTCATTTCACAATACCCAGTCTAGGATGGCCTGTTCTCTAGTTGGTTCCTCAATGCATTGGTCCAGAAAACCATCCCATATACACTCCAAGAATTCCTCCTCTACAGTATCGTGACTAATTTGATTTGCCCAATCTATATGCAGATTAAAGTCACCCATAATTACAGATATTCCTTTATTGCACGAGTCTCTAATTTCCTGTTTAATGCCATTCCCAACATCACCACTACAGTTTGGGGGTCTATATACAGCCCCCACTAATGTTTTTTGCCCCTTAGTGTTTCTCAGCTCAACTCATACAGATTCCACATCGTCAGAGCTAATATCTTTCCTCACTATTGCTTTAATTTCCTCTTTAACCAGCAATGCAACCCACCGCCTTTTACTTTTCGTCTGTCCTTCCTAAATACTGAATATCACTGGATGTTCATTTCCCATCCCTGGTCACCTTGCAGCCATGTCTCCGTAATCCCGACTATATCATACCCGTTTACATCTATTTGCGCGATTAATTCATCCACTTTATTGCGAATGCTCCACATGTTAAGGCACAAAGCCTTAAAGCTTGTCTTTTTAACATTACTTGTCCCCTTCCCACTATTTTTCACTGTGGCCCTGTTTGATTCTGGCCCTTGATTTCTCTGCCTATCACTTTTCTTATTCCCCTTACTGTCTTTTGTTCTTGTCTTTGATTCCCCCCTCCTCTGACTCCTTGCAAAGCCATTTTACTCTAAACCCTCCCCAACCACTCTAGCAAATACTCCCCCTAGGACATCAGTCCCAGTCCTAACCAGGTGTAACCCATCCAGTTTGTACTGGTCCCACCTCCCCCAGAACCAGTCCCAATGTCCCAGGAATCTAAAACCCTCCCCCTCACACCATCTCTTCAGCCACGTATTCATCCGATATATCCTGCTATTTCTACTCTGACTAGCACATGGCACTGGTAATAATCCTGAGATCACTACCTTTGAGGTCCTACTTTTCAACTTACTTCCTAACTCCCTATATTCTGCTTTTAGGACCTCATCATTTTTTTTACCTATGTCGTTTGTACCAATGTGTACCACGACCACTGGCTGTTCACCCTCCCCCTTCAGAATGTCCTGTAACAGCTCTGAGACATCATTGACTCTAGCATCAGGGAGGCAACATACCATCCTGTAGTCTCTTTTGCGGCCACAGAAACGCCTATCTATTCCCCTTACAATTGAATCTCCTATAACTATTGCATTCCCACACTATTTACTCCTCCCCTGTGCAGCAGAGCCAACCGTGGTGCAACGAATTGGGCTGTTTTGATAGTGTTCAAAATCATGAGAGGTCTAGACTGAGCAGATAGAGACAAAGTGTTCCGATTGGTGAAAGGGTCGTGAATCAGAGGACACCGTTACCAGGTGAATGATACAAGAACCAATGACAACATGAGGAGATACCTTTTTAATGGTCAGGCTCTTGTTACGGCCACCTGCTGTGACATAGGTGGTTCCCACCTATCAACAGCCCACCGACTGCAACAAGTGTATTTGTATTATGTGTTTAGCCCCTTGGGGTTTTATTTTTAAATTAAACAGGCAGCGACAGGTTTTTTTGTAGTTTTAAAAAACACAGATATCAATTATTTATTGGGCAATACACCTTATCCCGAAATTGTTGCAATCTCATTCACTCACGCATTCACTTGCAAACAAATACACACACAGAAAGAAACAGATAGAGAAGGGAAAGAGATAGGTGGGTTTTAGTGGGGGAGAAGGGCTATGTTCTTGCCCTCTCACTGGGCTGGAACTTCAAAGATGGCGCACGCACGTGCTGGCTTTACTCCGCAGAGCCGGCGCCAAGTTATACGTGGCGGCTCATTTACATGGCCTGGATGGACCACCCCCGCTCCCGATGATGTGGAGGGGGCGGGCAATCCACCCCTGGCAACGGTGTCTGGCACCACTGTGCCGGTGCCAGCACCATTTTTAAACGGCTTCCTGCCCTTACATTTAATTTACATTTTTAAAGACACATGTATTTAAAACTTATTGCAAATAATCAGATCAATGTTCCCAGCACCTCTCCCACTTCCCCAATAAACTTCCATTTCATCCCTTGCCCTCTCCCCCACAAAATACTCACCTTCTGTACCAATCACGTAAGTTTGACCCTGCTCTCCCCCCATCCTGCACTGATATACGTACCTCCTTCTCCCTCCCTACCAGTGTTCCACCATACTTCACTGGTCGGAGATCAGACACCGCAGGAGTCTGCCTCTGTTCATTTTTTATAGACAAAGTCCGTTTCTCATAACTCTCGAGATTTATTCCGTGGATGTTGCATCATCGCACCTCCGATACGCATGACACTCTGGAATACACTGCCTGAGAGTGTGTTGGAAGCAGTTTGAACCTTGGCTTTCAAAAGGGAATTGGATAACCACCTGAAGAGAAAAAACTTGCAGGGCTATGGGGAAAGGGCAGGGGCGTGGGGCTAAGTGATGTACTCTTGCAGAGAGTAAGCATGGACACGATAGGCCAAATGGCCTCTTTCTGCACTGTAACCATTCTGTGATTCTGTGATTCAAGTGGTAATGCAGATAACAAGAGTACAGACAATCTCTGGGAAGATGGGAGACTGCTTTTTGGTTTTTCTTATTTTTCTTCTCCCATCTTCCATTTGTGATACTTTCCATGACTTATCACTGATTTTGATAAGGATAGTGTCAGGGAGAAAGGATTTCAGCCATTGGAGTTCTGAGCTGACATATCTATCCTTTGGGAGATAGGTTTGCAGTGAGATGGTGTCAGAGAGGAAATTACCTGATCCTAGGCAAAACTGCTAGGAGTTGGGAAAAGAAAGGTCACAGGTGCAGCTTCGGTTCTGGAAGAAAAGAAGAAACTTTAAATTATGAGGGAAAGACAACACAGCACCTACAGGGATATGACAGCCAAAGAAAGTATTTCTGACTGAAATAAAGTTTGGCATCAGTGAGGTAAATGGCCATAAGGACAACAGGCCATGGCACTATATAACAGATCCCAAATCTACAACAAGGCACTTTCCAATTTAAACAGACAGGATAAAGATTCAGATACTTGGAAAGAAATAACTTTCAACTTGTTTTCTACAAAGAAATTTATGCTTTTTGAATGTGGGAGACTTGAATTTTAATAGATAATTGGTTGACCGTTTAATATGCCAATGCTTGTTAGCCAGCTCCGTGACTTGAGATAATCACGATGCTTTCTTAAGTATGACAAAAATTAGTTTAAAAACTGCTGGGATTATAGTCCATGGCAGATGCAGCAGTTAATTTGTTAAGTTCTTTTAATCATTACAAAAGGAATATTGGGTTCCTGAGAGATTTGTATGAGTGCGTCCTGTCAGGACGTCATTTACTGTGACTGAAGCATGACAAGAGCATCATCCAATTTCTTGCAGGTTTTGATAGTTTTCTGATTAAAGCACATGCCACCCTAGCTTGTTTTTTTTATTGCTAAATGATATATTTACCTCATTTAGGATGATACTGAAACAATACCACAAAATAATGAGGAAATCAGAGAAACCTCATACTAATTGTCTCTTGAACCCATTTATACTGTCCACTTCAGTGGCTTTCTCTTGTAACTTCTTATATGGTAAAATATCACCATATTTCTTCATAATTAAAAAGAACAACACACCCTGAAGTGATTTCCAAAGCAGGAACACGCTTTGAGTTTGAATGCCATTAATAAACCACTCGAGTTTCACACCAGTAAATTATAATATATATAAAGCATACAGTATCCTGGGCTTTATCAATAGGGGCATAGAGTACAAGAGCAAGGAAGTTATGTTGAACTTGTATCAGACACAATTTCGGCCTCAGTTGGAGTATTGCGACCAGTTCTGGGCGCCGCACTTTAGGAAAGACTTGAGGGCATTGGTGATAGTACAGAAAAGATTCACAAGAATGGTTCCAGGGATGAGGAATTTCAGTTATGAAGATAGATTGGAGAAGTTAGGACTTTTTTCCTTGGAGAAGAGAAGTCTGTGAGGTGATTTGATAGAGGTATTCAAAATCATAAGGGGTCTGGACAGAGTAGATAAAGAGAAACTGTTCCCACTTGTGAAAGGATCGAGAATGAGAGCCCACAGATTTAAAGTATTTGGTCAGAGAAGCAAAAGTGACATGAGGAGAAACTTTTTCATGCAGCGAGTGGTTAAGGTCTGGAAAGCGCTGCCTGAGAATGTAGTGGAGGCAGGTTCAATTGAAGTATTCAAAAGGGAATTAGACAGTTATATGAAAAGGAAGAATGTGCAGGGTTACGGGGAGAAGGCGGAGGAATGGAACTGAGAGAATTGCTCTTTCAGAGAGCCAGTGCAGACATGATGGGCCAAAAGGCCTCCTTCTGCACTGTAACAATTCTGTGATTCTGTGATAGTTCTGAAGAATTTATGTCCTGGAATATATTGTGGGCTATAAGTTCTCTTGTTGAAAGTTCGTTATCAATTAAACAATATGCTTTTGAGTAAAGAGGTTTAACATGTCAAGCTAATAAGTGTTGCTGCATTGCTGAGGGAAAACTACAGCTGACTGTTCCACAAGATGTCACCATTGCTGTACCACAGAATACAACACACTGAGTAAAATTTGACTACTCTGATACTCCCATAGTTTCTGTGTGTGTGTGTGTGTGTGGGGAGTGGGGGGCGCGGGTTGGGGGTGTAGGGAGGCGGTATTTCTGTATTCTTAACTGTCTAATCCCCTTACATTGTTCATTATTCTGGGCCCAAAGACAGTGGAGGACATTTATTCCTACCCTGCTGCCAATATTGCACTTGAGCTGGGTGTTATGAGAGAGATACAAGTTGACTTAGCCTCCAGTTTTCTCTCCCTCACTCTGTGAAAAGATTCTCCTCTCCCTCCACAATATTTCAGCATACAGTTTACCAGACATGCACCAAAGTGACATATAAAAGAATGCACTAAATGGGTCGCCTAGAAATTACAAAATAATAAGGTAGAGTTTCTGCTTTGAATGCAATGAAGAAATTCATAAATTGTGCTGGTTATGTTACACTTCACAATCACAAATGTAAAATCTTGCACGGACCAGCACCATCAGGCTGTGTAATAGAACACAATTTTTTTGTTTCTTTTCACTAAAATGCATTCCTTGATATATTTAAGAGTGGTAACCTGGTGCAGTTTTATTAATACAGCTGAAAATAGGTTTATCGTCAAAAATAAACATATATATTAAGAGTGCCCTGTCCTCCACCTGTGAGTAAACTGATATAAAAATCACTGAAAACGACTTTTAAAAGCTATACTGGACCGTTTAACTGGTGTCTACCAGTCAGTTTCTTAGTAATTATATATTTTTTGATATGAATAAACACTTCAAACGTTCCTACTAGTGCCTGTACACCTAAAAAATTACACAACATGAAAAGCCTTCCCAAAGCAGTGCAATCTATGGAATCTCGTAATTTTGATCTGAGAGCGTTGTCAGTTTGTGGGAGGGGCCTGATTCCATTGAGTTAAATCTTAAACCAACATAATAGATTGCAGAAAACATGAACATAAGTGGTTTGAGCGTTAACTCATATGCGTTTAAAATTCCCCAATCAGTTGCTCTATTCAGCTAAATACTGCCTGAATTGCACTGATGTAACTAACAGAAACAAATGGAAACTCGACCAACATATTTTACTATATGTAATGTTCCTCTAAATGTATTGAACTCACATTAGGGGTTTCCTCCACACAAGATCAGATGGCAGGCTGTTCAACCTTGCCCGTCTAAGAGCGAAGACCAAAGTACGGAAGGCCCTCATCAGGGAACTCCTCTTTCCTGACGATGCTGCATTAACATCCCACACAGAAGAGTGTCTGCAGAGACTCATCGACAGGATTGCGGCTGCCTCCAACGAATTTGGCCTAACCATTAGCCTCAAGAAAACGAACATCATGGGACAGGACGTCAGAAATGCTCCATCCATCAATATCGGCAACCATCCTCTGGGAGTGGTTCAAGAGTTCACCTACCTAGGCTCAACTATCACCAGTAACCTGTCTCTCGATGCAGAAATCAACAAGCGCATGGGAAAGGCATCCGCTGCAATGTCCAGACTGCCCAAGAGGGTGTTGGAAAATGGCGCACTGACACGGAACACAAAAGTCCGAGTGTATCAAGCCTGTGTTGTCAGTACCTTGCTTTTCGGCAGCGAGGCCTGGACAACGTATGTCAGCCAAGAGCGACGTCTCAACTCATTCCATCTTTGCTGCCTCCGGAGAATCCTTGGCATCAGGTGGCAGGACCGTATCTCCAATGCAGAAGTCCTCGAGGTGGCCAACATCCCCAGCATATACACCCTACTGAGCCAGCGGCGGTTGAGATGGCTTGACAATGTGAGCCGCATGGAAGATGGCAGAATCCCCAAGGACACATTGTACAGCGAGCTCGCAACAGGTATCAGAACCACCGGCCATCCATGTCTCCGCTTTAAAGACATCTGCAAACTTGACATGAAGTCCTGTGACATTGATCACAAGTCGTGGGAGTCAGTTGCTAGGGATCGCCAGAGCTGGCGGGCAGCCATAAAGGCGGGGCTAAAGAGTGGCGAGTGGAAGAGACTGAGCTGTTGGCAGGAAAAGAGACAGAGAAAAGGACAGCGCCAACTGTGTAACAGCCCCAACAACCAATTTTATCTGCAACACCTGTGGAAGAGTCTGTCACTCTAGTATTGGCCTTTATAGCCACTCCAGGCACTGCTCCACAAACCACTGACCACCTCCAGCCGCTTACCCATTGTCTCTCGAGACAAGGAGGCCAAAGAAGAAGAAGAATGTTCCTGTAAATGTATTGAACTCACATTAGGGGTTTCCATTACACTTGCGGCAAAGTTACGACTGAAGAGCAGGAGCAGTTCTGAGGCAATTCTCAGAAACTGAGTTTTGACTGGCTATTCAACCAAAGAGGGCAACACAACCAAGCCAGATCCTGTCTTCATTTGGTGTTCACATGCAAATATTTTGCGTCAATGGCTAGCAATTAGGCTTTGGAACCTCTCTTGAATTCTGCAGCAGCCCCTGTTGTGATCAGTAAATTTAACACAGTTTGTTGTCTGTCTGCATCATTAATCCATATTATGGTGGATTTGCCCACTGAAAAATCTGAGTCACTGCTTTATGTTTTTGGGAGATGCCAGTATTTACTTACTTGACAATTTATTTTTACTACATTAAATATATATAAATGCAAGTTGTTATAGATAGGCAGAAAACAATTGTAAATGGAATTTTAAACGCATATGAGTTAACGTTCAAACCACTTATGTTCATGTTTTTGTTCTACAATCTATTATGTTGGTTTAAGATTTAACTCAATGGAATCAGGCCCCTCCCACAAATTTAGTACATTTCCTGTACTAAATGGGAATGACCCATTCCCCTCCCCCAAGTTTTTAATGAGATTGAGAAAAATTCCATTTGAGTAATTCAGCCTCTGGAATCCTATTTTAAGAAGAACTGTCCTGCCGAATGGCTGTAAGAGATGCTTACTTATGTCTGCCCCAGTCAGTGACCCAGCCACCTTAATAGAGTGGGAAGCCAGATTCAGATTCTGCATTTTCCGCAAGCAGCCTCCCTGGATTAATTGATTTCTCAGTTACTCAATTTTTTTAGTTTCTGAGAAACAATTTTGTCTACTTTATTTGTTTTCTGAAATGACATTGGTCAAAAGCACTGGTTATCACAGAGTGCATAGATAACACAGGACACTCCCTTGGAACAGAACGTCTCTACATGAATCTTCTTAAAAATTGAACATTCTAATGTCTATTATTTTTGGATATGCTGCAAAGGATGCTTCAGAAGGTTAAGTCAATAAACAAGACCAAGCTTTTCTTACATGTGTGGTCCTCTAACTATAGTGCATTCCTCAATAATCCCCTGTACAGATAACAAGTAACCAACACTGCAAACTGCCTGTAGCTCAAAAAGTAGCTTCCTATTTCATTTAGACAACAGGATGTTGATGGGTGGCTGCCCAGTTTTCCAGAGATCGCAGCAATTTCCTGCGGCATGTTGGTGAGGTGTGGTGATTAAAATCGTTGTGGCCTCATATTACTGGTGAACAGGCAGGAAGCTAACTGAAAGCAATGGTTCCCACCTGATACTCAAAGGCAGTTAAAATTCCCCCTCCACCACCCACTCCCATTCGTAAGAAGCATTGGGGTAATCTTCACCTTTACTGCTTGTGTGATAAACTGGTGGAGCAGATAAGCAATTTGCATTTCCATTAACAATCAATGCAAATAAAAATATTGTGGGTTCTATCCCATTTTAAGTCCTCGCTTGCCCTTTTCCTGCCTGTGGTAGATGGGGTTTTAAATCATGCCCAGTGACTCACTCCTTAATGGGTAAACTGACTGAAAAGATACAGCTGCTGGGTGGCAACAGCAAGTCATGCAGTAAAGACCAAATTGTGGGCAAAACAATTCCATTATGAGCATTATCTCACTGCAACTGCATTGCACAGCAGCTGTTGGGAGGACAGCATTACTATCAGTTAATAGGTACTTTCTCAGTCACTGCCAATACTAAGAGAATTTTCTGAGCATTTGAGCAAATCTGCACCTTCTTGTCTCTTTGGAGAGTGCGTCAAGATTCTCTTCATTTTATATATATGTATAAACTCCTCAGGAAACACGCAAGCTGGCATTTTCTGAACTGCGATCTGACGTTCATCTGTGATGTAATTATTTAATGTCTTGAAGAAATAAGCCTTTCTATGAACAACAGGATAAATTGTAGAATCAGTTAAAATTTGGATCAAATCTGTTGGCGATCATGGCAAATCTCTAAAGAGTCACACATCATTGAGCAGTTAGAAAGGGATTTACTGCTGCGTCTGCAAACGTAAATACTGCACTTTCTGAAAATGCTTAATATCGATGTCTCCAGGCAAAAGATCAGGGAAAATCAAGCTTGGTAGTACAGCTGACCTGACATTTTGTCGACTGGCCTGTATTCTTCCTTGCATCCCAATACTAATATGTTAAAACTAAGACTAAAAGATGGATCAAAATCCTGGAAACAGACATTTTTATAGATAGGGCTCAGTGAATGATAATACTGTCAGCAGTAACATTATAACTGAAAGAATCTTAGAAATCTTGATACATGAGCATGCATTGGTTTCCATATTCTCATCAATAAGTGTGACTGTGGAATACATGTTACCAGCCTGTCTCTGATGTCACAGTCCTTGCCACATTTTCTTCTGTTGACCCATGGGAAAGTAAGGATCTCTGTGCAATGGCTATTGAAGACGTTTCTTGCTCTGATACTTCACCAACAAGGAATGTTCCTGATCCTTTCTGATAAATGAATTGAAGGTCCACAGTTGGATGAGCCACTTTATACCAATAGTACTGCTACAGAAAGAAAGCATAAAGTTGCCTACCATAGCAACAACAACTTATATTTATATAGCACCTTTAACATATATAAATTCCTCAGGAAACATGAAAGCTGGCATTTTCTGAAATGCGATTTTACATCTAAAATCTCTAAAGCATCACACATCATTGAGCAGTTAGTAAGGGATTTACTGCTGCGTCTGCAAATGTAAATACTGCTCTTTCTGAAAATGCTTCCTATCGATGTCTCCAGGCATCCCCAAGGCCCTTCACTGGAGCATTATAAAACAAAATATGACACGGAGCTACATAACGTTTTTTTTATTAATTCATGGGATGTGGGCGTCACTGACTAGGCCAGCATTTATTGCCCATCCCTAATTTCCCTTCAGAAGGTGGTGATGAGCTGCTTTCTTGAACCACTGCAGTCCTTTGGGAGAATTCTTAGACTTCGTAGCGGTTTTGATACAACTGAGTTGCTTGCTAGGCTATTTCAGAGGGCATTTAAGAGTCAGCCACATTGCTGTGGGTCTGGAGTCACATGTAGGCCAGACCAGGTAAGGATGGCAGATCTCCTCCTCTAAAAGATGTTAGTGAACTAGATGCGTTTTTACAACAATCGACAATGGTTTTGTGGTCGCCATTAGACTAGCTTTTAATTCCAGATTTTTTAATTGAATTCAAATTTCACCATCTGCCATGGTGGAATTTGAGCCCATGTCCCCAGAGCATTAGCCTAGGCCTTGGATTACTATATTACTGGATTATTTGGAGTTCTGATGAAAGGTCACAGACCTGAAACATTAACTCTGCTTCTCTCTCCACAGATGCTGCCAGACCTGCTGAGTATTTCCAGCACTTTCTGTTTTCATTTCAGATTTCCAGCATCTGCAGTATTGTTGGAGTGTGTTGGAATAGTCAAGTCTAGAAGTAACAAAGGCATGGATGAGGGTTTCAGCAACAAATGAGCTGAGACATTGGCGAAGTTGGGCAAGGTTACAGAGATGGAAATAGGCGGTCTCAGTGATGAAGCACAGATTCACAAGGTGAGAAATGCAGTGTGCATGGCAGAAGACCATGGAATACGCATACATTCCACTCACGTAAAAGTCCTGACAAATTGGTTTATACATTCCTTTACATGTATTCTTCATTACAAAGTGAAACAATAAGCTTATGGGTAAGCTGTGGCTGATGATTTTTTGTAACATCCAATTGTAAAATTCAAGTCCATAAGTGTTTTGATGAGTTAGTATTTGTGACCAGCTGTCAACTCGACCAGTACATATTTGCCTTGACATACAAGGTTCACTGAACTGATATTTTTGTATTTAGATTTTCCTGAAATTGAAGGTTATACTGTTCTGTCTCTGAAAGGTGGCTCCCAGAGGACAAATGTTGCTGTGCTGTTTGTGGGATTGGCAAAGACTTTTGCTCCTCAGCACTACACAGGGTAGCTGGTCTGCATCCCTTTAGTTTATGAAGCTGGAATTGTATCAACAATCACAACTAATTACCAGGTGGTGGTGAGCTGTCTTCTTGAACTGCTGCAGTCCATGTGGTGTATGTACACCCACTGTGCTGTTAGGAAGGGAGTTCCAGGATTTTGACCCAGTGACTGTGAAGGAACAGTGATATAGTTCCAAGTCAGGATGGTGTGTGGCTTGGAGGGGAACTTGCAGGTGGTGGTGTTCCCATGCATCTCCTGTCCTTGTCCTTCTAGGTGGTAGAGGTTGAGGATTTGGAAGGTGCTGTCGAAGGAGCCTTGGTGCATTGCTACAGTGCATTTTATAGATGGTACACACTGCTGCCACTGTGCGTCAGTGGTGGAGGGAGTGAATATTTGTGTATGGGGTGCCAATCAAGCGGGCTGCTCTGTCCTGAATGGTGTCGAGCTTCTTGAGTGTAGTTGGAGTCGCACTCATCCAGGCAAGTGGAAAGTATTCCATCACTCTCCTGACTTGTGCCCTATAGATGGTAGACAGGCTTTGGGGAGTCAGAAGTTGGGTTCCTCACCGCAGAATTCCCAGCTTCTGACTTACTCTTGTAGCCACAGTATTTATGTGGCTGTTCCAATTCAGTTTCTGATCAATGGTAACCCCCAGGATATTGATAGTGGGGGATTCTGCAATGGTAATGCTGTTGAATGTCAAGGAAAGATGGTTAGATTCTCTCTTGTTGGAAATGGTATTGCCAGGCACTTGTGTGGTGTGCATGTTTCTTGCCACTTACCAGCCCAAGCCTGAATGTTGTCGAGGTCTTGCTGCATATGGATATGGACTGCTTCAATATCTGAGGAGTTGCGAATGATATTGAACATTGTACAATTCATCAGTGAACATCCCCATTTCTGACCATATGATGGAGGGAAGGTCATTGATGAGGCAGCTGAAGATGGTTGGGCCTAGGACACTACACTGAGGAACTCTTGCAGCAATGTCCTGGGACTGAGTTGATTCGCCTCCAACAACCACAAACATCTTTCTTTGTTCCAACCATTGGAGAATTTTCTCCTTTGATGCCCATTGACTCTAGTTTGGCTAGGGCTCCTTGATACCGCAGTCATTCAGATGCTACCTTGATATCAAGCGCAGCCACTTTCCCCTCACCTCTTGAGTTCAGCTCCTTTGTCCATGTTTTGACCAAGGCTGTAATGAGGTCAGGGGCCATGTGGCCCTGGCGGAACCCAGCAGAGAGCAGACTGTTGCTGTTTAAGTGGCACTTGATAGCACTGTCGCTGGCACCTTCCATCACTTTGCTGTTGATCGAGAGTAGACTGATGGGGCAGTAATTGGCTGGTTTGAATTTGTTCTGCTTTTTGTGCACAGGGCATACCTGGGCAATTTTTCACGTCGGGTGGATGCCAGTTTTGTAGCTGGACTGGAAAAGCTTGGCTGGGGTGGGCGGCTAGTTATGGAGCACAAGTCTTCACTACTATGGCGGGATGTTCTCAGGGCCCGTAGCCTTTGCTGTATCCAGTGCATTCAGCCATTTCTTGATATCATGTGGAGTGAATCAGATTGGCTGACGACTGGCATCTTTGATGGTGGGGACCTCAGGGGGAGGCCGAGATGGATCATTCACTGGGCACGTCTGGCTGAAGATGGTTGCAAATGCTTCAGTATTGTCTTTCGCACTGATGTGCTGGGCTCCTCCATCATTGAGGATGGGGATATTTGTGGAGCCACCTCCTCCTGTCAGTTGATTAATCGTCCACCACCATTCACGACTGGACGTGGCAGGACTGCAGAGCTTAGTTCTGATCCGTAGGTTCAGGGATTGCTTAGCTCTGTCTATTGAATGTTGCTTTTGCTGTTTGGTACGCAAGTATTCCTGTGTTGTAGTTTCACCAGGTTGACACCTTACTTTTACATATGTCTGGTGCTGCTCCTGGCATGCTCTCCTGCACTCTTAATGGAACCAGGGTTGATCCCTTGGCTTGATAGCAATGGTAGAGTAAGGGATATGCCGGGCCATGAGGTTACAGATTGTATTTGAATACAATTCTGCTGCTGCTGATGGTCCACAGCTCCTCATGGATGCCCAGTTTTGAGCTGCCAGATCTGCTCTGAATCTATCCCATTTAGCATGGTGGTAGTGCAATGGAGCACAATGGAGGGTATCCTCAGAGTTTTCACAAGGGCTGTGTGCTAGTCACTCTTACCAATACTGTTATGGACAGATGCATCTGCAGCAGGTAGGTTGGTGAGGAGAAGGTCTCGCAGATTTTTCCCTCTTGTTGGTTCCCTCACCACCTGCTGTAGGCCCAGTCTGGCAGATAGGTCCTTCAGGACTCAGCTAACCAGCTCATTCATTCCCCACTGAGAGTACATTCTGTGCACTTTCCACCCTCAATGCTTCTTCCAAGTAGTATTCAACATGATTCATCAGCTGAGGAAGGGTGGTAGTTGTTAATCAGCAGGCGGTTTCCTTGCCCATGTTTGACTTGATGCCATGAGACTCCATGGGGTCTAGAGTCAATGTTGAGGACTCCCAGGGCAACTCCTTCTCAACTGTACACCACTGTGCTGCCACCTATGGTGAGTCTTTCCTGCTGGTGGGACAGGACATATCCAGACGTGGTGATGGCGGTGTCTGGGACATTGTCTGCAAGGTATGTTTCCATGAGTATGACTATGTCAGGCTGCTGCTTAACTAGTCTGTGGGACAGCTCTCTGAATTTTGGCACAAGCCCCCAGATGTTAATAAGGAGGACTTGGCAGGGTCGACAGGGCTGGGCTTGCCGTAGTCATTTCTGGTGCCTAGGTTGATGCCGGGTGTTTTGTTCCTTTTCAACTTTTGTATAACAGTTTTATACAACTCAGTGGCAGTTAAGAGTCAACCACATTGCTGTGGTCTGGAGTCATATGTTCGCCAGACCAGGTAAGGATGGCAGATTTCCTTCCCTAAAGGACACTAGTGAACCAGATTGGTTTTTACGATTATCAATGGTAGTTTCATGGTCGCCATTGCTGAGATTAGCTTTCAATTCCAGACTTTTTTTAATTAATTAAATTTATTAATTAATTGAATTTAAAGTCCACTCTCTGCTGTGGTGGCATTTGAACCCATGTCCCCCCTGAGTATTAGCCTGGGTCTTTGGATTATTAGTCTAGTGACATTACCACTACGCCTGTCTCCCCATCTTGCACCTCCAAAAACACTCTAGAGTACCTTCAGATACTTTCCAATGGATAAAGTTCCAAAAATTTATTTTACCAGCTATCAGGGTGCCTGGTTCTTTAAACAATGCTACTGCAGGGCCCATCATGCTGCTTCACACCTTTTTCAGGAGTAGAGAATGCTGGCATTGCCAAGACCTGCATTGGCCAAATTTAGAATCCTGGTGTCATATCGGCTAGTTGGCCTGTGTGACATCAGGATAGCGTCAATTCGACATGTTTGGGTGCATGCAGGGGACACAGCTGCAAGCATCCATATCAATGGCAAACACTGTGTCGGAAGCAGCCAGCAGTATAAGCCTACCCTTTGTAACGCCACTAGAGTAAAATTACATGATTCAGATTCACGCCCTTAATCTATATATTTGGTCAATTGTTTTCACTCTTTCCATTATCCTTATTCATTTGCAAATTGATATATTGCATGGGCTTCAAACAATCGAGCACTGACACCATCTCTAAATCCATAAAGTGAATGATTTCTCTTAAAATATATGTGAGACGTGCATGATCACATTTTACAGTCTGAGAGCTCACTTCAGAGTGCAGGACCTGCCAACCTTCCTGACGAAAGCATCTCTTTTTCACAAGCTTAATTGACTTGCTCTGCAATCTCGTTATTTATTGAGCATCTGAAACCTGTTAATCTAAAAGCAGCAACCAGGAGTCCCATCAAACATCGCTGCTAATAACGTTTGGTGCGATCAATATGATGGGAGGTGATGCCAATTTAATTCTGTAACAGCTGCTGATAGACATAGACATAGAAATTAGGAACAGGAGTAGGCCATTCGGTCTTTCGGGCCTGCTCTGTCATTCAAAAAAGATCATGGCTGATCATCTAAATCAGTACCCTGTTCCCGTTTTTCCCCCATATCCTTTGATCCCTTTGGCATTAAGAAATATATCTATCTCCTTCTTGAATATATTTAATGATTTTGCCTCCACTGCCTTCTGCATTTACATTACCTGATAGCGTTTACCAGGTGACAGGTCTGTGATGTAACAGAACTGTTGTCAGGGCCCCTTAGATTATTGGGAAATGTCATTTGATATCCATACCAGTGACAGTCAGGTAGAATACACTAATCAGTCTTTGCTTTTGTGACATATTCCAAATCAAATGAACACACAGGGTGGAGAGGCTGAACTGATATGTGAGAAGATCATTGGAAATGTAGGGGTGTACCCAGAGATAGGTGTAATTGGGACTGTGTAAAAGATTGAGGAAATGTAGGTGCAAGCATATTATGGACATAATTACACTATGCCCAAATTTCTTCATTCTTTTTTGCCAGTGCCTGAACGCATCTTGGTTCATTATAATGGCTCTACCATACATGTGAATTTCCTGCAATTACACAGGTTTAAAACAGATGTAAAATTGCACCCTGGATTGTAAGCACAGCAGGAAGTTGTTTCCACAATGTATTGCTCCAAGAAACTGTCCCGAAAACATCCTGCAAATTTATCTTCTAGATCACTCTTGCCAATTTCAATTCCTAGTCTAGATGAAGATAAAAGTCTCCCACAATTATTACAATGCCTTTGTTACAAGCTCCAGTAATTTCTTGTTTAATGCTCCATCTAATGGTATAACTATACATAATGGCTAGCCAGGTGTTCTTTGGAATAGTCAATTCTAGAGGTAGCAAAGACACATAGACAAGGGTTTCAGCAGCAGACAAACTGAGGTAGAGGCAGAGTCGGGCTATATTGCAGAGGTGGAAATAGGTGGTCTCAGTGAGGGCACGGGTACGTGGTCAGAGCTCATCTCGGTTCAAATACGACACCAAGGTTGTGGTCAGACTGGTTCAAACTCAGACGGTTGCCAGGGAGAAGGATGGAGTTGGTTGCTAGAAGACAGAGTTTGCAGTGGGGACCAAAGACAATGGGCAGAATTTTGTGAACTTAATGCCTGCTGGAATGGCGGGATCATTTTTGGGTCGGGAACCCAACTAACTCATTTGCGTGCCTTATGATTGCTCTTTCTCAGGCAAAAGTGATTATCATTCCGCCTCTAGGTTCCCCAAGCAACAGGGAGGGCGGGCGGGATGACGCGACTAATGCAGCAATGAAGGATCTCTATGATTCTGTGATTTAAAGGGACCCCAGCAGGACTAACAATGGCAGCAGTGTTTGCAGGAAACAATCCAGTGGGAAGGAGGAAAGAGCTACAGTATGGACAACCCTCCTGGTTCACAGATTCGTCCCTGGAGGTGATGATTGATGGAGTGAGGGCAAGGAGAGAAGTCCACTTACCTGAGGACAGCAGGTGGAGGCCAGCCAGTCTCACTAAGCAGGCATGACTTCAAGTTGCAGAGGCTACCAGTAGCTGAGATGTAATGCCCAAGACCTGGATCCAATACTGGAAAAGGTCCAATCACCTCATGAGGTTTTTTTTATTCTTTCATGGGATGTGGACATTGCTGTGGGTCTGGAGTCACATGTAGGCCAGGCCAGGTAAGGACAGCAGATTTCCTTCCCTAATGGACATTAGTGAACCAGATGGTTTTTCTTTTGACAGTCAATAATAGTTTCTTGGGACCATTACTGAGACTAGCTTTCAATACCAGATTTTTATTATTTGAATTTATTAATTAATTGAATTTAAATTCCACCAGCTGCTGTGGTGGTGGGATTTGAACACGTGTCCCCAGGTTTTTAGCCTGGGCTTCTGGATTATTGCTCTAGTGCCATTACTACTACGCCACCATCTCCCCTGCAACTCTCAGCTGGCAACCATCACTCTCTCACATCCCTAGCACTCTCCTGCACAGCACTCCTCTGACCAACACACAAAGCTATCACATGCATTCCTTTCTCTCCAGCCTCCACCACAAATCTCCATCTTAACAGACAGCACTCACACTCACCCTCATCCTATTACCCTCTCAATCCCATTCCTCACAGTCACCCTCCTCAAATGTCAACCCTCCATCCTCAGCAATCAGTTCATTCTGCACACTCCTAGCTCTCTGCCTTTTATCATTGCAGGAGAAGAGAGCCCAAAACTCCTGAGAGAGGCAGTGAACCGGGGGTGAAGCTGCAGCCATGGCCCCTCTCATCTCAATGGAGGAGGAAGTAATGGAGATTGGCTGGGTGGCACCAATGCAGGCCATTGCCAACAGAGAGATGGACATGGCCCCGAGGCCTAGTGTCAGGATTAGAAATCACACTTCCACTTGGCACTTAATCGTTACTCATGTTAAATCAATATCCCCAATACATAAAATTCCATGATCTGCATAATGCTAACCTGGAACCCGATTTCACCTACTTTCAGCACTAACTCATATCTTTCATCTCCCACAGGTGCATTGATGTAGACGGAGGAAATGAGGGAGGAGACCGAGGAGTCCTCAGAGGAGGACCAGCAGTCTGAGGATGCAGCATCACGTGACTCCTGCCACCCTCCACCAGCGCAGATGCACACACCTCATTGGGTCCAGCTTCTTAGATAGATAGGGTGGCAGGCCACTAAGTGCATGCTGGCCCACACCAATGGCCTGTGCTCTATGGCTGCCAGTTTGCACAATGTCAGTAAAAGCCTCACCTTGGTGGCTGAACGCCACACTCACATGCAACCAAGTGCTCTCCTGCTCTGGGTTAGCAGGAAAGTGCAGGTGGGCCCTGAGAGGAAAGATGGAGGAAGGGCTGATAGCTGTCGGGGCTCTTCACAAGGCCCACCCCAGCCCCCCCAACCCCCACTTCTCCCCCCTCTGGCAGAGCCGCACATTCTGCATCCTGCCCCAATGACTGAGTCTGCCCCTGTGCAGTCTCTATAACCCAGAGGATGCCCACTATGGGAATCTCGTATCAGAGCAGGGGAATGAGCAACCTGCCTCTAACTCTGCTAAAGCCACAGGGGTAGCATCATGTCGAAGTCATAGAAAACATACAAAGAAAATGTCTTAGTTGCAAAAAAAGAATCACTTGGGTGCTTATTATATTGTTACTGTTCCATTGATGGTCTTTATTTGAATGAAAGAATCAATCTATGTGAACTACTTATTGTCATCGTGTCTAATTTGTTGCATCTCCCATTGACCCTGGTTGGTTTCAGTCTGATGAATGGAATGATCAGCCTTGATGAGGAGGTAAGGCTGTGAATGTGATGATTGGCTGGGTCTCTGTAGGAAGGAGGTTTGCTGGTAGGTTGGGCTGGGGGTAGCGTGGGGGTGGGGAGTTTGCACAGGGTTGTGATGGGAAGATTTCAATGCTGTAAGCACACTTCTCAAGTGAAGCGTGTCAGAATGGGGCATCGTGGGCTTCTCGGGCAAGCAGGTCTGAGGGTGCAGGCAACAACAACGCCTCAGGATGTTCCTCCACCTTGGATGCTGCATGCTCTCCACTTAAACCAGCTCCAGATCTTTCTGTAGCGCTATGTGCAGGGCACAGCAGACCACTGCTATCTAAGAGACCCTTGCTGAGGCATATTGAAAGGCGCCTCCAGATCTGTCAAGGGAGCGGTACCTCATTTTGCATAAGTCAATGGCTTGCTCTATTGTGGCCCTGGTGGTGATATAGCTCCTGTTGTACCTCTTCTGGGCTGGGATTCCTCACTAGTGTCAACTGCCAGGTCTTGAATTGGTATACCTCGTCCCTCAGGAGCCAATCGCTGAGGCTGTCTGGTGGGGAGAAGAGTTGCGGACTTTGAGACTGGTGAAGGCGTACACGAGGGCGGCACAGTGGCGCAGTGGTTAGCACCGCAGCCTCGCAGCTCCAGGGACCCGAGTTCGATTCTGGGTACTGCCTGTGCGGAGTTTGAAAGTTCTCCCTGTGTCTGCGTGGGTTTTCGCCGGGTGCTCCGGTTTCCTCCCATATCCAAAAGACTTGCAGGTGATAGGTAAATTGGCCATTGTAAATTGCCCCTAGTGTAGGGAGGTGATAGGGAATATGGGATTACTGTAGGGTTAGTATAAATGGGTGGTTGTTGGTCGGCACAGACTCGGTGGGCCGAAGGGCCTGTTTCAGTGCTGTATCTCTAAATAAAATAAATAAAATAAAGGATGAACTCATCATTACAGCTCCCTGGATGCCTGCCATAGACTTGCATTATCTTCTTTCAGTGGTCACATACCAACTGCACATTAAGAGAATGGAAACCCTACCAATTTACAAAAACATCTGGCTGATATGATGATGCCTTGATTTCAAAATCGGTGCAGTCCATGACCCCACAGACCAATGGAAATCCTACAAGTGCAGCAAAGCCCTCAGGGTCTGACTGGCCTCATCTGTCTTAAAGTGAATACAGTTGGAGACCTTTGCAAAAAAGGCAATAGTGGCCTGCAGATTGCAAGATCATACAGATATTGCCAGCAGATACCTGGAAGGATGTGGACCCAAAGAAATTGAGGGCTGTGGTCACCTTATGAGTCACGGGCAAAAGAACCTGCAGTCTCCTGTAGCGCTTAACTCTTTGGGCCTTGAGTCACCTTACCTCTCCTCTTCCTCCACCTTCTCCCCAAATATTAGAAGGAGCAATGGTACAGCCAGAAAATGAATCATACTTCAGATTTTTCAAAAAGTAGCCTGTGAATTGGATTTCTGCAGCAGCAGGAGGGGATGGAGGTTTCAATCCTTTTTTAGTCAATCATGGGTTGCAAGCATTGTTGGCAAGGCCAGAATTTTTTGGTGGTGGTGAGCTAACTTCTAGCACCATTGCAGTACATGTGAGGTA
The DNA here is from genome assembly GCF_036365525.1 of Heterodontus francisci. Taxonomy (NCBI): domain Eukaryota; kingdom Metazoa; phylum Chordata; class Chondrichthyes; order Heterodontiformes; family Heterodontidae; genus Heterodontus; species Heterodontus francisci. Next base: position 110,348,381 of record NC_090371.1, on the reverse strand, counting down.
GGTACACCCACAGTGCTGTTAGGAAGGAAGTTCCAGGTTTTTGACCCAATGACAGTGAAGGAACGGTGATATAGTTCCAAGTCAGGATGTGTGTGGCTTGGAGGGTAGCTTGCAGGTGGTGGTGTTCCCATACATCTGCTGCACTTGTCCTTCTTGGTGGCAGAGTTCTTGGATTTGGAAGGTGCTGTTGAAGAAAGCTTGATGAGTTGCTGCATTGTATTTTGCATATGGTACAACTGTTCGCCATTGGTGGAAGGAGTGAATGTTTAAGATGCAGATGGGGCGCTGATCAAGTGGGCTGCTTTGCCCTGGATGGTGTTGAACTTCTGGAGTGTTGTTGGAGCTGCAGTCATCCAGGTGAGTGGAGACTATTTCATCACACTCCTGACTTGTGCCGTGCAGATGGTGGACAGGCTTTGGGAAGACAGGAGGTGAGTTACTCTTTTTTTAATTTTTTCATGGAATGTGGGTGTCATTGACAAGACCAGCATTTGTTGCCCTTCCCTAATTGCCTTTGACAACTGAGTGGCTTGCTAGGCCATTTCAGAGTCAACCACATTGATGTGGTTCTGGAGTCACATATAGGCCAGACCAGCTAAGGTTGGCAGATTTCCTTCCCCTAAAGGGCATTAGTGAACCAGATGGGTTTTACGACAATCGTGATAGTTTCATGGCACCATTGCTGAGTTTAGCTTTCAATTCCATATTTTTATTTAATAATTGAATTTATTAATTAATCAAATTTAAATTCCACCAGCAGCTGCCCAGGGCATTACCCTGGGCCTTTGGATTACAGTTCAGTGATATTACCACTATGCCACCATCTCCCATTGCCACATAATTTCCAGCCTCTGACCTGCTCTTGTAGCAACAGCAAGTCAACAAAAGTCCTAGTGTACAGAGCAGTTGTAGTCACCGCACACCTGTATTGCAGTGACACCTGGACTGTGTATCAGCGACACATAAGAGCGTTAGAGAAATTTCATCAGCAATGCCTCCGCCGCATCTCCTGGATTCAATGGGAAGACCATCAAACAAACATGAGTGTCTTTCTTGAAACCGGTTCCACAAACATTCAGGCAAAACGCCTGCAAAACCAACTTCGATGGACTGGACACTGTGTCTGGATGGCCAAAAACCATCTCCCCCACCAGGTCCTGTTTTCCCAACTCTCAAATAGCCAGCATTCCAGGGAAAGACAAAGAAAATGCTTCAAAGACACTCTGAAGCTCTCTTTGAAGTGCAGCTGCATTGACATTGATGACTGGGAGGAGCTTGCTACCAATCATTCAAAATGGCAACATCTTGTCCAACAAGCTGCATAAAGCTTTGAGTCCAAAAGCCTTAATGATGAGACAGAGCAGCAGCAGAGAAGGAAAGAAAAGGAAGCAAATCCTGTACTCTGGATCCACTACCTTGTGGGATGTCCTCCCTCATGTTCCCAAAGACCTGTGGTTCGATAATCAGCCTGTTCAATCACCTGAAGACCCAATGCAGAAACAAGCGACCTTGAGTCTTCCTCGAATTAAGGGACAGCCAACAATTTATATGCTGGTCCAGATAGATTTCTGGTCAATGGTAACCCCCAAGATCTTGATGGTGGGGATTCAGGGATGGTAACAGCTTTGAACGTCAAGGGGAGATGGATAAATTCTCTCTTGTTGGAGATAATCATTGTCTAGAACTTGTGTCGTGCGAATGTTACTTACACTTATCAACCCAAGCCTGAGGGCTGCTTTTGTGCGGGAGTTGGGACTCCTGGCGCCAGGCAGCAAAGGCGGGGGAACCCTGCCTCTGCCTTTTCGTGCCCCACAAGAGTGATCCAGCGGTCTTTTTGAGTCAAATTTTTGGTAGGCGGGATCCCCGTCCTTTCAAAGACTTTAAAGGGATGTGGATCTCACCTCCAGGAGCTGCCAGCCAATCAGAGGGCCGCCAGTTCAGCAGTATTATTGGCAGCACTACCAGGAGTGGTGACTACTGCCGGTACTGCAGAGGCCTCAGACCCAGGCCCAGCGGTTGAACCCCGGAACAGGGAGACGGGGTCACCGGGACCAGTCTGGAAGGCCCCGGCAAGGGCGGTGGGGGAGGGTGGTCGTTCAATCCGGGGAGGTGGGTCCCAAGGGGTAAAGTTGTTCCAATGATGTCCTCCATGGGCCAAACATTGCCCATGAAGGACAGACCCTCCCCCCCCACAAGCCCACAGTGAGGGCACCTCATTTTACAAGGCGTCCTCCCCGTGTGGCGGAGGCCCGGTCCCCCCCACCCCGCCCCGCTACTGGTCAGTTCCCAGCGGTGGTAGGAAGAGGCTCTTACTTGGCCCTTAATAGGCCACTTAAGGGCCTCAATTGGCCTCTGGGTGGGAAGGCTGTCGTCAGCCTATCCTGCTCCCGGGAAGATCACTGGGTGACAGGGAGGCGTCAGGCTCTCCGCTCCGACCCACTGCCACCCGTTGCAATTCTCTGTGCCCCCGCCACCCTGCCTCTGGGCCTGCCTCAGTGGGAGGGCACGTAAAATCCTAACCTTGAATGTGGTCCAAGTCTTGCTGCATGTGGGCATGGACTGTTTCAGTATCTGAGGAGTTGTGAATGATACTGAACACAGTGCAATCATCAGCGAACATCGCCACTTCTGATCTTATGATGGAGGGAAGGTCATTGATGAAGCAGCTGAAGATAGTTGGTCTAGGACACTGCTCTGAGGATCTCCTGTAGCAATGTTCTTGGGCTGAGGTGATTGGCCTCCAACAACCACAACCAACGTCTTTTGTGTTTGGTATAACTCTAACCACTGGAGAGTTTCTGCCCTGATTTCCATTGACTTCAGTTTTGCTAAGGCCCTTTGATGCCACACTTGGTCAAATGCTGCCTTGATGTCAAGGGTAGTCACTCTCACTTCACCTCTGAAACTCAACACTTTTGTTCATGTTTGGACCAAGACTGTAATGAGGTCAGGAGGTGAGTGGCCCTAGCAGAACCCAAACTAAGCATCTGTCAGCAGGTTCCTGCTGAGTAAGTGCCACTTACTAGCACTGTCAACAACAGCTTCCATCACTTTGCTGATGATCGAGAGTAGACTGATAGGGCAGCAATTGACCGGATTGGATTTGTCCTGCTTTTTGTGGACAGGACGTACCTGGGCAATTTTCCACATTGTTGGGTAGATGCCAGTGTTGTAGCTGTACTAGAACAGTTTGGCTAGGGGCAAGGCTAGTTCTGGAGCACAAGGCTTCATTATTATAGCCGGCATGTAGGCAGAGTCCATAGCCTTTGCTGTATCCACTTCCTTCAGCCATTTCTTGATATCATGTGGAGGGAATTGAACTGGCTGAAGACTGGTGTCTGTGATGCTGGGACCTCAGGGGGAGGTCAACCAATTTACTGCTGCTCAGCTGATTCGTGTGGCTAAGATTACCCGTGTGCCTCTGAATCCTGTCTCCCCACCTCATGAAATTGGAGGAAAATTATATTTTAGAAGTGGGGCCATGGCCAGTTTTCTTTATTCATTCGTAAGATATGGGCATTGCTGGCGAGGCCAACATTTATTGTCCATCCCTAATTGTCCTTGGGAAGGTGGTGGTGAGCTGCCTTCTTGAACTGCTGCAGTCCATGGGGTGTAGGTACACCCACAGTGCAGTTAGGAAGGGAGCTCCAGGAATTTGATCAACGGCTATATAGTTCCAAGTCAGGATGGTGTGTGGCTTGGAGGGGAAACTTGCAGGTGGTGGTGTTCTCATGCATCTGTTGCCCTTGTCCTTCTAGGTGGTAGAGGCCGTGGGTTTGGAAGGTGTTGTCGAAGGAGCCTTGGTGAATTGCTGCAGTGCATCTTGTATATGGTACACACTGCTGCCACTGTGTGTCGGTGGTGGAGACAGTGAATGTTGAAGGTGGTAAATGGAGTGCCAATTAAGCGGGCTGCTTTGTCCTCGATGTCGAGCTTCTTGAGTGTTGTTGGAGCTGCACCCATCCAGGCAAGTGGAAAGTATTCATCACACTCCTCACTTATGCCTTGTAGATGGTGGACAGGCATTGGGGAGACAGCAGGAGAGGTACTTGCCACAGAATTCCCAGCCTCCGACCTGTTCTTGTAGCCATAGCATTTATGTGGCGTATCCAGTTCAGTTTCTGGTCAATGGACCCCCAGGATGTTGATAGTGGGAGATTCTGCAATGGTAATGCCATTGAACGTCAAGGGAGATCGTTAGATTCTCTCTTGTCTGAGATGGTCACTTGTGTGGTGCAAATGTTACTTGCCACTTATCTGCCCAAAGCCTGGATGTTGTCCAGCTCTTGCTGCATATCGACATGGGCTGCTTCAGTATCTGAGGACCTTATGATGAAGGGAAGGTCATTGATGAAGCAACTGAAGATGGTTGGGTCTAGGACACTACCCTGATGAACTTCTGCAGTGATGTCTTGGGACTGAGATGATTGACCTCTGTTATGAAAGTACTTCCTTATGTTGTTACATTTTGAGGACTTGTGTTTTAAAACGGAAAAAATGATTCCATAAATTCTGGACATTGTTTTTTTTTAATAAAAAGAAAAATCATAAGGTCTTTTTGACTTGGTTTGTAAACAGCCCTTACTGCAAGGCACCAGTCTTCAGATAATTATCCAGCAGGGGTTTTTGGACTTGGGGGAGATGTTTACAGAGAAGTGACAGGTCAAGATTTATAGGGGGCTGGAGGCTTGACTCTTGAGTTTGTTTTTGGTTTGGCTTTAGACAATCAGTGGGAGTTTTAAAAAAACAGCCAGGAGAGCAGTCACCCCAGCTCAGCCTATTACATCTCTTTGAAAAGCCTGCCAAATATTCCATCTCTTTGAGAAACTCTTAGAAGTGAGTGTAAGAAATAGAGAAATTGATGCTACATTCATCCTGAAACTTGCTTGAAACCCCTGTTGCAGCATTTCTCTTGAGACGCTGGAAAAACCTGCAGATAAATTCTCGATGCCGCCTGAACGAATTGCTCCAGAGAAAGATCCCAGCGACAGCCGGCTAGGCATATTTGGGACGCCAAACCAAAAAAGGGACAATGGACATCTTTCCATATCTTCTCTTTTTTCTTTAAGAATCTTTTTTGTCTTTTGTTTGTAACAGAGCACTAAAAAGAAAATCTCCATTTTCTTCCTCTTAACTGGTGTGTATGTGTGTGTGTGCGTGTGTGTGCGTGTGTGTGTGTGTGTGTGTGTGTATGAGGGGCTAAGGTAAAAGGGAACTTTCATGTTTCAATCAGTGTGTTAATGCTTTGCTTCATTACTCGTTATGTCTTGTTTTATAATAAACTGATAATTTTGTTGTTTATTAAAAAAACTTCGTTGGTGTATTTTATTCTGGGATAAAGAGTTGAGTCTATGATTGACTGTATCAGTAATTGGGTAAACATTTAAATATATGTTGTGACCTGTGGAGAAGTGGAATAAAAAAAAACAGTGCACTCCTGCCTTAGTCGTAACACCGTCAAGCGCAGTCACTTTCATCTCACCTCTGGAGTTCAGCTCTTTTGTCCATGTTTGGACCAATGGCGAAATGAAGTCAGGAGCTGAGTGGCCCCAGCAGAACACAAACTGAGCATCAGCAAGCAAGTTATTGTTGAGCAAGTGCCGCTTGATAGCACTATCAATGAACCCCTTCCAACACTTTGCTGATGATTGGGAATAGACTTCTTTTGGGCCTCCTTATCTCGAGAGACAATGGATACGCGCCTGGTAGACTGATAGGACAGTAATTGGCCAGTTTGGATTTGTCCTGCTTTTTGTGCACAGAACATACCTGGACAATTTTCCACATTGCCAGATAGATCCCAGTGTTGTAGCTGTTTTGGAGCAGCTTGGCTAGGGGGCACTAGTTCTAGAGCACAAGTCTTCAGTACTATTGCCGGAATGTTGTCAAGGCCTATAGCCTTTGCAGTATCCAGTGCCTTCAGTCGTTTCTTGATATCACATGGAGTGAATCGGATTGGCTGAAGACTTGCATCTGTGTTATGCTGGAGACCTCAATAGGAGGCTGAGGTTGATCATCCACTGGGCACTTTTGGCTGAAGATGGATGCAAATACTTCAGCCTTGCCTTTTGCACTGATGTGCTGGGCTCCCCCTTCATAGAGGATGGGGACATTTGTGGAGCCTCTTCCTCCTGTCAGTTATTTAATTGTCCACCACTATTCACGACTGGATGTGGCAGGACTGCAGAGCTTAGATCTGATCCGTTGGTTGTGGGATCGCTTAGCTCTGTCTATCGCATGCTGCTGACGCAGTTTGGCACACAAGTAGTCCTGGGTTGCAGCTTCACAAGGCAATGTCTCATTTTGAGCTATGCTTGGTGCTGCTCCTGGCATGCCCTCCTGCATTCTTCATTGAACCAGGGTTGGTCCCCTGGCTTGATGGTAATGGTAGAGTGGGGTATATACCAGACCATAAGGTTACAGATTGAGGTTGGATACAATTCTGCTGCTGCTGATGGCCCACAGCGCCTCATGTATGCCCAGTTTTGAGTTGCTAGATCTGTTCGAAATCTATCCCATTTGGCACAGTGGTAGTGCCACACAACACGATGGTGGGTACCCTCCGTGTGAAGAAGGGTCTTTGTCTCCACAAGGACTGTGCGGTGGTCACTTCTGCCAATACTGTCATGGACAGATGCATCTGTGACTGGTAGATTGGCAAGTATGAGGTCTTTCCCTCTTGTTGGGTCCCTCACCACCTGTCGCAGACCCAGTCTAGCAGTTATGTCCTTTAGGACTCAGCCAGCTTGTTCTGTAGAGGTGCTACCGAGCCACTCTTGGTGATGGACATTGAAGTCCCCCACCCAGAGTATATTTTGTGCCCTTGCTACCCTCAGTGCTTCTTCCAATTGGCGTTCAACATGGAGAAGCACTGATTCATTGGCAGAGGTCGGTGGGGTGCTAGGTGGCACAGTAGGTTGTAATCAGCAGGAGGTTTCCTTGCCCATGTTTGACCTGATGCCATGAGACCTCATGGGGTCCGGAGTCAATGTTGAGGACTCCCAGGGCAACTCCCTCCCGACTGTATACCACTGTGCTGCTACCTTTGTAGGGTCTATCCTGCCGGTGGGACAGGACATATCCGGGGATTAAAGGCCTGCTACCCAACCTGACCCTGACAGGACCTGACGACATGTATCGGGTTCAGTTTGGGTCGGGCCCATCTTCCGGGTCCGGCTTTCGGGTTCGGGTCAGGTCAGGCCGGGTCCGGGTTGGATCGGGTCGGGGTGGGCCTGACACACACGGTAAGTGCTTTGCTGGTAAGTATTGAAATTAAAATACTTACTTGAGCTGGGAGTCCGGGACGAAACTGAGTCTGTGCAGTGAGCGAGTGACATTACTATGATGTCATCACGCATGTGCTGCAGCTTCGTGGAGCTTCCCAGTCAGAAGGTAAGTAAAGGGATGGTCAGGTCAGGTTCGGGTCGAGTTGGGGAGGGTTTAAACCTTTTGCTTTTGCTAACGCTGTTGGGGAGGGTTTAAACTAATGTGGCAGGGGGATGGGAACCAAATGAGGAGGTCAGTGGACAGTATGGCGGTAGTAACTAAAGCCTGTAAAGAACTAGATAATGAAGTCAGCGTGACTAAGGGGAAGAGTAGGCAGGGAGCAGATGATGAACGCAAAGGGACTGGTGGTCTGAGGTGCATTTGTTTTAATGCAAGAAGTGTAGTAGGTAAGGCAGATGAACTTAGGGCTTGGATTAGTACCTGGGAGTATGATGTTATTGCTATTACTGAGACTTGGTTGAGGGAAGGGCACGATTGGCAACTAAATATCCCAGGATATCGATGCTTCAGGCGGGATAGAGAGGGAGGTAAAAGGGGTGGAGGAGTTGCATTACTGGTCAAAGAGGATATCACAGCTGTGCTGAAGGAGGGCACTATGGAGGACTCGAGCAGTGAGGCAATATGGGCAGAACTCAGAAATAGGAAGGGTGCGGTAACAATGTTGGGGCTGTACTACAGGCCTCCCAACAGCGAGCGTGAGATAGAGGTACAAATATGTAAACAGATTATGGAAAGATGTAGGAGCAACAGGGTGGTGGTGATAGGAGATTTTAATTTTCCCAACATTGACTGGGATTCACTTAGTGTTAGAGGTCGAGATGGAGCAGAATTTGTAAGGAGCATCCAGGAGGGTTTTCTAGAGCAGTATGTAAATAGTCCAACTCGGGAAGGGGCCATACTGGACATGGTGTTGGGGAATGAGCCCGGCCAGGTGGTTGAAGTTTCAGTAGGGGACTACTTTGGGAATAGTGATCACAATTCCGTAAGTTTTAGAATACTCATGGACAAAGACGAGAGTGGTCCTAAAGGAAGAGTGCTAAATTGGGGGAAGGCCAACTATACCAAAATTCAGCAGGAGCTGGGGAATGTAGATTGGGAGCAGCTTTTTGAAGATAAATCCACATTTGATATGTGGGAGGCTTTTAAAGAGAGGTTGATTAGCGTGCAGGAGAGACATGTTCCTGTGAAAATGAGGGATAGAAATGGCAAGATTTGGGAACCATGGATGACAGGTGAAATTGTGAAACTAGCTAAGAGGAAAAAGGAAGCATACATAAGGTCGAGGCAGCTGAAGAAAGACGAAGCTTTGGAAGAATATCGGGAATGTAGGACCAATCTGAAACGAGGAATTAAGAGGGCTAAAAGGGGTCATGAAATATCTTTAGCAAACAGGGTTAAGGAAAATCCCAAAGCCTTTTATTCATATATAAGGAGCAAGAGGGTAACTAGAGAAAGGATTGGCCCACTCAAGGACAAAGGAGGAAAATTATGCGTGGAGTCAGAGAAAATGGGTGAGATTCTAAATGAGTACTTTGCATCGGTATTCACCGAGGAGAGGGACATGACGGATGTTGAGGTTAGGGATAGATGTTTGATTACTCTAGGTCAAGTCGGCATAAGGAGGGAGGAAGTGTTGGGTATTCTAAAAGGCATTAAGGTGGACAAGTCCCCAGGTCCGGATGGGATCTATCCCAGGTTACTGAGGGAAGCGAGAGAGGAAATAGCTGGGGCCTTAACAGATATCTTTGCAGCATCCTTAAACACGGGTGAGGTCCCGGAGGACTGGAGAATTGCTTATGTTGTCCCCTTGTTTAAGAAGGGTAGCAGGGATAATCCAGGTAATTCTCGACCGGTGAGCCTGACGTCAGTGGTAGGGAAGCTGCTGGAGAAGATACTGAGGGATAGGATCTATTCCCATTTGGAAGAAAATGGGCTTATCAGTGATAGGCAACATGGTTTTGTGCAGGGAAGGTCATGTCTTACCAACTTAATAGAATTCTTTGAGGAAGTGACAAAGTTGATTGATGAGGGAAGGGCTGTAGATGTCATATACATGGACTTCAGTAAGGCGTTTGATAAGGTTCCCCATGGTAGGTTGATGGAGAAAGTGAAGTCGCATGGGGTCCAGGGTGTACTAGCTAGATGGATAAAGAACTGGCTGGGCAACAGGAGACAGAGAGTAGCAGTGGAAGGGAGTTTCTCAAAATGGAGACGTGTGACCAGTGGTGTTCCACAGGGATCCGTGCTGGGACCACTGTTGTTTGTGATATACATAAATGATTTGGAGGAAAGTATAGATGGTCTGATTAGCAAGTTTGCAGACGACACTAAGATTGGTGGAGTAGCAGATAGTGAAGGGGACTGTCAGAGAATACAGCAGAATATAGATAGACTGGAGAGTTGGGCAGAGAAATGGCAGATGGAGTTCAATCAGGGCAAATGCGAGGTGATGCATTTTGGAAGATCCAATTCAAGAATGAACTATACAGTAAATGGAAAAGTCCTGGGGAAAATTGATGTGCAGAAAGATTTGGGTGTTCAGGTCCATTGTTCCCTGAAGGTGGCAACGCAGGTCAATAGAGTGGTCAAGAAGGCATACGGCATGCTTTCCTTCATCGGACGGGGTATTGAGTACAAGAGTTGGCAGGTCATGTTACAGTTGTATAGGACTTTGGTTCGGCCACATTTGGAATACTGCGTGCAGTTCTGGTCGCCACATTACCAAAAGGATGTGGATGCTTTGGAGAGGGTGCAGAGGAGGTTCACCAGGATGTTGCCTGGTGTGGAGGGCGCTAGCTATGAAGAGAGGTTGAGTAGATTAGGATTATTTTCATTAGAAAGACGGAGGTTGAGGGGGGACCTGATTGAGGTGTACAAAATCATGAGAGGTATAGACAGGGTGGATAGCAAGAAGCTTTTTCCCAGAGTGGGGGGTTCAATTACTTGGGGTCACGAGTTCAAAGTGTGAGGGGAAAAGTTTAGGGGGGATATGCGTGGAAAGTTCTTTACGCAGAGGGTGGTGGGTGCCTGGAACGCGTTGCCAGTGGAGGTGGTAGACGCGGGCACGATAGCGTCTTTTAAGATGTATCTAGACAGATACATGAATGGGCAGGAAGCAAAGAGATACAGACCCTTAGAAAATAGGCGACAGGTTTAGATAGAGGATCTGGATCGGCGCAGGCTTGGAGGGCCGAAGGGCCTGTTCCTGTGCTGTAATTTTCTTTGTTCTTTGTTCTTTGGGGTTGGGTTTGGGTTCGGGTCGGTTCGGGCCCGGGGCAAAATCGGAGGGGCTCGGGCTAGGTCAGGCTCAGGTCCGCTGTGGTTCGGTTGGTTTCGTGTCGGGTTCTTTTTCCCAACTTGAGCAGGCCTTTACCAGGGATGGTGATGGCAGTGTCTGGGACATTGTCTGTAAGGTATGATTCCGTGAGTATGACTATGTCAGGCTGTTGTTTGACGAGTCCGTGGGACAGCTCTCCCAATTCTGGCACAAGCCCCCAGATGTTAGTCTGGAGGAATTTACAGGGTTGATAGGGCTGGGTTTGCTGTTGTCATTTCCAATGCCTAGGTCGATGCTGGGTGGTCTGTCCAGTTTCGTTCCTCTTCTTAGACTTTGTAGCGGTTTGATACAACTGAGTGGCTTGCTAGGCCATTTCAGTGGGCAGTTAAGAGTTAACCACATTGCTGTGGGTCTGGAGTCACATGTAGGCCAGACCAGGTAAGGATGGTAGATTTCCTTCCCTAAAGTACATTAGTGAACGAGATGGGTTTTTACAACAATCGACGATGGTTTTATGGTCACCGCTGGCTGGGGATTCAGTCAGCCGCTTGGTTCAATGGACACATTTAAAAAATCACTGAGACTTGGGTGTATTATACTCACACCCTCTATAACTCACTTTTGTACAATCTGCCACAACCTTTTAGCTGCATAACTTGTTTGTGCCCAGATTCTGCTCGTATTCGGATTCAAATCAGGGAAAACTCAGGGCCATTATTCATAGGACACTAATAGAGAAGGAATAACTTATCATTCATTCTGACCTCTGATATAGATAATTTTTTGAATCACACATAATGAACAGAGGACTTGACCAAGTGACTCCTGCAAAACATCTCCCACGTAATAGCCATAAAGATAATGTAGTACTTTCATAAATACAGAAAATACTCAAGCAGTCAGGCAGCATCTGCGGATAGAGAAACAGAATTAATGTTTCGGGTCGTGATCTTTCATCAGAACTAGAAAAGGTAGAAATGTAATAGATTTTAAGCAAGTAGAGAGGCAGGGAAAGTGGGTGAGGGGAGGAGGGAACCAAAGACAAGGTCTGTGATAGGGTGGAAGGCAGGAGAGAGTAATTGACAAAAGCGATGATGGTGCAAGGCAAAAGTGATGGTGTGGGACAAATAAATAAGCAAAAAATCATAAGATCATAAGATCATAAGAACTAGGAGCAGGAGTAGGCCGTCCGGCCCCTCGAGCCTGCTCCGCCATTCAATAAGATCATGGATGATCTTTTCGTGGACTCAGATCCACTTACCCGCGCTCCCACCGTATCCCTTAATTCCTTTATTGTTCAAAAAGATATCTACCTTAGCTTTAAAGACGTTTACTGAAGAAGCGTCAACTACTTCACTGGGCAAGGAATTCCATAGATTAACAACCCTCTGGGTGAAGAAGTTCCTTCTTAATTCAGTCCTAAATCTGCTCCCTCTAATCTTGAGGCTATGCCCTCTTGTCCTAGCTTCACCTGCCAGTGGAAACATCCTCTCTACTTGTATCTTATCTATTCCCTTCATGATTTTATATGTTTCTATAAGATCCCCCCTCATTCTTCTGAACTTCAATGAATATAATCCCAATCTACTCAGTCTCTCCTCATAAGCCAACCCCCTCAACTCCGGAATCAACCTAGTGAACCTCCTCTGCACCCTCTCCAGTGCCAGTATATCCTTTCTCAAGTGAGGAGACCAAAACTGCACACAGTACTCCAGGTGCGGCCTCACCTTATACAGCTGCAACATAACCCCTCTGCTTTTAAACTCAATCCCTTTAGCAATGAAGGACAAAATTCCATTTGCCTTCCTAATTACTTGCTGTACCTGCAGACCAACCTTCTGCGATTCATGCACAAGGACACCTAGGTCCCTCTGCATAGCAGCATGCTGCAACTTTTCACCGTTCAAGTAATAATCCTTTTTACTGTTACTCCTACCGAAATGAATGACTTCACATTTATTAACATTGTATTCCATCTGCCAGACCTTTGCCCACTCACTCAATGTATCTATGTTCCTCTGCAAAGTTTCACAGTCATCTGCACACTTTGCTCTGCCACTCATCTTAGTGTCATCTGCAAACTTTGACACCCTACACGTGGTCCCCAACTCCAAATCATCTATATAAATTGTAAATAATTGCGGTCCCAACACCGATCCCTGAGGCACACGACTAGTGACTGATTGCCAACCAGAATAGCACTCATTTATCCCCACTCTCTGCTTCCTGTTAGTCAACCAATCCTCTATCCATGCTAATACTTTACCCCTAATGCCATGCATCCTTATCTTATGCAGCAGCCTCTTGTGTGGCACCTTGTCGAAGGCCTTTTGGAAATCTAGGTACACCACATCCACTGGGTCCCCATTGTCCACCTTGCTTGTAATGTCATCATAGAATTCCAAAAGATTTGTCAAGCATGACCTGCCCTTCATGAACCCATGCTGCGTCTGCCCAACGGGACAATTTCTATCGAGATACCCTGCTATTTCTTCCTTGATAATAGACTCAAGCATCTTCCCCACTACAGAGGTTAAGCTAATCGGTCTATAATTCCCCATCTTTTGTCTACCTCCCTTTTTAAACAGTGGCGTCACATCTGTTGTTTTCCAATCAGCTGGGACTACCCCAGAGTCCAGCGAATTTTGGAAAATTACCGTCAGTGCACCTGCTATTTCTCCCGCCATCTCTTTTCGTACCCTGGGTTGCATTCCATCAGGGCCAGGAGACTTATCAATCCTTAGCTCCATTAGCTTGCCCAACAGTACCTCTTCTGTAATAATGATTGTTTCCAGGTCCTCACCTACGTTCGTCTCTTTGTCAATTACTGGCATGTTATTAATGTCCTCCATTGTGAAGACCGATACAAAATACCTGTTCAATGCCTCGGCCATTTCATCATATCCCATAACTAAATTCCCCTTCTCATCCTCTAAAGGACCAACGTTTACTTTAGCCACTCTTTTTCGTTTTATATATTTATAGAAACTTTTGCTATCTGTCTTTATATTCTGTGCTAGTTTTTTCTCATGTTCTATCTTACTTTTCTTTATGGCTCTTTTTGTAGCTTTCTGTTGACCTTTAAAGTTTTCCCAATCTTCTAGTTTCATGCTGCTTTTGGCCACTTTGTATGCCTTCTCTTTCAATTTGATAGCCTCCCTTATTTCCTTAGACACCCATGGCAGATTACCCCTTTTCTTCCAGTCCTTCCTTTTCACTGGAATAAACTTTTGCTGAGCACTTTGAAAAATTGCTTTGAAAGTCCTCCACTGCTCGTCAACTGTCCCACCGTAAAATCTTTGTTTCCAGTCCACTTTAGCCAAGTCCTCCCTCATTCTATTGTAGTCCCCCTTGTTCAAGCACAGGACCCTGGTATTGGATTTTATCTTCACACTCTCCATCTGTATTCTAAATTCAACCATACTGTGATCACTCCTTCCAAGAGGATCCCTAACCATGAGGTCATTAATTATTCCTGTCTCATTGCACAGGACTAGATCTAGGATAGCTTGCTCCCTCGTCGGTTCCATTACATACTGTTCAAGAAAACTATCACGGATACACTCAACGAATTCCTCCTCAAGACTACCCTGACTGAGATGGTTCGACCAATCTACATGTAGATTAAAATCCCCCATGATAATTGCCGTACCATTTTTACAGGCATTAGTTATTTCTTTGTTTATTGCCCGCCCCAATGTGATGTTATTATTTGGTGGCCTATAGACTACGCCTATCAATGACTTTTTCTTCTTAGAGTTTCTAATTTCCACCCAAATGGATTCAACCTCATTCTCCATAGAACCTATATCATTTCTCAGCACTGCCCTGATGTTGTCCTTGAGTATCAGAGCTACACCACCTCCCTTACCTTCCTGTATGTCCTTTCGAATAGCCTGGTACCCCTGGATATTTAACTCCCAGTCGTGACCAACCTGTAACCATGTCTCTGTAATGGCTACCAAATCATATTTATTCGCGATGATTTGTGCCGTTAACTCATCAACCTTGTTACGAATGCTACGAGCATTCAGGTAAAGTGCCTTTATGCTAGCTTTCTTACCCTCGTGATTTCCAACATCTCTAATAATAACTCCTGAGTTATCCTTCCTTTCTGCTTCTTTGATAGTCTGCCTTGAACTTAAACCCTCCTGCACACGTTAGCCTGCTGCTTACCTTTTTATTTATCATCATACTGCCTGTCGTTTTCCCTTTCCCTTCCCCCCGAGTCACTAGGTTAAAGTCCTAGAGACCACCCTATTTATCCGTTCCGCTAGAACACTGGTTCCAGATCGGTTCAGGTGGAGACCGTCCCATCGGTACAGATCCCCCCGGTTCCAAAACTGATGACAATGCCCCATGAAATGGAACCCCTCTTTCCCACACCACTTCCTTAGCCACGTGTTTACTTCCCTAATATTCTTATCCCTAAGCCAATTTGCACATGGCTCGGGCAGTAATCCGGAGATTATGACCCTCGAGGACCTGTTCCTTAATTTCGCTCCTAGTGCTTTATAATCCCCAAACAGGTCCTCCATCCTAGCCTTGTCTATGTTGTTAGTCCCAATGTGGAACACAACAACTGGATCCTCCCCCTCCCGCTCCAATATCCTTTCAAGCCGGTCAGAGATGTCCTGTACCCTGGCACCGGGCAGGCAACACACCATGCGGGACTCCCGATCCGGCTTGCAAAGGATACTATCTATCCCCCTAATTATAGAATCTCCTATAACTACCACATGTCTTTTTGCTCCCCCCTCTTGAATGGCCTTCTGCACCATGGTGCCATGGTCAGTTGGCTCATCCTCCCCTCAGCCCTTTTCCTCATCCACACAGGGAGCAAGTATCTCGTACCTGTTGGATAAGGTCAAAGGCTGAGGCTCCTCCACTCCTGAACTCAGGATCCCCCTACCTGCCTCACTTGCAATCACACCCTGTTGTCCCTGATCACAAACTGAATTTGAATTACTTAATCTACCAGGTGTGACTGCCTCCTGAAACAAAACGTCCAGGTAACTCTCCCCCTCCCGGATGTGCCGCAGTGTTTGAAGCTCAGATTCCAGATCATCAACTCTGAGCCGGAGTTCTTCCAGCAACCAACACTTGCTGCAGATGTGGTCCCTGCCATTCACAATGGGGTCAGCCAGCTCCCACATCATACAGCTACAGCACATCACCTGCCCAGCCATCTCTATTTAGTTAATTACTTTATTACTTTATATAAATTTATGTTAAATACTTTCTGATACTTCTCTGCTATGGTCTTTTTCAAATAACCAATTAATAGATAAATCAAAAAAAGTAAGTAAAAAAAAGAAAGTAAATTTTTAACCAATCGCACGATACAGAAGAAATAAAAAAGCTTACCTTATCAACACACCGGAGTCCTTTTTTTTGGTTAGAGGAGGAGGGCGGGTGGGAGACACTACATGTGTACTGTCTCGGGTTCAGCCACTGCCCAAATATATAAATTTTTACTTACCCAGCAGTCCCCTGGTCCACCGAAACAAACGGTAATCTACTTTACGATGAAACTGACTTCCCAGCTGATCAATCGCTCGCACTGTCTCTGCTTCCGAAAAAACCAGCAGTCCCCTGGTCCACCGAAACAAAAGGTAATCTACTTTAAGATGAAACTGACTTCACAGCTGATCACTCGCTCGCACTGTCTCTGCTTCCGAAAAAGCTGCTGCTTTTTCGGTGTATCTAGAGATGTATCTAGATGTATCTAGAGGAGATGTACATGACAATAGCAGAGTGGGCGGCACAGTGGCGCAGTGGTTAGCACCGCAGCCTCACAGCTCCAGCGACCCGGGTTCAATTCTGGGCACTGCCTGTGTGGAGTTTGCAAGTTCTCCCTGTGTCTGCGTGGGTTTTCTCCGGGTGCTCCGGTTTCCTCCCACAGCCAAAAGACTTGCAGGTTGGTAGGTAAATTGGCCATTATAAATTGCCACTAGTATAGGTAGGTGGTAGGGAAATATAGGGACAGGTGGGGATGTGGTAGGAATATGGGATTAGTGTAGGATTAGTATAAATGGGTGGTTGATGGTAAGCACAGACTTGGTGGGCCGAAGGGCCTGTTTCAGTGCTGTATCTCTAAAAAAGAATAACCAACAGCTGCTGTCTGAAAAAATAGGGGCAGAGGTTACGAACTGAAATTGTTGAACTCAATATTAAGTCTGGAAGGCTGTAAATTGCCTTATTGGAAGATGGGGTTCTGTTCATCGAGCTTCTGTTGAGCTTCATTGGACCAGTGCAAAGACCGAGGACAGAGAGGTCAGAATGGTCAAAATGACAGGAAGCTCAGGGTAATGTTTGTGGACTGAATGTTCTGCAAAGTGAACCATGCTGGGGCTGGTGTTCGAGCAAGCTGCATAACTAGGGAAGTAGAGAGGGTTTTAAACTGAATAGTGGGAGCAAGGGATCAAATTTGGGAAGATATCGTAAATCAAGGAGTGGAGACAAAGCAAGAGAGAAAGGTATTAATATGGGAAATGATAAACAGACTGTGACAGGACGGGACACAGTGTACAAATCTAAGAGTAAATCAAAAGTGTCAGGCAAAACCCCCCACATGACAAGACTGAGGCACACATTATTTCGCCACATGAACAAAAACTTAAAATTGCAAGCCCTGACTGGAAGGACATTTGCGTAGCACCAGACAATGTTGAAACAATGGGGACCCAGTAGTTGCTTCCCCAATACACAGAAGTGGTCAGACCAGTTTTAGATACATGACTAACTGGCTGTTGCAGAGAATTTGAACTTCCAACAAAGGATTTTTGAAGAGAGACAAAGCTGTGTGATCATGGAGTAAAGACCTCTCCTGGAACTGAAGCAAGAGTTACAGCCTCTCCTGTCTGTCTGCTTCTATCTCCTTCCCACAGAAGTGAATCTTGTGAAAACATGTGATACTCAAAGAGAGAAAGGTTTCCTACGTGAACAAGGTTTAAAGAAGACTAGTGGGCCCCAACAAAAAGCAAAACTACTTACAGAAGGACTACAGCGAGCTTGAGAAACAGTTACAGGATATTGCCTCAAACTGTTCTACTTATCTTTTCTTCTGCTCTTTTCTGTCCCTATTTGCATGTGTGTATCATCTGTGCATGCTAGCATGGGCGTGTTGTATATTCGTAGGCGTTAAATGTATTAGAGTTTAAGTTTAAGGTTCAATAAATGTCATCTTTCTTCTTTAAACCAAAGAAAGTCTGCTTGTGCTCACTTCTTTGCCTTATAATTGGAAAGTTGTGAACAAGGATTCACAAAGGGGAGCTCAAAACACAGTGTGCATAAAATTAAACCCTGTTACAATAAGACCAGGTGAAAATAGTAACAGCACCCTTAACACCTTTCACACCTGGTCGTAGCAACAGATAAGGCTAGAGGTTACAAAAATAATAAAAGGACAGAACTAAAGGATCTGTATCTGAATGCACGTAGCATTTGAAACAAAACAGATGAACTGAGAGCGCAAATAGAAATAAATAAGTATCATCTAATAGCCATTACACAGACATGGCTGCAGGATGACATAGATTGGGACCTGAATATTGAAGGCTACATGGCATTTAGGAAGGACAGGAAGCTAGGAAAAGGTTGAGGGGTAGCTCTGTTAATTAATGATAGTATTAGCGCAATAGAGAGGAATGACTTAAGTTCAGGAGACCAGGATACCCAGTTTGGGTAGAGATGAGAAATTATAAAGGCAAGAAATCATTTGTGGGAGTGGTGTACAGGCCACCGAACATTAGCCACACTGTAGGACGGGGTATAAAGGAAGAAATAATGGCAGCTTGTCAGAAAGGTACAGCGATAATTATGAGGGATTTTAACCTACATATAGATGGGAAAAATCAGATGGGTAGAGGTAGCCTAGATGAGGAGTACAAAAAAAGTTTTTGGGGTAATTTCTTGGAACAATATATTCTGGAGCCAACCACAGAGCAGACAATACTAGACCTGGTATTGTGCAATGAGATAGGATTAATTAATGACCTCTTAGTTAAGGCTCCCCTAGGTAGCAGAAATCATAATATGACTGAATTTTACATTCAGTTTGAGGAAGAGTGGGTCCAAGACTAGTATTTTGCACTTAAATAAGGGTAATTATGAGGGCATGAAAGCAGAGCTAGCTAAAGTGAACTGGCAAATTAGGTTTAGGGATAGGTCAATAGAGATGCAGTGCCAGACATTTAAGGGGATATTTCAGAATACACAGAATAGATACATTTCAACGAGAAAGAAAAAATCCAAGGGTGGGACCTGCCATCCGTTGTTAACTAAAACAGTTAAAGATGGTATCAAATTTTTTTAAAAAGCATATCATTGTGCAAAGATGGGAGGCAGGTCAGAAGATTGGACAGAATATAAGGAGCAGCAAAGAATGACTAAAATATTGATAAGGAAGGTAAAATTAGAGCACGAGAGAAAGCTAGTTAGAAATATAAAGACAGATGGTAAGAGTTTCTATAGATATTTAAAACAGAAAAGAGTTAACAAAGTGAGCGTTGGTCCTATAGAAAGTGAGTCTGGGGAATTAATAATGGATAATAAGGAGATGGAAGATGAATTGAACAGGTATTTTGCATTGGCCTTCACTATTGAGGATACAAGTAACATCCCAGTATCAGTTGTAAGTCAAGAAATGGAAGAGAGGGAGGAATTCAAGAAAATTACAATCACCAGGGAAGTGGTATTGAACAAATTGTTCGAGCTGCGGGCTGACAAGTCCCTGGGTCCTGATGGACTTCATCCTAGGGTCGTAAAAGAAGTGGTTAGTGAGATAGTTGATGCGCTAGTTTTAATTTTCCAAAATTCCCTAGATACAGGGAAGGTTCCGTTAGATTGGAAAATAACAAATGTAACTCCTGTATTCAAAAAGGGAGGGAGACAGAAAGCAGGAAACTACAGGCCCGTTAGCTTAACATGGTTCTTAGGGAAAATATTAGAAGCTATTATCTCGATGTTATAGCAGGGGACTTAGAAAAATTCAAGCTAATTAGGCAGAGTCAACATGGTTTTGTTGACTCTCATGTTTAACCAATTTATTGGAGTTCTTTGAGGGAGTTACATGTGCTGTGGATAAAGGGGAACTGGTGGATGTATTGTACTTAGATTTCCAGAAGGCATTTGATAAGGTGCCACACCAAAGGTTATTGCAGAAAATAAAAACTCATGGTGTAGGGGGTAACATATTGGCACGGATAGAAGATTGGCTAGCTAACAGGAAACAGAGTGTAGGCATAAATGGGTCATTTTCTGGTTGGCAAGATGTTACGAGTGGTGTGCCACAGGGATCTGTGCTGGGGCCTCAACTTTTTCCAATTTATATAATTGACTTAGATGAAGGGGCCGAAGTAATGGTTGCTAAATTTGCTGATGACACAAAGATAGGTAGGAAAGTAACTTGTGAAGAGGACATAAGGGGGCTACAAAGAGATATAGATACATTAAGTGAGTGGACAAAGACCTGGCAACTGGAGTATAATGTGGGAAAGTGGGAAAGTGGGAAATTCTCCACTTTGGCAGGAAGAATAAAAAGAAGCATATTATCTAAATGGTGAGATATTGCAAAGCTCTGAGATGCAGAGGGATTTGAGTGTCCTAGTGCATGAATCACAAAAGGTTAATATGCTGGTACAGCACGTAGTTAGGAAAGCTAATAGAATGTTAACATTTATTGTGAGCGGAACTGAATACAAAAGTAGGGAGGTTATGCTTCAGCTGTACAGGGCATTGGTGAGACCACATCTTGAGTACTGTGTACAGTACTGGTCTCCTTATTTAAGGAAGAATGTAAATGCATTGGAGGCAGTACAGAGAAGGTTTACTAGACTAATACCCAAAATGGGTGGGCTGTCTTATGAGGAAAGGTTGGGCAGGCTAGGCTTGTATCTGCTGGAATTTAGAAGAGTAAGAGGCGACTTGATTGAAATATATAAGATCCTGAGGGGTCTTGACAGGGTGGATGTGGAAAGAATGTTTCCCCTTGTGGGAGAGTCTAGAACTAGGGGTCACTGTTTAAAAATAAGGAGTCGCCCATTTAAGACAGAGATGAGGAGAAATTTTTTCTTTCAGATGGTTGTGAGTCTTTGGAATTCTCTTCCTCAAAAGGCGGTGGAAGCAGAGTCTTTGAATATTTTTATAGCAGGGGTAGATAGATTCTTGATAAGCAAGGGGGCGTAAGGTTTTCGGGGGTAGGTGGAATTGTGGAGTAATCAGTTCAGCCATGAACTTAGTGAATGGCGGACCAGACTCGAGGGACCAAGTGGCCTACTCTTGCTCCTAATTCATATGTTCGTATGATTGTAAAGTAATCACCCAATCTGCATTTGGTCTCCCAGTGTAGAGGAGACCGCATTGTGAGCAGCAAATACAGTATACTAAATTGAAAGAAGTACAAGCAAATTGATGTTTCACCTGAAAGTAGTATTTGGGTCCTCAGATGGTGAGAAAGGAGGAGGTAAAAGGGCAGGTGTTGCATCTCCTGCGCTTGCAGGGTAGGTGCCGTGGGAAGGGGAGGGGTGTTGGGGTTGTACGGAGTGGACCAGAGCATTGAATACGGAGCAATCTGTTTGCAATGTTGAAAGGGGAGGGGAACCTGTTTTTGGTGGTGGTATCATGCTGGACGTGTCGGAAGTGGTGGAGGCTATCCATTAAATGTGGAGCCTAGTGGTGCTGAAGGCGAGAAGAAGAGGTATTATATCATGGTTCTGGAAGGGAGGGGATGGGGTGAGAACAGAAGTGTGTGAAATAGAGAACGTACATGGTTGAGGATCCTGTCAACCAAGATAGAGAGGAATTCTTGTTTGAAGAAAAAGGAAGACATATCGAAAGCACTGTTGTGGAATGTGGCATTATCAGAACAGATCCAACTGAGACGAGAAACTGGGAGACTGGAATAGACTCCTTAGAGGAAGCAGGATGGGAGGAAGTATAATCTAGATGGCTGTGGGAGTCAGTGGGCTTACAGTAGATTTTTATCAACAGCCTATTCCCAGAAATAGAGACAGAGACGTCAAGGACAGAAAGGGAAGAGTCGGAGATGGACCATGTGAAGGTAAGGGAAGGGCAGAAGTTGGAAGCAAAGTTGATGAAATTTTCCAGTTCAAGGAAAGAGCAGGAAATGGCGCTCATAGAGTTATCAATTTACTGGAAAAAGAGGTGAGGGAGGGAGCCTGAGTAGGACTGGAACAAGGAATGTTCCACCTATCCCATGAAAAGACAGGTAAGCTCGGACGCATGTGGGTACTGTTATGACCAGGTGAGGAGGGGTCTCAGGCTCCCCTTTCGCCCTACTCTGGTTTGACCGCAACAGAGTTTATGCTTTTTTTTAAACACAGTGATTGAACTTACCATCTCAGTGAGCGCTTGCTCCTGTTCCTCTAATATAATTGCAGGTGAACCAATCAGACTGGTTTTCTTGAGTTTAAATGAGAAAGTTGTAAGTTGATTAACCTTATCATTCTAAACTGGTTAAAATTACTAAAATATGCTGTGCATCCACGCACCACATTCACACACAAACATACACACATACACAGAAATCACTAACCGAAGGAAAAAACGAGTTGGGAGTTTGGAGTAGAGTCTGTAATAAATGGACGTCTCAGTGTCTTTAGTTGAAATTGCAGTCCTGAAGTCCTCTCTGGGCCACGTGCACGGTTGCAGACTTACTTGTATCCCCGTTGTTGGTTGTAAGGATCTGTAGACTTGGCTTCACCAGCTGCAACTTGAGGCTACTGGAGACAGGGAGAGAGAGCTGTTCCCTTGCTCACTTCCAGTTACTGTTTGCTTTCTGAATCACCATTCACAATCTCCCAGAGTTGCACAAGCAGTCACATGATATGACCACCTCTTTGGCCGCAATTTTACGCCACCCCAGCGGGTCGGATGGTGATGTGGGGGCAGCGTAAAATTGAGCAGCAGGCTCCGGGAGGCCTAGCCGCCCCGATTCCACCTCCGACCCAGGTTACGGCATCAAGCGGGGGGTGAGAAGCGGCCCACCCACCCACCCAAGGCCAATCAAGACCCTTATGTGGCCACTTAAGGGCCCTCGCCCGCCTCCACGGGTATTTTACCTGTGGCAAGCAGGAGTGCCGGGGACGTGAAAGGCTGCCCAGCTATAGCTGCCGGCCTTTCCGCCCCCGCCTCCCAACCCAACCCCGGGATCCAAGACCCCCCCCTTCCCCCAAACGACCACCCTAGCCTCACCAGGGCATGACCGATTCCCATGGTGAGGCAACCCAAACTTACCTTCAATCCCTGCTCCTTGGTATCCTCCTCAGTTGGCTGGGCTGCAGTCCCAACAGTGGCCACTGCTCCCGGTGGCGCTGCTGAGGCTAAGAGCTGCCGGCCCGCTGATTGGCCGGCAGCTCACTGAGGCGGGACCTCCTCCCTCAAGTGGGTGGAAGTCCCGCCTCGGGCCAATTAAAGCCTGGGGATCCGTAAAATACGGGACAGATCCCCAGGCTGGGCGGAAGCGGGTTCGACACCGACATTTACGTTGGAGTCCAACTCCCGTCCGCCCACTGTAAAATTCCGGCCTTTGTGTTTTAATGAACATCATCTGGAATTTTGTCTGAAATTCAAGGCTCTCCCCTCAGGCTGTCCAAACATACTTAGTGAGGGATTGGCTCTTTCAAAGTCAATGACAAGGCTATCTCAGGTAATTGAATCAGAGAGCACCCCATTGTTCTGGCTAGGCTGAGTCAATTATGTTTGTCTCCAGTCTAATCCTTTGGTGTTTCAAAATGCAAATGTTGGTGGCCATCTTAGCTGCTAGCTGTTATTCAAAAAAAGTTATTTGTAACAATTTTCAGTAAAAATCTCAGGCAAAGTTCCAATGGATGAAATTAATATTTCCAATTTGGCATGTGGGGTTTTCATAACAGTACGAATAGCAGCACCTTTTATTTGGAAGAAAAACAAGAAATGCTGGAACCACTCAGCAGGTCTGGCAGCATCTGTGGAAAGAAAAGCAGAGTTAACGTTTCGGGTCAGTTTTATTTGGAAGAGGTGAGTGGAGTCAAAGGAGAAGTTGTTTGATGTGAGAACAAGTTCAGCCAGGCAGAGGAGGGTGGTGTTGGATGGAGACTGGTTGGGTCTCTGTTCAAAGAAGAAGCAGAAAGCCGCCTGGTGGGGGATGGAGGTGTCGAGATTGGACATCCCTGTAAATGCTTCGTTTTGTGACAATCTACATTTCCCAGACAGAAAACAAACAATTTTAAAATTTATTTTACAATTCAGCGACTCCAGATACAGATGCGATCTTCACAAAAGGTCTGCAAACCATAAAACTGACAACTCAGTCAAGGAAAAGAAAAGGAACATGCGAATGAATAATCGAATAAAGTAATTAGGCATTTAAATAGATAGAAATAATGGGCAGGATTGAGCGAGTGGCAGTGGAATGACCGCACATGTGTGGCTGCATGGATGAATGAATGAACAGTCAAATAACTTGAAAAGGCGATTGACTGGGAAATGCTGAGCTGCTCGGTTTTAACCAGGCAGCAGTGTAATGAATCACAGCTTCGTTTGTCCACCACACAGGGGCGGTATTCTTGCATGGCTCGGTGCAAACCCTCGTCACATGATCAAAGAGGGGCCGCGAACACAGAATTGCCACAAACTAGCAGTGTGATGGGGAGACCGAGTGATATAAAAGTCCTGCGTCCGACAGATTAGCAGGTTCAAAAACGTTCGATCGCTACAATTTAAAGAAATGAAACTTTCACCATTCTGGGTCCAGATGTCGATTGCATTGGTCAATTTCATCACTGGTGACCAGGTTGAAGTTTTAGCCGGACTGGTTTTGAATCGGATGGTTGATTATTTCCCTCCTCAGCTGGTACCAAGTCAAATCCAACGAAAATGAATATTAGCTGTTTGAACCGTTCGAGTCCGGTCCCTGCACCGTTCATTCTCGATCGCCCACCTTGGGTGGCAAACACCCTGGCAGGACTTCTCATATTTACCATCATGATCGATATCTTGGGGAATCTACTCGTCATCTTGTCAGTTTACAGGAACAAGAAATTGAGGAACGCCGGTGAGTCCAGCACTTTTTATGTGGTCGTCTTTTCGTTACTAACGTATTTCCTAATTTAAGTGTTAGCTTGTTTTTTTTTAAGCATTTTGTTTGACCAGGACGATGCTAATCTTTTTTTGTTAAGTAATGTGTTGCCCAGGTTCCCCATGGTGAGATACTCGCTGTATTTACATCCCGAGACCACCCGTTATTATTCCCTGAAATCTTAGCAGCAGATATAAGATTGAAATCATTTCTCTGATTGTCGGATCATCTGGTTAACTGTGAATCCAGCTGGGACAGGATGTTGCTGATAGAATCAGAGAACGGTACAGTACAGAAGGAGGCCATTCGACCCATTGTGCCTCTGTTGGTTATTTGAAAGACGATCTAATTATTCCCACTCCCCTGCTCTTTCCCCATAGCCGGGTAATAAAGTCCCCCTTCCAGTATTTATCCAATTCCTATTACTATTTAATCCTCTTCTACCACTCTTTCAGGCAGTGCATTCAGATGTTTCCCATTTTTAACGTAGACATTTCTCGCATCTACTCTGTTCGAAACTTCACAGTGAGCGGGGGTTGCTGCAGGCACTGCTGGCGGGGATGGTGGGTGGGTTCAGGGTGAGTGGGAAAGAGTGTTGCAGTAGGAAAAGGGATTTGTCCACAATTAGAGTGAAAAATTGAAACAGCTTTGTTGGCTTTTTACTTTCACGGCGACTCTCCCTTCAATGCATTTTAATTGTGACATTGATTTTACATTCTCTTATGAAGAGATCGATTTTTACAAGTGGCGACATTAGACCTGACTTCACACCAGTCAAGGTGCAGTATCTCACTATGATGGCGAAACAGAATCCATTATCTCTGAAATAATTAGTTTGGTGGGATTTATCCCTTCACTATGCTAACCGCAGAGCAATTCATTGAGGCGAGAGTTACACTACAGAGAGTGCCTGGGAACCGTGCTATCGCCGCGGTCCAGCTATAATGTAAATGTTTTGTTGAGCGCCTATGGGAATGTGCCTGTTGATTTCAGTTGGATCAGTGAGATTATCCAATTGCAGGAGCAAGTGATCCAAAATTGAAGTGATTGTGTAGAACGAGCAAACAAAATACTTGCTTTTGATATCAGTCTCAGCAGTTATATTGGTCCCCATACTTCAAGCATCAATATGTCTGTACGTGTTTGAGAGAGAATGAGAAAGGGTGTCCGAGATGGGTTACATGATTTTGAGATGTCCCTTTTTCCCAAATGTGACATTTAAAGATTGTGTTTTAATGATGTTGAAATATCTCAAAGAAGAAACAGTTATAGATTTATCACGGTCAGTGGCGAATCAATCTATAAAAGCTCAAAAAGAATTTGTTTTCTCCCTCACTTTTAATAGGACATTTTGTAAGGAATCTAAAGAAAATCAACGCAAACACGTTCCATTGAACTGGGGAGGGAAATATTAATTGCCTTCTCTCCAAGTACATCATAGCACAGAAGGAGGCAATGCTGCCCATCGTACTCTTGCAAAGAGCTATCCAATTAATCTCACTCTCTGCCTCTTCCCCATAGCCCTGATTTTTTCTGCTTCAAGTATTTATCCAAATCTATAACCATGTCCAATTTTAATTCATAAATATATGAAATTTGACTTGGTGCTATTTTTACTTTTTCAATATAACTATAAATATTTCTTAGGTAAAATTCTTCCCTGTGGTGATGCTGATCTCTGCTGAAGTTTATTGTTGTAAACAATACGGCTTTCAAACAACAGTCCCTCTGGCAAATGTTAGATGACAATATCTTGTAAATACTATATTGCCCTTTCCAAACTGTCTTAAGTTTACTTTTGCTACAGTTGGTATCTAAGTGTCCTCACTAGACATTGCGATATACTATATAATATATTAATACATTTGCACATGTAATATTTCAGGGCTTATCCATCTTTTGCCCTCGCATTTCAAATTTTATTGAATGTATTTGTGCTGATTTTCTTTGAGTTTCCTGAAAATTGTCCTATAAAAATGATTATATGAGGGATAGCAAAATGGGGAAAAAATCTTTTTGGTCCTTTCATAGATGAATTCACGACTAACCGCGATAAATCTATAACCTTCTTTGGAATATCTCAACAGATATTAGCATAATTAAAACCCTATTGTCATGGTCCTTTCCTCCAAGTAGATATAATGGTATTGGTGAAGTAGATCAGAGGATTATTGAGTTGACAAAGTATGATAATAGAAAATTATTCAACACCCCCCCCCCCCACCCCCCTCTCACACACAGAATTGCCATTTCATTGACCTGTCAGTAATATTTTACTATCTACTTGGGGGAACAAATATAACAACTTTGCTAAACTTTTCTAATACAGATATCTATAGAAACAGCAATATTTTGCAAAGCAACAGATTTCCTTTATATAAAAGTTGCAGCACATACAACTGATTGACAGTGAAATATTGGCCAACACATATAAAAGGAACGGTAAGCTATATACTTCACCCTTTTTCATGGAAGTTTTCCGAAGTAGGAAAGAAAGATCCAGAAATGCATTTTTAATAATGCAGAATGAGTAATGTTTCTAAAATTTGGTGTTTAAATTCCTTGTGATGCATTCAAAATATGTTAGGTACCATTTTCCTCTGTATGTTCACATCACTTGCTTTTTAAATCTTATTTCTGATGTTCAGACCAGCAGTTTGCAAGCTTTAAGGGCATTTAAGTGGTCATTGGATAGACATATGGATGTAAATGGAATAGTGTAGGTCAGATGATCGGCGCAACATCGAGGGCCGAAGGGCCTGTACTGCGCTGTAATATTCTAATTCTAATTCTAATTCTTTCTCTAAAGGATGGACTCAAAGTGCATATTTTCCAAACATGTTGAAAGTAATGTAACAACAGAAGAAACAACAGAAAGAAAAATCAGAAGGAATATAAACATGACAAAGAAAGTGACTATGTGATACAGAACATGAGCAGGCATCAAAATGAAGCTGCACAAATTATATGTCCTGCTAGGACATAAGAGAAGGCCATGAGTTTCGTTGATGTCAATACTTGGTACTGACTAGAAGCTCTCTGTTTTCTAATGTGCTTTTTTATTTTCTTGTCACAAACATTCTAATCTGGAAGATTAAGTATTTACAATCTTTGTAAGGTTGCCTTTCAACTTAATAGTATTTACTGATTATTTAATATTTACAGAAATATATGTCTATTTAACATGAACTGGTGAAAATTATTGTTATGTGGTTATTTTCATTTGTCTTCAGTACTTGTTTAAATTTCCTGTATTATATGAGAGAGAGAGACTTTTAATGTATTGTTTGTTCAGAAAAAATTGTGATTTCAGCTTTTGACATGAGAGCTTAAATTTCAATAAACATATAATTGCCTTGTTTTTCTTGGCAATAGAATGAGTAGATGGTATTTTAAACAAACAAGGAGAACATGCTTCTCCTGGTCTTTCCACAGAGCAGCTTCTTATTAAATTATCCTTTCCAAGTAACTAAATTACAATACTTTAGAAATAAATATGAACCTTTTGGAAAGTAACACTTATTTGTACTCTCAAGAATATTTAAGGCAACCCTGAGAAAACATATTAAGTAGAGTAAGACCAATGCACAAGAGCTCACTCATTAGTTATTGGGAATGTTAATAGTGGCACTGCTCTGTGTATAAAAAAAGCATCGACCATTAAATTTATAATATTTCCTCCTAAACTTTCTTCTGTTTTTGCTTTGTGAGTTTGCAATGGATGTGAAGTAATTTTAGGGAATATCTAATAATTATGCTACACTGCTGCTGTGAAATCAGTAGTGTGAAGTATGAAGCCCAGCTGGCAAGACCACCGTCATACAGCAGGCCTGGTCATTCGGAGAGAGCATTTGGCATGCATGCTTATACGCAGGCAAAGAGCTCTGTTTTTTAGGTGGCTATGTTTTAATGTTAGGCGATCAGAGATGACAGAGTTATTTTTTTCTACCTAATTTTACGATACTCAGTAACACATTAAAAAAGTGTCCAGGAGATTGAACAAACTGCAGGAACACTCTGAAGCTGACTTCACAGCATTTTTGTATTGGTGTGCTGCCAAAACCACTTGTCATCTCTGAGAAAATGGTACATAGCTGCTGTGTAACAACGTACCTTATTTTCAAAACACAGTGCTGCCTTTAGAGAAGTTCATGAACGAATAAAGAGGGTAATATGGGCATCCAGCACAGAGAAAAAATATGGTATGATCAGGCTCATGATCATTTTGCATGAATTGCAGGCATTCTTTAGGAATGCAGTCAACCTCATTCCAGGAATATCTGTTCAATGCAAAACCATTTATTTAGTACACTTTTAACATTGAATGTACATTCTAGTTACTATTATAGAATCCTCTTTATGTAAACAAGTACAATTTTGGCATGATTTCATACATTTATAGTGCATTAATAACCAGAGTATTAATAGTTTTGATTCTGGGTTGTGCAAAAGTAAGTTCATCTTGAGTGCAACAGTATTGTAGAACTGCAGATGACACAAAGATTAGCCGTATGGTAGATAGCAAGGAGGATAACTGTAGGCTGCAGGAAGATATTGGTGATCTGATCAGATGGGCAGAAAAGTGGTGAATGGAATTCAACCCGGAGAAGTATCAGGTGATGCATTTGGGGAAGTCACACGAGGCAAAGGAATAAAAGATTAATGGGAAAATACTGAGAGGTATAAAGGAAGTGACGGACCTTGGAGTGAATGTCCACAGATCCCTGAAGGTAGCAGGACAGGTCGATAAGGTGGTTAAGAAGGCAAATGGAATCCTTCCCTTTATTAGCCAAGGTATAGAATATATGAGCAGGGAGGTTATGCTGGAACTGTATAAGTCATTGGTAAGGCCATAACTTGAGTACTGTGCGCAGTTCTGGTCCCCTCATTACAGAAAGGATGTAATTGCACTAGAGAGGGTACAGAGGAGATTTTCAAGGATGTTGCCGAGACTGGAAAAATGCAGCTATGGGGAAAGATTGGAAAGGCTGGGGTTGTTTTCCTTAGAACAGAGAAGGCTGAGAGGAGATTTGATTGAGATGTACAAAATTGTGAGGGGCCTGGATAGAGTTGATGTGGAGGGCCTATTTACCTTAGCAGAGAGGTCAGTGACTAGGGGGCATAGATTTAAAGTGATTGGTGGAAGGATTAGAGGGGAGATCAGGAAAAGTTTTTTCATCCAGAGGGTGGTGGGGGTCTGGAACTCACTGCCTGAAAGGGTAGTTGAGGCAGAAACCCTCAACTCATTCAAACAAAGTCTGGATATGCATCTCAAGTACCGCAATCTGTAGGGCTACGGACCAAATGCTGGAAGGTGGGATTAGAATGGATGGAACGTTTTTCGGCTGGCACAGACATGATGTGGCTTCTTTCTGTGCTGTAAACTTTCTATGATTCTGTGATTTTATTCATATTTTCTAGTTTGTTAATCAACATCTAATGTAAATATGACAGTCATATTTTTTCTCTCTGGCATTTTGTACTAAAAAGAAGAATTTTAAAGAATATTTCAGATGTTTAATTTTTATTTATCTCCACTCTAGGTAAATTGACGAACCAAATTATCATTACCTTCAGTTTCAGATACGGTATTTTTATATCAATTACTGTCCTGAACTGTCAGAGGTGCGACCTTCTGGATAAGGCGTTAAACCAAGGTCCCATCTGCCCTCTCAGGTGGAAGTGCATATGAGTTCTTCCTAGTTTCCTGGCCAATATCTATCTCTCAAAGAGCATCATTAAAAATGAATATCAGGTCATTATCTCATTGTTGTTTGTGGGAGCTTGCTGTGTGCAATTTTAGTTGTTTCCTACATTACAATAATGATTACACTTCAAAAAGTGCTACATCAGCTGTAAAGCAATTTAGGAGGTCTTAAGGTCATGAAAGGTGCTATATAAATAAAAGTTCTTTCTTTTAGTATGTACTGTGAAGGAATCCGGTTATAATAAGGGGGTATAAGATTAAAAAGTTATTTTCCTATGCATTAGGGATTAAAAAATTAAAACCAGGGTTCATCTTCCTAAAAGGTTAAAAGAAATTCAGTGGAATGCCTCTGGACATGCCCCTATGGTGAAGGGCTTGCCTCATCTTAGAGCATAGAGGTGGCTTTTGATAAGAAAAATTCATTCCTCAAAAGACTCAAACTTCATCACACAGTAAAACATTGATAACACATTTTGCAACCGATCACATAAGGTACCACAGTGCAATAGTTGATAAGATAGTCTTATGTGGACAGCCCTTAACGACAGTCAACTGAAATTTTGACAAAACTGACCAACCAAGAAACTGAATTATAATCTTGAAACACAGTTAGATGACTAAGGGAATTGACCACCATGAGAGGCTCTCAGCTTGCTGCTGGTCTAATTTTTTTCTTAGAAATCAAAGAAGGTGGGATCTTAACTAGAAATAAACAGTTATACAGCCTTACTTGGGAAATAGAAGGGGACGAATCTACTTGCAAGAGAGGTAACATCCCCACACATAAAAAAACTAGTTATGCAGCTTAGAAACAGTATAAATATTGGAACCACACAGTGGATCTTTAGAATTGTTGGATTCAATCCAGCCTTTCTCACGGCAAAGGTACGCGCTACCTGGTGCAGTGACGATGGTTCTCCCTTTAATTGGGATAGAGGTATCTCGCTAAACTCTGTAGTTTTCGATTCAGGGATTAAAGGTAAATGCTGTTTTAAATGTTGATGGATATCTTAAATATTTTACTGTAACATTATTTAGAGTTAAAACTTGGATTCTCTACTAGGAATAAGATTATACTTTCATTTCCTGGAACTATGAACGTTGCGATTATTTTACTCATCAAAGTGTGAATTGCATGCTCAGTTCTTTAATAAACTTTTAAATAATATAGAAAAATATATTGTCTCATATATTCTTCTGTATCTGAACTCGAGAACCCATCTCTGTACTCTCTTTAGTGGAGGAGTACATTATTGAGGAGAGATACCTGGAGGCTTATAATATCTGGGTTGTTGTAATCTGACTAAAACTTGTTAATAAGGTTATCTGGAGGACAGTAATATTCTCAGCTGGTTCCTTTCCTTTGGAGAGAGTTAGATCAGTTCTTCAAACCATTCAAGTGTCTGTGAGATCTGCCTTTCTCAACCTTTAAGTGACTGTGATCTGGGGAGTACTCCTGATCAGGATAGTCACAAAAAGAAGCTAGGGTTATAATCTACTTCAATACCACCATGCACAGTTTAAGCCATACTATTAAGAGAGATGTGTTACAATATATTATAAATGAAATTTTATGTCATACTATACTAGGAATGGTATAATCTTTTTAAATTATTACACTTTATACTTCATATTTATAAAATATTTTATGGGTGAGAGAATCCTTCAAGCCTATCTACATCTGTTATACATCTTTATCTACAATTATAATAATGTGGGGTGCATTACATCTGGTGAACAAGACAGATGGCCAAAGTTTTGGACCCTATCCACATTCCTGACAATGGCTAGGATTTGCCAGTCAGCAGTGAAGGAACAGTGCTCACCATTCATTACATTTACATAAGAAAATAAGAACTGGGAGCAGAATAGGCAATTTGGCTCTTCAAACCTGCTCTACCATTCAATAAGATCATGGCTGATCTTCTACCTCATCTCCACCTTCTGCACCATCCCCATATCCCTCGATTGCCTTCATATCCAAAAATCTATCGATCTCTATCTTGAATATACTCAACAACTGAGCTTTCACAGTTCTTGGGGGTAGAGCATTCCAAAGATTCACAACCTTTTGAGTGAAGAAATTTCTCCTTTACCTCAGCCCTAAATGACCAACCCCTTATTCTGAGACTGTGATCCCTAATTCTAGACTCCCCAGCCAGGGGAAATATCCTTCCAGCATCTACCCAGTCAAGCTCCTTAAGAATTTTATATGTTTCAATGAGACCACCTCTCATTCTTCTAAAATCTAGGAAATATAGGCCGAGTCTACTCAATCTATCCTCATAGGACAATCCCTCATCCCTCAAGTGAACCTTTGTTGTACTTCTTCTAAGGTTCAATGAATAGTGCAGGAGTGCATGCCAGGAGCAACACCAGGCATACCTAAAAATGAGCTGTCAGCCTGATGAAGCGACAACACAGGACGACTTGCATGCAACACAATGGAAGCAGCATGCAATAGACAGGGCTCAGCGATCCCACAACCAATGGATCAGATCTAAGCACTGTAGTCCTGCCACATCCAGTCGTGAATGGTGGTAGACAATTAAACAACTGACATGAGGAGGAGCATAGGAACATAGGGGCAGGAGTAAGCCATTCAACTCATTGAGCCTGCTCTGCCATTCAATACGATCATCCACTTCAATACCTTTTTCCCACACTATTCCCATATCCCTTTATGTAATTGGTATTTCAGAATCTGTCAATCTCTACTTTAAACATAGTCAATGACTGAGCTTCTGGGGCCCTCTGGGGTAGAGAATTCCAAAGATTCACAATCCTCTGAATAAAGAAATTTCTCCTCATCTCTGTCCTAAGTGGCTTCCCCCTTATTTTGAAATTGTGTCCCTTGGTTCTAGACTCCCCAACCAGGGGAAACATCTGTCCTGCATCTACCCTGTCTATCCCTTTAAATATTTTGTAGGTTTCAATGAGATCGCCTCTCATTCTTTGAAACTCTAGAGAATACAGGCCCAGTTTCCCCAATCTCTCTTCATAGGACAGTCCCGCTACCCTAGGAATAAGTCTGGTGAATCTTCGTTGCACTCCCTCTATGGCAATAATATCCTTCCGAAGCTAAGGCTTTAGTAGCTTTGGTGGGCATCCAATCTTTTCTAGTAGTCTGAAGAGACCACGTCTGCTGACGAGGTCAAAGGCTTTGGTGAGATCAAAGAAAGCAATGTAGAGGGGCATCTGTTGTTCGCGGCTTTTCTCCTGTATCTGACGAAGGGAGAACAGCATGTCAATGGTCGATCTCTCTGCACGAAAGCCACACTGTGCCTCAGGGTAGACGCGCTCGGCCAGCTTCTGGAGCCTGTTTAAAGTGACTCGAGCAAAGACTTTCCCCACTATGCTGAGCAGGGAGATTCCACGGTAGTTGTTGCAGTCACCGCGGTCACCTTTGTTTTTATAGAGGGTGATGATATTGGCA
The DNA here is from genome assembly GCF_036365525.1 of Heterodontus francisci. Lineage (NCBI taxonomy): Eukaryota > Metazoa > Chordata > Chondrichthyes > Heterodontiformes > Heterodontidae > Heterodontus > Heterodontus francisci. The sequence continues at coordinate 110,314,594 of NC_090371.1, read as the reverse complement.
TCGCGCATGTCCTGAGGCACTGCTCCCTGAGGTACAGGAGAAATGCCGCGAACAACAGATGCCTCTCTACATTGCTTTCATTGATCTGACTAAAGCCTTTGACCTCGTCAGCAGACGTGGTCTCTTCAGACTGCTAGAAAAGATTGGATGTCCACCAACGCTATTCAGTATCATCACCTCATTCCATGACAATATGAAAGGCACAATTCAACATAACGGCACCTCATCAGACCCCTTTCCTATCCTGAATGGCGTGAAACAGGGCTGTGTTCTCGCACCCACACCTTTTGGGATTTTTTTCTCCCTGCTGCTCTCACACGCGTTCAAGTCTTCAGAAGAAGGAATTTTCCTCCACACAAGATCAGGGGGCAGTTTGTTCAATCTTGCCAGTCTAAGAGCGAAGTCCAAAGTACGGAAAGTCCTCATCAGGGAACTCCTCTTTGCTGACAATGCTGCTTTAACATCTCACACTGAAGAATGTCTGCAGAGTCTCATCGACAGGTTTGCGGCTGCCTGCAACGAATTTGGCCTAACCATTAGCCTCAAGAAAACGAACATCATGGGACAGGACGTCAGAAATGCTCCATCCATCAATATTGGCGACCACTCTCTGGAAGTGGTTCAAGAGTTCACCTACCTAGGTTCAACTATCACCAGTGACCTGTCTCTAGATGCAGAAATCAACAAGCGCATGGGAAAGGCTTCCATTGCTATGTCCAGACTGGCCAAGAGAGTGTGGGAAAATGGCGCACTGACACGGAACACAAAAGTCCGAGTGTATCAAGCCTGTGTCCTCAGTACCTTGCTCTATGGCAGAGAGGCCTGGACAATGTATGTCAGCCAAGAGCGACGTCTCAATTCATTCCATCTTCGCTGCCTCCGGAGAGTACTTGGCATCAGGTGGCAGGACCGTATCTCCAACACAGAAGTCCTCGAGGCGGCCAACATCCCCAGCATATACAAACTACTGAGTCGGCGGCGCTTGAGATGGCTTGGCCATGTGAGCCGCATGGAAGATGGCAGGATCCCCAAAGACACATTGTACAGCGAGCTCGCCACTGGTATCAGACCCACCGGCCGTCTCCGCTTTAAAGACGTCTGCAAACGTGACAAGAAGTCCTGTGACATTGATCACAAGTCGTGGGAGTCAGTTGCCAGCGTTTGCCAGAGCTGGTGGGCAGCCATAAAGGTGGGGCTAAAGTGTGGCGAGTCGTAGAGACTTAGCAGTTGGCAGGAAAAAAGACAAAAGCGCAAGGGGAGAGCCAACTGTGTAACAGCCCCGACCAACAAATTTTTCTGCAGCACCTGTGGAAGAGCCTGTCACTCTAGAATTGGCCTTTATAGCCACTCCAGGCGCTGCTCCACACACCACTGACCACCTCCAGGCGCTTACCCATTGTCTCTCGAGATAAGGAGGCCAAAGAAGAAAGCTAAGGGAACCTAAACTGCACACAGTACTCCAGGTGCGATCTAACCAAGGTTCTATAGAATTGAAGTAAGACTTCACTACTCCTGTACTCAAATCCTCTTGTGATAAAGGCTAACAGACCATTAGCCTTCTTAATTGCTTGCTGCACCTGAATGTTAGCTTTCAGTGACTTATTGATGAGGACACCCAGGTCCCTTTGTATATCTACACTTTCTAATCTCTTACCATTTAAGAAATACTCTGCACATCTATTCCTCCTACCAAAATGGATAACCTCACATTTTTCCACATTATATTCCATCTGCCAATTTCTTGCCCACTCCCTAAGTCTGTCCAAATCCTCTTGAAGCCACTTTGCATCTTCCTCACAACACACATTAGCATCTGGTTTTGTGTCGTCTGTGAACTTGGAAATATTACATTTGGTCCTCACATCCAAATCATTGATATATATTGTGAAGAGCTGGGACCCAAGTACTGATCCTTGCGGTACCCCACTAGTTACAGCCTGCCAACGCAAGAATGACCTGTTTATTCCTACTCTCTGTTTTCTGCCTGATAACCAACCCTTAATTTATGCCAGTATATTACATCCCATCCCATGTGCTTTAATTTTGCTAACCAACCTCCTGTGGGGGGTTTTATCAAAAGCTTTCTGAAAATCCAAGTATACTACATCCACTGACTCCCCTTTATCAATTCTGTTAGTAACATCCTCAAAAAACTCCAACAGATTCGTCAAAAATGATTTCCCATTCATAAATCCATGTTGACTATGCCCAATCAGATCATTATTATCCAAGTGTCATATCCTTTAGAATCGATTCTAGCATTTTCCCTACTACTGATTTAAGGCTAATGGGTCTGTAGTTCCCTGTTTTCTCTTTCCCTCCCTTCTTAAATAGTGGGCTGACATTTGCTACCTTCCAATCTTCAGGAACCGTTCTAGAATCTATAGAATTTTGGAAGATGATCACCAATGCATCCACTATCTCAATAGCTACCTCTTTCAACAATTTGGGATGTAGAATATCAGGTCCTGGGGACTTATCAACTTTTAGCCCCATTAATTTCTCCATTACAATCTCATACTAATATTCATTCCCTCATTCTCCCTTGTCCCTTGGATCACTAATTCTGGGAGATTTCTTGTATCTTCCTCAGTGAAGTCAGACACAAAATAATCATTTAGCTTCCCTGCCATTTCTTTATTCCCCATTATCAATTCTCCTGACTCTGCTTGTAATGGACTCATTTTTTGACTGCCTCTACTTTTTGGGTTTCTGTGCCTTGAAGGAATGTATAGTTGCTGTAAACTATGTAATAATTCTTTAAAGACCATCCATTGTCTATGCACTTTCATAACTTTTAATGTATTTTCCCAATCTATCTCAGCCAGTTGGCCCTTCATACCTTCATAATTTCGTTTATTCAAATTTAATACCCTGGCTTCAGATTGAATGATCTCACTTTCAAACATAATGTAAAATTCTATCATATTATGGTCACTCATCCCTAAAGGTTCTTTTACAACAAGATTATTAATTATCCCTTTCTCATTACATAATACTAGATCTAAAATAGCCTGCTCTCTAGTTAGTTCCTCAACATACTACTCTCGGAAACCATCCCGAACACATTCCAGAAACTCGTCCTCCACAGCATTAGTGCTCATTAGATTTATCCAGTCTATGTGCAGATTTAAGTCACCCATAATTACTGTATTACCCATGCTACATGCTTCTCTAATTTCTGGATTAATACCATGCCCCACACTACCATTACTGTTTGGTGGCCTATAAACAACTCCTACTAATGTTTGCTGCCCCTTGCTGTTTCTTAGCTTCACCCAAAAGGATTCCACATTTTGTTCTTCCGATCTGAGATTCCCCCCTTACTAATGTACTGATCCCATCCCTTATTATCAGTGCAACACCACCTCCTTTTCCATTTTGCCTGTCCTTCCTAAAGGCCGAATATCCTTGAATATTCAGTTCCCAGTCTTGGTCACCCTATAGCCATGTTTCCGTAATGGCAATTAGATCATACACATTTACCTCTTTTTGTACCTTTAAATCATCTACCTTGTTGCGAATGCAGTGTGCATTCAGGTAGAGTGCCCTTAATCTTGTCTTCAGGACATTATCCTGCATTCCAAACCTAGTTGATGCTTGTCTTTGTTTCGCCTGCCTTCTAATGTCACTTGCTACTTTTCTACCTCCTGTTACCAGCTTTACTCCCTTCCAATTTGAGCTACCCCTCAGGTTCCATCCCCCTGACAAGCTACTTTAAACCCTCCCCAACAGCACTAGCAAATCTCCCTGCAGGGATATTAGTTCTGGTCCTGTTAAGGTGTAGCCTGTCCATCCTGTACAGGTCCCAGCTGCCCTAGAACTCGTCCCAATGCCTCAGAAATCTGATGCACTCCCTCCTATACCAATTCTCCAGCCTCATATTCGATCGATCAATCCTCCTATTCCTATGCTCACCAGCACATGACACTGGGAGTAATCCTGATATTACTGCTCTTGAGGTCCTGCTTTTTAATTTACTTCCTAACTCCCTAAAATCTGCTTTCAGGACCTCATCCCTCTTCCTACCTATGTCATTGGTACCAATGTGGACCCCGACCTCTGGCTGCTCACCCTCTCCCAGAAGGATATCCTGTAGCCACTCCTTGACATCCTTGACCCTGATACCAGGGAGGCAACACATCATCCTGGAGTCATGTTTACTGCTGCAGAAATGCCTGTCTGATCCCCTGACTTTTGAATCCCCTATCACAATTGCTCTTCCGCTCCTTTTCCTCCCCTCCTGTGCAGCTGAGCCAGCTGTGGTGCCACGGATTTTGCTGTAGCTGCACTCCCCTGAGGAACCATCGCCCTCACCAGTATCCAAAATGGGAAACCGATTTGCAAATAAGATAGACTCAGGGAACTCCTGTATTGCCTGCCTGGTTCTGCTAGACTGTCTGGCAGTCACCCATTCCCTCTCTGCCTGCATGCTCCTAACCTCTCTAACCATGTGACCATCTCCCTAAATGTGCTATTCACACAGTCCTGTGCCTCATGGAAGCACAGCACTGACTCCAGCCGCTGCTCGAGTTCGAAAACCGGAGCTCAAACTTTGGCAGCTGGTGACACTTCCTGCAGATGTGTTCACCTAGGACACGTGGTGCGTCCATGACTTCCCACATACTGCAGGATGTACATTCCACTTGGCCAAACTGACCTGCCATACCGTAACTTTAAAAACTATTTACAACATCCACAAACATCCCTATCCTCAATGATGGGGGAGCCCAGCACCTCAATGCAAAAGACAAGGCAGAAGCATTTGCATCCACCTTCAGCCAGAAGTGCTGAGTAGATGATCCATCTCGGCCTCCTCCTGAGGTTCCCAGCATCACAAATGCCAGTCGTCAGCCAATCTGATTCACTCCATGTGATATCAAGAAACGACTGAAGGCATTGGTTACTGCAAAGGCTATGGGCCCTGACAACATTCTGGCAATAGTACTGAAGACTTGTGCTCCATAACTAGCTGCGCCCCTAGCCAAGCCCTTCCAGTACAGCTACAACACTGGCAACTACCCGGCAATGTGGAAAATTGCCCAGATATGTCCTGTGCACAAAAAGCAGGACAAATCTGACCCGGCCAATTCCCGCCCTATCAGTTTATACCCGATCATTAGCAAAGTGATAGAAGGGGTCATCGATAGTGCTTTCAAGTGGCACTTGCTCAGCAATAACCTGCTCAATGACGCTCAGTTTGGGTTCCACCAGGGCCACTCAGCTCCTGACCTCATTACAGCCTTGGTCCAAACATGGACAAAAGAGCTGAACTTCACAGGTGAGGTGAGAGTGACTGCCCTTGACATCAAGGTAGCATTTAACTGAGTGTGGCATCAAGGAGCCCTAGCAAAACTGAAGTCAATGGGAATCAGGGGGAAAACTCTCCACAAGTCTGAGTCATACCTAGCACAAAGGAAGATGGTTGTGGTTGTTGGAGGTCAATGATCTCAAGCCCAGGACATCACTGCAGGAGTTCCTCAGGCTAGTGTTCGAGGCCCAACCATCTTCAGCTGCTTCATCAATGACCTCCCCTCCATCATATGGTCAGAAGTGGGGATGTTCGCTGATGATTGCACCATGTTCAGCACCATTCGCAACTCCTCAAATACTGAAGAAGCCCGTGTCCAGATGCAGCAAAACTTGGACAATATCCAGGCTTGGGCTGATAAGTGGCAAGTAACATTGGCGCCACACAAGTGCCAGGCAATGATCATCTGAAACAAGAGAGAATCTAACCATCTCCCGTTCTACGTTCTATGGCATTGCCATTGCTGAATCCCCCACTATTAACATCCTGGGCGGTCACCATTGATCAGAAAATGAACTTGACCAGCCACATAAATACTGTGGCAACAAGAACAGGTCAGAGACTAGGAATTCTGCAGTGAGTAACTCACCTCCTGACTCCCCAATGCCTGTCCACAATCTACAAGGCACAAGTCGGGAGTGTGATGGGTGCAGCTCCAACATTACTCAAGAAGCTCAACACCATCCAGTACAAAGCAGCCTGATTGATTGGCACCCATCCACCACCTTCAACATTCACTCCCTCCACCACCAATGTGCAGTGGCAGCAGTGTCCACCATCTGCAAGATGCACTGAAGCAACTCACCAAGGCTTCTTCACAGCACCTTCCAAACGCGTGGCCTCTTTCAACTAGAAGGACAAGGGCAGCAGATGAGTGGGAACACCACCTGCAAGTTCCCCTCCAAGCCACATACCATCCTGACTTGGAACTATATCGCCATTCCTTCGCTGTCGCTGGGTCAAAATCCTGGAACTCTCTTCCAAACAGCACTGTACCTACATCCCAAGACCTGCGGCAGTTCAAGAAGGCGGCTCACCAGCATCTTCTCAAGGGCTATTAGGGATGGGCAATAAATGCTGGCCTAGCCAGCGACGCCCACAGCCCCCGATCAAATAAACGAAAGTACCTCCTGCCTTAAGTAAGGAGACCAAATATACAGTTTTTACAGCTGCCTACATAATTTTTGTTGGCTTTTGAGTAACAGCTTAAGGTTGCTCAAGATCATTTTCAGCATGGGCCCCTCTGTGGGAGATCAGTGGCATGTGAAAGCAGAACAAGCAACAGTGTGGCTCATCAACCAATCCAATTGAAAAAACCTCAGTGAGACAGGCAGAGTTAGAAATTAATTTGCATAGCGTTGTCTCAAGCAGTGCCATGGAGGCCTACCTCAGCTTCCTGGGGTTGCGATGTGTCACTGGACGTTTTCTGCGCCACCCACATGGTGTTGTTGGGGGAGACATGCACCTGAAGACTTTGAATTGATGCAATCCTAATGTCGTGCACCCCGACCGGCTGCTGTGACACCAGGATTCCATGTAAGTCCAGGCCAAAAATTCCTGCATCGCTCACCAACGGGCAGGCATTCTGCTGCAAGCTGGGGCCTGAACCTGTGCTAATTAAAAGGCCACTCTGTAAGTTGCAATTGAGGTGTTTTTGAGTAATATTTTCTCAGACAGAGTTGGTGGAAGCACCATGAGGCATTCTTGGATGTGTTTGTCTTTATAAGTTTCTGAATATAGCCAAGCAGGAGAGAGGATTACCTGATCCAGGTACGAGGAGGAGGCAGAGAGGGAAAGCTCTCCAAGGAGTCAAGGAGGGAGAAAGAGAGGGGAAGGCACAGGGGAAGCAGGGAGGAGACATCCTGGTCCTGGTCCAAGTGGACGGACTGTGCATAAGCGAATTGTGAGCCTTCGTTACCAGATCAACAACTTCTTCATCCCACCATTTACCACCATCACATCCCTTTTACACTCCCCATCACACCGCTCGCCTCCCACACCCCCTTGGCCAACATTCAACAAAAAAGCCACCAACAAAAATCTTCACAATACACCTTTTGACAACACATTCAATTATATAAACATCAATGAACTATTCACCCTTGTGTGCTCCTTTACTGCCTGTCTTCTGGGTGTCTTTGTCTGTCCAGGTTCTCCTTTGCAGTGCTCCCCCATTGGCTGCAGCGTGGCTGGTGGAAGGCGGCTGACTTTCAGTGGGGGAGACTGCAGATGGCCTTACAGGACACCTTCGAGCAGCTCTGAGTCTTCAGGGCAGGGCTTTGGACTGCACCACCGTGGCATGGGTGGCAGCAGTCTGAGCTGGATGACAGAAAACAGCAAAGGCACTGACAAAGTAGCAGTGGTGTGAGGACAAATGCTGTCACCCTGAGAGAGGGCATAAGGTTTGTCCTCCACAGAGCTACCAGCATCTCCCCCAGGCGGCGCCTCAGCAATTCTAGTAATCTGCTAGAGGACAGATTGTTGGACTGCTTTGATAGCCTGCATGCCCCTTTCAGAACTGAGATCCACAATAATTATGGCAGCAATCTGAGTCGGCATGCCAGCAAGTATGGATCTCAGGACCTCAGTCTGAGTTTCCACTGCCTCACTGACACTTTGAGAGGCTTCTTCCTGTGCTGCAGTGGAAGCTGAGCCAACAGTCATCAGACTCTACATCGCAGCTCAGCCCACCAGCTGGTCATATAGCTGGTCACCAATTCCACGCTGGAAAGGATGGTGTCCAAGCTCTGCACCTTGCCCTGTGCCACGATGATGCCAGATTCCTGCATACTCCTTGATAGTGACAACAGGCTGTCTGGTAAGTCTGTCAGTGCACCGAGCATCTCAGTGTGCACTGTCATCAGCATTCTCCTGAATGCCACTGCATCAAAGTCTTTATCTGAGTCCCCTATGCAGCAGAACCTGTCTGTGGCCTCACTCTCAAGTAGCTGATACACAAGCTAATCTTTTCCCCTGGCCTGGCTGCAACTCACTCATGCCCAGTGACTCTGTGCTGATTCCAACTCTATACTAGCCCAGTGACTCTGTGCTGATTCCAACTCTATACTAGCCTCTAAAGTTCGCAGAGTGGCAGCAACTGAGCTGGTGACTGGGATTGTAAGATCAAGTGAAGATGCCTCCTTATCACTGTCAAGGGGTTGCTGCTGCTTTTCCTCCTGGCTCTGCTGAGGCTGTCCAGGTGCCAAGTCTTGGATATTGAAAGTACACAAGCAGAAGGGGAAGTTTGGGGTGAGGGAAGGGCTGGTGAGAAAGAAAGCAGAAGTTCCATGGGCAGCTTCCACATGATGCCCCATTTCAGGATGAGGGTGAGGCGGGAGTTGAAAAGAGGCATAAGGCAGCCACTTACAGTCATCCTGACAGCCACCATGGCACCAGAGCCGTGGGCTATGTTGCTTTCAGACCCATGATCGGAGTCCCATCTCCTCGATGGGGCTCAGGAATGGAGTTGTGCAGGCCCCCCTCCGGTTTTCTGGGTCTCCCTGATGTTCTGTGTAACCTTCTGCTCCAAGAGAGAGGACAGAGTGTCAGTGATTGTGTGACACTGTGCTTGGGTGATGTTCCTGCTATAGCTGAATAATTGGAAGTCTGTGGAGGCAGCGAAAAATGGGTGCGAGGCTGGTAGCATTGGTAGGTGTGTGTGGGTGAGGTGCAGTATGTGAATGTTAAGATGTGAGTTCTGAGTGTGAGAGAGTGCTGCTGGGTGGGTGATGGGGTTGGGGTGTATTGAGGTTGTTGGTGTGGTGGGCATGAGATGTAGTGTGAAGATGCAGTCACACACCTTGCTCACCTATGTGAGGTTATTGTACTTTTTCTGGCACTGCTGCCATGTCCTTGGCATCAGAATCTGAACATTGACCACTCTCCCACACCCGGCAATTTACTCCAACCCTCTCTTCAGATTAGTGCTTCCTGTCTACTCAGGGAAACATAGCCTCCTTCCTGGACTCCACCTAGATCACCTGAGCCTTCAGGACAGTGTTGCGAAACCTGGGAGCATGCTCCCTTGTGTGCTGTGCAGTTCTGCTTCCTCCAATCTTCTCAGTTGATTGACCAGCAGCCTTCACTTCAGCAGTGCAGCTTCCCTTTAATAGGCAGTCTGCCTTTATTGGGGAAAGGCTAGCTGAACCACGTGGATTGTTAACAATGCTGTCTGGCAGCCCCTGCAGAGCCCGGGATTGCAGGCAGTGTTTCGGAGAGAAGAGCAACGTGGGAGCCACTCAACCCAATGGTCCTATCATTCAGATGAGGTGGGTATACCAGAAGTATGTGGTGCCCTCAATCTGAATAGGTGAGAGAAGATCATGTATCATGACCCCTGCGTCCAAAGAAACAGGGATATCCAATTTCTAGTCTGCAGAGTCTAAACCAGGAAGTATAAGTTAGAATATTTAATTCAGTGTAAGATCTTGGTACAGAATGCAAAATAAAAACAGAAAAATATGGGATTGAGAGAGATAATAGACAAAAAAAGTTAAAAGAAGTTGTTTTAAAAAATTTCCAACAATAGTTAAATTCTGAAGGAATGAGACTCTACACTTGTAAAATAAACATTCAATGCCAGGGAGATTGTTTGGCAGTAATTAAGACTTATCATGCCATTAAAGAAATCACTTATAGCTGAATGCACCAACCCTAACTTTTACTGGCGTGGGTAACAAGTGGGTAAGTACACCAACTCACATCTTTGCATGGACTTCAATGCTGAGTCTATTGATGAGTTATTGTTATAGTGAAGCCTGTACCCTAGAGGAGCAGGGTAACTCGGACAGCAACTTCCAGATTTCCACGTTTAACTGCGCATATGCGGACTCCAGAAGTTGCTATCTGATTTACTCCACACTAACGGTGAATGCTGGTAGCCTCATAGTTTCTCTGGGCCTTTGTATTCCATGTGCTATGAAGTGTAAAGATTTTGTTTCAGTAAACTGGGAAGGTTTATAATAGCTTATTAAATGTTTTTCTGTAATTTTAAACACAGGAATATATACCTCGGTAACTGTACTCGTAGTGGGAAATTAATTCTTTGTCATTGTTTATTTGATTATTTTTCTGCAGCCAATGATATCAGAGTTCATTAGGTTTTCATTGTCCTGACAACTCATCTCGATAATCTATTTCCTGGTGTCTGCAAGCTCTAAGGGATCTTTGTTAGTCATTTTTAGATTTGGTCAACTTATGGTTTCTCTGCTCCTGCCACTTAGAGTAGGCAAGGAAAATCTGGTGACTTTGATATACTTGTTGGTTTAAGTCCAATCTAAAATGAAACAAGATCCACTTTGTCCCAATTCAGTTTTGGGGGCTAAATTTGTTAGCCTCTGAAAATGGGCATGAGGATCGTGCTGTGCAATTACCCACACCCCTTCAGTGTAATCCAGGTAGCATGCCAACTTGGTGCTGCCTGATGTTTTACTTGGTTTCAGCACTGTTGATTGGATGAATGCTTTAGCAGGGTCCAATATTGTGGCAAGCACCACTTAAAGCTAGACTGCATTGCCTAAAGCCAGCCTACACATCTTAAAGGAAAGGTGCAATGTGGCTGGAGCAGGTGTTGAAAGTCATGCAGAAAGTGAATCTGACCTGTGAAAAATTTAATAATAGCATAACATGGGAGAGAGCGAGCTCCAAGGTTTCCGGACACTGCACCAGAGGCCTTAATAGATAGAGTATACAGCACAGAAACAGGCCCTTCGGCCCATCGTGTCAGTGCCGGCCATCAAGCACCTATCCATGAATGAAGGATGTCAAAAGAAGAGATGTCGTGTATCTGTACATAGTCAAGGAGGACCTCCAGACATATGCTAAGAAGGCAATGGAAGCAGTCAATGCCAGGAGTCAAGCCCTGAGGCATTGCCACAAGAAATTCAATGACCTCTCACGAGTGGTCAAGGTCTGTGAAAGCATCTTCAAACATCATATTCTACCAACTGCACCACTAGCCTCACACATTGCTCAATTTATCACATATCATTCACTCACCTACCAACAATCTCTATCAATAAGGACTCTTACCTTACATTCATATGCTCCACCTCACCCTCACACACTTAGCACTTCTGCAAGCCATACACACATATCTCACAGTTTGCACACACTGACAGCTTTTAAACCATGACCCAAATCACCCAAACACATTGTACCACACTCACTGACACCTTTACCTCTTTCCTGCAGGACGTGGTGGCACATAACTGGAGGCAGGAGCAGCTAACCGGAATGGTCAGGCATTGGCTGCATGTCCTAATTCCCATGGAGAAGATGGTGCTCGCCATTATTGGAGCAGCATTGGCTGAGGCCATGGCCAGCAGCAGGGCTGAAACCATTGAAGATGATGATAGGCTTGTACCTAATCCTCCTTCTGACACCCCAATTCCTCCTCATCCCACATTCTTTTCTGATTTACTGGCTGCAGATGGTGTAAGCATGCACCTCTTACTTATCCCACCACCCCACCCCTGCCCCCACCATAATTTAATATTACCCTTGTGCCTTTGTCCTTCCATATACCCAAGAAGTGCAACCTGGCCAGGCAATGCAGGGACAGCAAGCAGATAATAATGATGAAGACACACCATCACTCGATTTCACACTCACTGCTACCAGCTCAGATACTGACATTGCAAGTAATTTCAAGGATAGCATAGAGACGGGATCTGCATGTGGTGAGACACCAAGCATGAGTGGCCTGCAGCCAGGGAAGGGGACTCAGGATAGCCCAGCTGGTAGCTTGCTGGAGGCTGAGGTCATAGAGGTTTTTCGGCAGAGGACTCAGATGAACACTTCGATAGGGCAGTCGACAGAAGACCACTGATTGGCCTGCAAAACAAAATGCTGGGTGCATTGGGAAGCCTGCCAGAAAGTCTGCAGTCAATGTCACAGAGCATACAGGAGTCCAGCATCAACTTCTCACAGGACTTTGTGCAGAACTTAGAGCCCATTCTTTCCAGCATGAATGTGGTAGCAAACTCTATCAGCACATTTGTGGAGCCAAACATGATGCAGAGTCTTTTTTTAAATATTTGTTCATGGGATGTGGGTGGTGCTGGCAATGCCAGCATTTATTGCCAATCCTGATGACCATCTATATTCCAGCTTTCATTGCAGCACAAGCAGCTTCCACCAAAACTGAGTGCTGCTGTGGAAGCTTAGACTAATGTCATGCAAGGTCACACTGCTACCGTCATGGCTGTGGATTACAGTGTGCAAAGGGGTTTGCAGGGTGTAACAGCAGCCCAGCAATCTGTCCTCTGACAGATTACTAGGATTACTGAGGTGCAGTCCTGGGACAGTGGCAGTGACTCCATGGAGCAGGAGCCTGTTGTCCTCTCTCAGGAAGATAGGATTTGACCTCCAACATATGCCACTTCGCCAGTGCCCTTGCTGCTGCCTGTCAGCCAGCCAGCCCAGACTGCTGCCATCTATGGTGAGATGGTGCAGTCTGAAGCCAGACCCTCAAGGCCCAGAGCTGGTCGAGAGCATCCTGCAATACCATCAGCAGTCTCCTCCAGTGAAAATCAGCAACTTCCACCATCCATGCTGCAACCACTGGGGTAGCACTGCATCGGAGCATTAGAACAGGAAACGGCACATGGGTGACAGGAACTAAGGGAATGCATAAGGGTGATGAGTTTAAATTTCTATGCAATATGTCAAGATTTCATTTACAAATTTTATTTTTGTATTGTGGCCAAGTGGATATTGTGATAGTAACAGAGAGAAGGTAAGGGACTGTTGGTGAATGGGGAATTTCTTTTGGGCCTCCTTATCTCGAGAGACAATGGATACGCGCCTGGAGGTGGTCAGTGGTTTGTGAAGCAGCGCCTGGAGTGGCTATAAAGGCCAATTCTGGAGTGACAGGCTCTTCCACAGGTGCTGCAGAGAAATTTGTTTGTTGGGGCTGTTGCACAGTTGGCTCTCCCCTTGCGCCTCTGTCTTTTTTCCTGCCAACTACTAAGTCTCTTCGACTCGCCACAATTTAGCCCTGTCTTTATGGCTGCCCGCCAGCTCTGGCGAATGCTGGCAACTGACTCCCACGACTTGTGATCAATGTCACACGATTTCATATCGCGTTTGCAGACGTCTTTATAACGGAGACATGGACGGCCGGTGGGTCTGATACCAGTGGCGAGCTCGCTGTACAATGTGTCTTTGGGGATCCTGCCATCTTCCATGCGGCTCACATGGCCAAGCCATCTCAAGCGCCGCTGACTCAGTAGTGTGTATAAGCTGGGGATGTTGGCCGCTTCAAGGACTTCTGTGTTGGAGATATAGTCCTGCCACCTGATGCCAAGTATTCTCCGAAGGCAGCGAAGATGGAATGAATTGAGACGTCGCTCTTGGCTGGCATACGTTGTCCAGGCCTCGCTGCCGTAGAGCAAGGTACTGAGGACACAGGCCTGATACACTCGGACTTTTGTGTTCCGTGTCAGTGCGCCATTTTCCCACACTCTCTTGGCCAGTCTGGACATAGCAGTGGAAGCCTTACCCATGCGCTTGTTGATTTCTGCATCTAGAGACAGGTTACTGGTGATATTTGAGCCTAGGTAGGTGAACTCTTGAACCACTTCCAGAGCGTGGTCGCCAATATTGATGGATGGAGCATTTCTGACATCCTGCCCCATGATGTTCGTTTTCTTGAGGCTGATGGTTAGGCCAAATTCATTGCAGGCAGACGCAAACCTGTCGATGAGACTCTGCAGGCATTCTTCAGTGTGAGATGTTAAAGCAGCATCGTCAGCAAAGAGGAGTTCTCTGATGAGGACTTTCCGTACTTTGGACTTCGCTCTTAGACGGGCAAGGTTGAACAACCTGCCCCCTGATCTTGTGTGGAGGAAAATTCCTTCTTCAGAGGATTTGAACGCATGTGAAAGCAGCAGGGAGAAGAAAATCCCAAAAAGTGTGGGTGCGAGAACACAGCCCTGTTTCACACCACTCAGGATAGGAAAGGGCTCTGATGAGGAGCCACCATGTTGAATTGTGCCTTTCATATTGTCATGGAATGAGGTGATGATACTTAGTAGCTTTGGTGGACATCCGATCTTTTCTAGTAGTCTGAAGAGACCACGTCTGCTGACGAGGTCAAAGGCTTTGGTGAGATCAATGAAAGCAATGTAGAGGGGCATCTGTTGTTCACGGCATTTCTCCTGTATCTGACGAAGGGAGAACAGCATGTCAATAGTCGATCTCTCTGCACGAAAGCCACACTGTGCCTCAGGGTAGACGCGCTCGGCCAGCTTCTGGAGCCTGTTCAGAGCGACTCGAGCAAAGACTTTCCCCACTATGCTGAGCAGGGAGATTCCACGGTAGTTGTTGCAGTCACCGCGGTCACCTTTGTTTTTATAGAGGGTGATGATGTTGGCATCGCGCATGTCCTGGGGTACTGCTCCCTCGTCCCAGCACAGGCATAGCAGTTCATGTAGTGCTGAGAGTATAGCAGGCTTGGCACTCTTGATTATTTCAGGGGTAATGCTGTCCTTCCCAGGGGCTTTTCCGCTGGCTAGGGAATCAATGGCATCACTGAGTTCCGATTTGGTTGGCTGTATGTCCAGCTCATCCATGACTGGTAGAGGCTGGGCTGCATTGAGGGCAGTCTCAGTGACAGCATTCTCCCTGGAGTACAGTTCTAGGTAGTGCTCAACCCAGCGGTCCATCTGTTTGCGTTGGTCAGTGATTATGTCCCCCGATTTAGATTTGAGGGGGGTGATCTTCTTGATGGTTGGCCCAAGAGCTCTCTTCATGCCATCATACATTCCTCTGATGTTTCCGGTGTCTGAGGCCAGCTGAATATGACTGCATAGGTGTTGCCAGTAGTCGTTTGCGCAACGCCTAGCTGTTCTTTGTGCAGTACTTCTGGCTGCTTTAAGTGCTGCGGATGTTAAATCGCTGGGGGCTTTCTTGTAGTTCAAAAGTGCAATGCGCTTAGCGGCTATGACAGGTTCCAGCTCTTCATTATGAGATTGAAACCAGTCTGCATTTCTCTTCGCACTTTTGCCGTAGGTGGTCAAAGCTGACTCATAGATGGCGTCTCTGATGTGGGCCCACTTGGTCTCAGCATCCCCTGTGGGAGTGTTTTGAAGGGCTGTTACAAGTGAATTTAGAAATTTTTGTAACAGCTGTGGGTGAGAAATTCTGCTCGTGTTGATGCGCGGGTGGCCCTTCTGCTTGGAATGATGCAACTTCTTTGGTCTGAGTCTAACCTTGCTGCACACCAGGGAGTGGTCGGTGTCGCAGTCCGCACTGTGGAAGCTGTGGAATTAACACTATGCTTACTGTTATCACACTTGGGCGAGTTCTTCATGGACAGCCAACCCAGAAAGGAGAGGTCTAGGTTGTCTCCTCTCTTGCTCTTACTCCTCTTCCTCATTCCTCTGCTTCTCCTCATGTTCCTGCATCTCAGCTGATTGCCATAGAACTGTTTTCAAGTGCTGTCTCAACCTGATGGCGAGGTTGTCCAGCATGCAACAGATCACCATGAATTTTGACACTGGCTCTCTTGAGTGCTGCAGGGTTCCTCCAGAGCAGTCCAGGCAGAGGAAGCAATGGCCTGAATTTTAATATGGATGTTGGAATCTCGCCATTATGGCAAAAAGCGGGTCCAAAGCCCACACTCGCTGGCAGTGGGACCTGCTCGGCAACTTTACCACAGGTAGCCTCCTCACTGGCCGCCAGCGGGCTTGTTGACCAATTAAGAATGGTGGGCATTATCCTGATGATGCCAGCCCAATCAGAGGACTGGCAGCTCTGAAGTCTCAGCAGTGCCACCAGGAGCTGGGTCAGGTAATTTTCAAAAACATATAAAAAAAAATCATTGGTCAGAAGGGAAACCTCTCCAGGGAGATAGTCGGGGGCCATGGGGGCTGCCTCTCCTGCCTGTGGCCCACTCTTTGGGCCATCGAGCATCTGGCTCTGATGGCACCTCCCCCCATGTGCTGCCACAGGGAGAACATTAGAACATAAGAACTAGGAGCAGGAGTGGGCAATTCAGCCCCTCGAGCCTGCTCCGCCATTCAATACAATTATGGCTGATCTCATCTTGGCCTCAACTCCACTTTCCTACCCGTCTCCATAACCCTTCAACCCATTACTAATTAAAAATCTGTCCATCTCCTTAAATTTACTCAATATCCCGGCATCCACCGCACTCTGGGGTAGTGAATTCCCTTTGAGAGAAGTAATTTTTCCTCATCTCTGTTTTAAATCTGCTACCCCTTATCCTAAAACTATGACCACTCATTCTAGATTGCCCCACCAGAGGAAACATCCTCTCGAAGTCTACTTTGTCAATCCCCTTAATCATCTTATGTACCTCAATTAGATCTCCTCTCATTCTTCTAAACTCTAGAGAGTAAAGGCTTAAACTGCTCACTCTCTGCCTCCATTTAGCTGGCAGCTTTCCCATGAAGTAGGCAGTTTCTCCATTGTCAGCAAACTGCTGATGGTCCTGTAAAATGGCTCCTCATCAGGCCTTTAATTATGGCAATTGTTTGCCCGCCTCCTTGGCAGCAGGACAGCATCAGGGAACTGACCCGATGTGGCACCCTGCAATTTTACTGACACTTACCCCCCCTCGCCTCCTAGCCTGTCTTCTGGGGGCCAGTAAAATCCTGACCATTGTTTCAGCATACCAATAGTCTGCTCTATCACATTTTGATTCGATAGGTGGTTGAAGGAAGAGAGAATAATGTGATATGGGGATAGAGTGGCACATCACATTAGGACTACCAAGTGGGCAATAAACACCAGGCACCAATACTGACTTGTTTGGTCAAATGACTTGTTTCCATTTTGTAATTTCTATGTAATCCTTCTAATATGTTGAACACAAACCCGAGAACATCCTCTAGTGTATTGGTATCCCATTTCCCAGCTCCCTGAACTGATTAATATTGCACTAGACTCCATGTCAGAAGAAACTGCATTGATACTCATTACACTTTGGACCCTCACAGCCAGCAGGCATTCAGCCCACCTGAGCTGAACTTGACCCCTGGTCCCAGGTACACAAGCCCAATATTTCAGTGCACTGCAGCACACAATCCTTCCCGCCTCCCATATATATGATTATTATAATAAGATACATTGTAGAAAGAACTAATTTTAATATTAAGTGTGCATAAATATTAGGAGTATCAACCATTTATGCGATTTCAACCAATCTTCAGCTGAATTTCCAGTGGATGAGCAAGAGAACCTGCATGGAAATTCTACCTCTAGTTATCAACAATTGCAAAGGTGAAGCCAGAGACCAGAAGCAGCAGCGAGAGCGGGAACAGGCGAGAGGAGCTGGGAGATAAAAGGAGCCGAAGCCAGAGACCAGCAGCGAGAGCGCTCTGTTCTGTTCTGTTCTGTTCTGTGGACCTGCTTGACCAGCAAAAATTGAAGTGTGACTTCACAGGAGAGCTGGTAAGTGATTGGTGGGTATTTCTTTCTTCCATTTGAGCAGCGGGAGCGGTGAGAGCGCGAGCCAGGGGGCAGCCGGGAAGGTAAGTTTCACTATAAAGTACTTACCTCGTGATTCGGCGGACGCGGACACGGGGACTGCTGGGTAAGTGAACTTATATATTCGGGCAGTGGCTAAACCCGAAACACTACATGTGTAGTGTCTCCCACCCATCCTCCTCCTCTAACCAAAAAAAAAGAACTCTTGTGTGGAGGGTTTGGTAAGGTAAGGTTTTCCTTTATTTGTTTTTATTTATTTTTAAAAATCTCTTTTGTCAATTTAGAGCAGAGGGGATGGAAGCTAGGGCAGTTGCATGCTCCTCTTGCAGGATGTGGGAGGTAAGGGTCACCACTTGTGTCCCTGCTGACTTCACCTGTGAGAAGTGCACCCAACTCCAGCTCCTCACAGACCGCGTTAGGGAACTGGAGCTGGAGCTGGATGAACTTCGGATCATTCAGGAGGCTGAGGGGGTGATAGAGAGCAGTTATAGGGAAGTAGTGACACCTAAGTTACAGGATAAAGGTAGCTGGGTGACCGTCAGGGGAGGGAAAGGGAATAGGCGCACAGTGCAGGGATCCCCAGTGGCCGTTCCCCTCAATAATAAGTATACCGTTTTGGATACGTTTGGGGGGGACGACCTACCAGGGGAAAGCCACAGCGGCCAGGTCTCTGGCACTGAGCCTGGCTCTGTGGCTCAGAAGGGAAGGGGGGAGAATAGGAGAGTGATAGTGATAGGAGATTCAATGGTTAGAGGAACAGACAGGAGATTCTGTGGTCGCGAACGAGACTCCGGATGGTATGTTGCCTCCCGGGTGCCAGGGTCAGGGATGTCTCAGATCGAGTCTACAGGATTCTTAAGGGGGAGGGGGAGCAGCCAGAAGTCATGGTACACATCGGTACCAATGGCATAGCTAGGAAAAGGGATGAGGACCTGAAAAGCGAATATAGGGAGTTAGGTTGGAAGCAAAAAGGCAGGACGAGCAGAGTAGTAATCTCAGGATTGATACCGGTGCCACGTGCTAGTGAGGCTAGAAACAGAGAGCGAGTGCAGCTGAACACGTGGCTACAGAGCTGGTGTAGGAGGGAAGGCTTCAGATATGTGGATCATTGGGATACCTTCTGGGGAAGGTGGGACCTGTACAAGAAGGACGGGTTGCATCTGAACTGGAGGGGCAGGAATGGATGTTGGATGTTCCGGGGTTCAGATGTTTCAAAAGGAATAGGGAGGGAGGTAAAAGAGGTAGGGGAGTAGCATTGCTAATCAGGGATAGTATCACAGCTGCAGAAAGGGAGGTCGTCGAGGAGGGTTTGTCTACTGAGTCATTATGGGTGGAAGTCAGAAACAGGAAAGGAGCAGTCACTTTATTGGGAGTTTTCTATAGACGCCCCAATAGCAACAGAGACACGGAGGAACAGATTGGGAGGCAGATTTTGGAAAGGTGCAGAAGTAACAGGGTTGTTGTCATGGGTGACTTCAACTTCCCTAATATTGATTGGAACCTCCTTAGTGCAAATAGTTTGGATGGAGCAGATTTTGTCAGGTGTGTCCAGGAAGGTTTCCTGACTCAATATGTAGATAGGCCGACTAGAGGGGAGGCTATGTTGGATTTGGTGCTTGGCAACGAACCAGGCCAGGTGGCAGATCTCTCGGTGGGAGAGCATTTCGGTGATAGTGATCACAACTCCCTGACCTTTACCATAGTCATGGAGAGGGACAGGAGCAGACGGGATAGGAAAATATTTAATTGGGGGAGGGGGAATTACAATGCTATTCGGCAGGAACTGGGGAGCATAAATTGGGAACAGATGTTCTCAGGGAAATGCACGACAGAAATGTGGAGGTTGTTTAGGGAGCACTTGCTGCGACTGCTGGATATGTTTGTCCCGATGAGGCAAGGAAGGGATGGTAGGGTGAAGGAACCTTGGATGACAAGAGATGTGGAACAGCTAGTCAAGAGGAAGAAGGAAGCTTACTTAAGGTTGAGGAAGCAAGGATCAGACAGGGCTCTAGAGGGTTACAAGGTAGCCAGGAAGGAACTGAAGAATGGACTGAGGAGAGCTAGAAGGGGACATGAAAAAGTCTAGGCGGGTAGGATTAAGGAAAATCCCAAGGCGTTCTACACTTTGTTTTGTGAGGAACAAGAGGATGGCCAGAGTGAGGGTAGGGCCGATCAGGGATAGTGGAGGGAACCTGTGCCTGGAGTCGGAGGAGGTAGGGGAGGTCCTTAATGAATACTTTGCTTCAGTATTCACTAGTGAGAGGGACCTTGTCGTTTATGAGGACAGCGTGGAACAGGCTGATATGCTCGAACAGGTTGATGTTAAGAAGGAGGATGTGCTGGAAATTTTGAAAGACATGAGGATAGATAAGTTCCCGGGACCAGACGGGATATGCCCAAGGATATTACGGGAAGTGAGGGAAGAGATTGCCGCGACTTTGGCGATGATCTTTGCGTCCTCACTGTCCACTGGAGTAGTACCAGATGATTGGAGGGTGGCAAATGTTATTCCCTTGTTCAAGAAAGGGAATAGGGATAACCCTGGGAATTACAGACCAGTCAGTCTTACGTTGGTGGTGGGCAAATTATTGGAGAGGATTCTGAGAGACAGGATTTATGATTATTTGGAAAAGCATAGTTTGATTAGAGATAGTCAGCATGGCTTTGTGAGGGGCAGATCATGCCTCACAAGCCTTATTGAATTCTTTGAGGATGTGACAAAACACATTGATGAAGGAAGAGCAGTGGATGTGGTGTATATGGATTTTAGCAAGGCGTTTGATAAGGTTCCCCATGGTAGGCTCATTCAGAAAGTAATGAGGCATGGGAAACAGGGAAATTTGGCTGTCTGGCTACAGAATTGGCTGGCCCATAGAAGACAGAGGGTGGTAGTAGATGGAAAGTATTCAGCCTGGAGCTCGGTGACCAGTGGTGTTCCGCAGGGATCTGTTCTGGGACCTCTGCTCTTTGTGATTTTTATAAATGACTTGGATGAGGAAGTGGAAGGCTGGGTTAGTAAGTTTGCCAATGACACAAAGGTTGCTGGAGTTGTGGATAGTGTGGAGGGCTGTTGAAGGTTGCAACGGGAGATTGACAGGATGCAGAGCTGGGCTGAGAAGTGGCAGATGGAGTTCAACCTGGAAAAGTGTGAAGTGATTCATTTTGGAAGGTCTAATTTGAATGCAGAATACAGGCTTAAAGACAGGATTCTTGGCAGTGTGGAGGAACAGAGGGATCATGGGGTCCACGTCCATAGATCTCTCAAAGTTGCCACCCAAGTTGATAGGGTTGTTAAGAAGGCGTATGGTGTGTTGGCTTTCATTAACAGGGGGATTGAGTTTAAGAGCCGCGAGGTTATGCTGCAGCTCTATAAAGCCCTGGTTTGACCACACTTGGAATATTGTGTTCAGTTCTGGTCGCCTCATTATAGGAAGGATGTGGAAGCTTTAGAGAGGGTGCAGAGATGATTTACCAGGATGCTGCCTGGACTGGAGGGCATGTCTTATGAAGAAAGGTTGAGGGAGCTAGGGCTTTTCTCATTGCAGCGAAGAAGGATGAGAGGTGACTTGATAGAGGTGTACAAGATGATGAGAGGCATAGATAGAGTGGATAGTCAGAGACTTTTTCCCAGGGTGGAAAGGGCTATCACCAGGGGGCATAATTTTAAGGTGATTGGAGGAAGGTTTAGGGGAGATGTCAGAGGTAGGTTCTTTACACAGAGATTGGTGGGTGCATGGAATGCACTGCCAGCGGTGGTAGTAGAAGCAGATACATTAGGGACATTTAAGTGACTCTTGGATAGGTATATGGATGATAGTAGAATGAAGGGTATGTAGGTAGTTTGATCTTAGAGTAGGTTAAAGGGTCGGCACAACATCGTGGGCCGAAGGACCTGTACTGTGCTGTACTGTTCTATGTTCGATGTTATCTGGATAATTCTCTCTTCATGTATTATATCTCCAGATTTTGAGCAAGAATTTAATTGTTGAGACACAGCCACGCACCCTGTCACTGTTGGTAATTAAGCGCCTTTCATCAAACATGACCAATATGACAGGAGAAAAAAATATAACAACTGAAAACAAATGTGTGAAACCTGTCCCCATTGATTAGATGATTTGCTGCATTGCACTGGCTTTTTTCTTATGGAAATTAGATGCCATGGTATCCACATTTCCTTAATTACATTAGAAATGTTCAAAGAACAAAGAACAGTACAGCACAGGAACAGGCCATTCGGCCCTCCAAGCCTGTGCCGATCTTGATGCCTGCCTAAACTAAAACCTTCTGCATTTCCGGGGTCCGTATCCCTCTATTCCCATCCTACTCATGTATTTGTCAAGATGCCTCTGAAACGTCATTATCGTACCTGCTTCCACCACCTCCCCCGGCAGCATGTTCCAGGCACTCACCACCCTCTGTGTAAAGAACTTGCCTCGCACATCCCCTCTGAACTTTGCCCCTCGCACCTTAAACCTATGTCCCCTAGTAACTGACTCTTCCACCCTGGGAAAAAGCTTCTGACTATCTACTCTGTCCATGCCACTCATAACTTTGTAAACCTCTATCATGTCACCCCTCCACCTCCGTCGTTCCAGTGAAAACAATTCCAATTTATCCAACCTCTCCTCATAGCTAATGCCCTCCAGACCAGGCAACATCCTGGTAAACCTCTTCTGTACCCTCTCCAAAGCCTCCACCTCCTTCTGGTAGTGTGGCAACCAGAATTGCTTGCGATATTCTCAGTGAGGCCTAACTAAAGTTCTGTACAGCTGCAGCATGACTTGCCAATTTTTATACTCTATGTCCCGACTGATGAAGGCAAGCATGCCGTATGCCTTCTTGACTACCTTATCCACCTGCGTTGCCACTTTCAGTGACCTGTGGACCTGTACGCCCAGATCTCTCTGCCTGTCAATACTCCTAAGGGTTCTGCCATTTACTGTATACTTCCTACCTGTATTAGATCTTCCAAAATGCATTACCTCACATTTGTCCGGATTAAACTCCATCTGCCATTTCTCCGCCCAAGTCTCCAACCGATCTATATCCTGCTGTATCCTCTGACAATCCTCATCACTATCTGCAACTTCACCAACCTTTGTGTCGTCCGCAAACTTACTAATCAGACCAGCTACATTTGCCTCCAAATCATTTATATATACTACAAACAGCAAAGGTCCCAGCACTGATCCCTGCGGAACACCACTAGTCACATCCCTCCATTCAGAAAAGCACCCTTCCACTGCTACCCTCTATCTTCTATGACTGAGCCAGTTCTGTCTCCATCTTGCCAGCTCCCCTCTGATCCCATGTGACTTCTACTTTTGTATCAGTCTGCCATGAGGAACCTTGTCAAAGGCTTTACTGAAGTCCATATAGATAACATCCTCTGCCCTTCCTTCATCAATCATCTTTTTCACTTCCTCACAAAACTCAATCAAATTAATGAGACACGACCTCCCCTTCGCAAAACCATGCTGCCTCTCGCTAATAAGTTTGTTTGTTTCGAAATGGGAGTAAATCCTGTCCCGAAGAATCCTCTGTAACAATTTCCCAACCACTGACGTAAGGCTCATCGGCCTATAATTTCCTGGATTATCCTTGCTACCCTTCTTAAACAAAGGAACAACATTGGCTATTCTCCAGTCCTCTGGGACCTCACCTGTAGCCAATGAGGATGCAAAGATTTCTGTCAAGGCCCCAGCAATTTCTTCCCTTGCCTCCCTTAGTGTTCAGGTCCTGGGGCCCCATCAGGCCCTGGGGACTTATCTACCTTAATGCTTTGCAAGACACCCAACACCTCCTCCTTTTTGATAATTAGAAGACTGAGACTATCTACACTCCCTTCCCTAGGCTCATTATCCACCAAGTCCTTCTCTTTGGTGAATACTGATGCAAAGTACTCATTTAGTACCTCGCCCATTTCCTCTGGCTCCACACATAGATTCCCTTCTCTGTCCTTGAGCGGGCCAACCCTTTCCCTAGTTACCCTCTTGCTCTTTATATATGTATAAAAAGCCTTGGGATTCTCCTTAATCCTGTTTGCCAATGACTTTTCATGACCCCTTTTACCCTCCTGACTCCTTGGTTATGTTCCTTTTTACTGTCTTTATATTCCTCAAGGGATTCGTCTGTTCCTAGCCTTCCAGCCCTTACGAATGCTTCCTATTTACTTTTTGACTAGGCTCACAATATCCCGCGTTATCCAAGGTTCCCGAAACTTGCCAAACTTATCCTTCTTCCTCACAGGAACATGCTGGTCCTGGATTCTAATCAACTGACATTTGAAAGACTCCCATTGTCAGATGTTGATTTAGCCTCAAACAGCCACCCCCCAATCTAAATTCTTCAGTTCCTGCCTAATATTGTTATAATTAGCTTTCCCCCAATTTAGCACCTTCACCTGAGGGCTACTCTTATCCTTATCCACAAGTACCTTAAAACTTATGGAATTATGGTCACTGTTCCCGAAATGCTCCCCTACTGAAACTTCGACCACCTGGCCGGGCTCATTCCCCAATACCAGCTCCAGTACGGCCCCATCCTGAGTTGGACTATCGACATATTGTTTCAAGAAGCCCTCCTGGATGCTCCTTACAAATTCTGCCCCATCTGAGCCCCTGGCACTAAGTGAGTCCCAGTCAATATAGGGGAAGTTAAAATCACCCACCACTACAACCCTGTTACCTTTACATCTTTCCAAGATCTGTCTACATATCTGCTCCGCTACCTCCCGCTGGCTGTTGGGAGGCCTGTAGAAAACCCCCAACATCGTGACTGCACCCTTCCTATTCCTGAGCTCCACCCATATTGCATCGCTGCACGACCCCTCCGAGGTGTCCTCCCGCTGTACAGCTGTGATATTCTCCTTAACAAGTAATGCAACTCCCCCACTCCTTTTACATGCCCCTCTCTCCCGCTTGAAGCTTCTAAATCCTGGAACATTTAGCTGCCAATCCTGTCCTTCCCTCAACCAAGTCTCTGTAATAGCAACAACATCATAGTTCCAAGTACTAATCCAAGCTCTAAGTTCATCTGCCTTACCTGTTATACTTCTCACATTGAAACAAATGCACTTCAGACCACCAGTCCCACTGTGCTCCGCAGCATCTCCCTGCCTGCTCTTCCTCTTAGTCTTACTGGCCTTATTTACTAGTTCCCCCTCATTTATTTCACTTGCTGTCCTACTGCTCTGGTTCCCAATCCCCTGCCACACTAGTTTAAATCCTCCCAAGTGACGCTAGCAAACCTCACAGCCAGGATATTTGTGCCCCTCCAGTTTAGATGCATCCTGTCCTTCTTGTACAGGTCCCATCTGTCCCTGAAGAGATCCCAATGGTCCAGATATGTGAAACCCTCCCTTCTACACGAGCTGTTCAGCCACGTGTTTAGCTGCACTATCTTCCTATTTCTAGCCTCACTGGCACGTGGCACAGGGAGTAATCCCGAGATTACAACCCTCGGGGTCCTCTTTTAACTTTCTACCTAACTCCCTAAACTCCCCCTGCAGGACCTCGTCACTCTTCCTGCCTGTGTCATTGGTACCGATGTGTACCACAACGTCTGGCTGTTCACTCTCCCCCTTCAGAAGCCCCCTGTCCGTTCAGAGACATCCTTGACCCTGGCACCAGGGAGGCAACATACCATCCTGGAGTCTCTTTCACGTCCACAGAAGCACCTATCTGTGCCTCCCTGCTGAACAATAGTGCAAGCCGTGGTGCCACTGCTCTGGCTGCTGCTGTTTTCCCCTGATAGGCCATCCCCCCGAACAGTATCCAAAATGGTATACTTGTTAGAGAGGGAGATAGCCACAGGGGTTTCCTGCACTGACTGCCTGCCCCTTCTAGCGGTCACCCGTCTATCTGTCTGCACCTTGGGTGTAACCACTTCTCTAAAACTCCTGTCTTTGACGCTCTCTGCCACCTGCATGCTCCGAAGTGCATCCAGTTGCCGCTCCAACCGATCCAAGGGGTCTGTGAGGAGCTGCAACTGGGTTCACTTCAGATGAAGAGAAACATTTGGATTTCATTGTTTATGAATACCAACCCTATCATCGTCGCATTTGACACCACCTGAACATACAGAGAGGATCTCAGTTTAAGGAAACATTCAAATGACATTACAGTACTTCCAATAATGCAAATCCTCTCAGTACTGCAATGGGGTGTTAATTTAAATTATGAGCTCAAGTAGGTGTGGTGTTGAAGCCTGCAGCCCTCTGGCTCTAAATGATATTACTGCTATCAACAAAACCAAGCTGTCTCATGCTTCCTGTTCTCTCAGTAAAGGTAATCCTCGGATATGACAATTAGCTTAATATTTAATGCCTAAATCTCTTACATTTATTCTTATATCTGTCTTCTTATTTTAGACTCCTCAATCACTGGAAACAGTCTGTTTCCATATATTCTGTCCCATCTTTCATAATTTTAAATATCACTGTGAAATACCACTTAAGGTGTTGATTTTAATGTCTTCTGAACCTGAGCCCCAAATGCTCTTCCACAACATCCAACTTTCTTCCTTTTCAAAGCATTTTATTTTTTAACAAAACCTTACATTTAATGACATTGAATTCTGTCACGTTTTGCCCATTGCACCCTCTTATTAATATCCCCTTGCAGCTTTTTTCTGTCCTAGAATTATTTACTGTGCCTCCAATTCTAGTATTATCTGTAGTTTTGCCCACCTCTCCCTCTAGCCCTATAGTGTATCTTCATTTAACTGAGCTGTCCTTGGTGTTGATGTGAGAAGCCTTCTATTCTCTAGCACAAACATCCCTCACCTTGATGAACTCAAAAGGCATGCAATAAAGTAATAAGTAATTTCCACTATTGTGTGCCAGGCTTGATCACTGTTCCTATCATGCCTCACTCTATACAGGAGTGCTGTTACATGTTGCGCCATTACTCCAGAGCACTTCAATCTGGCTAGAAGAAGGTGATTGGAGTAAAGATATATGTAATTTTAATAACTTATAACTCTGTCTAACATGGGGCTGAGTAAAGGCACTTTTGGGATAAGATTTATTCCTGGAGTATTGTGTGCAGTTTTGGTCTCCTTATCTGAGGAAGGATGTTCTTGCTATAGAGGGAGTACAGCGAAGGTTTACCAGACTGATTCCTGGGATGGCGGGTCTGACGTATGAGGAGAGATTGAGTCGGTTAGGATTATATTCGCTGGAGTTCAGAAGAGTGAGAGGGGATCTCATAGAAACCTATAAAATTCTACCAGGCCTTAACAGGGTTGATGCAGGAAGGATGTTCCCGATGGTGGGGGAGTCTAGAACCAGGGTCATAGTCTAAGGATACGGGGTAAACCTTTCAGAACTGAGATGAGGAGAAATTTCTTCACCCAGAGAGTGGTGAGCCTGTGGAATTCGCTACCATAGAAAGCAGTTGAGGCCAAAACATTGTATGTTTTCTGGAAGGAGTTAGATATAGCTCTTGGGTCTAAAGGGATCAAAGGGTATGGGACGAAAGTGGGAACAAGCTACTGAGTTGGATGATCAGCCATGATCATAATGAATAGTGAGCAGGCTCAAAGGGTCGAATGGCCTACTCCTGCTCCTATGTTCTATGTTTCTATGTTTATGTACAGTCTGTTCTTGGCGTAACATTTTCATTGTAATTTATGATGGCTGATTGCTTAAAATGAACATTCTGGAAATGATTTGGGGAATGAAAACTTGCAAAAGAAAGTTGGTAAGAACATTTTCCTTTCACTCTGGCCAATCAGTGACACTTAAGGGCCTCTTCCCGCTGCCGCTGGAATTAAACTAGTGGTGGGTGGGGGCCTGCTCTGTGGGCAATCTGTGGCCCACAGAGGACCCCCGATGGCAAAGGTTACCCCATCCGTCAACACCACACCCCCCCACCCTCATTGTCCACCTTCCCCCCTCACCCCCCACCCCCCACCCTCCACCCAACGTCGGGGCCTGCTGGACTGGCCCCGGCAACCCCACCTCATCACATTGTTGTCCCAGTCTCCAGTGATGGGTCTGTTCCCAGGCCTCCTGTGGTACTGGCAATGGCCACCACTCCTAGTAGTACTGCCAATACTACTGTCTTTAAAGGGATGGGGATCGCAACGCCAGGCACTTAATTACCTAAGCACTGTTGAATTGCACCAGGGGGGCTCCAAAAGGCTGAGGACGGGTTCCCCTCACCTTTTCAGCCCAGCGCTTGGAGCCCTGCCTGTACGGCTAAATCCAGCCCCCACTCGGAATCAAATAGGAGATGGTGGCATAGTGGTAATGTTACTGAGCTAGTAGTCCAGAGGCCCAAGCCAATGCCCTGGGGACACGGGTTCAAACACGGCAGCTGGAGGAATTTAAATTCAATTAATTAATAAGTTCAATTAATTAATTTAAAAAATCTGCAATTGAAAGCTAATCTCAATGATAGTGCCATGAAACTATCATCGATTGTCATAAAAAACCCAACTGGTTCACTATGTCCTTTAGGAAAGGACATTTGCCATCCTTACCTTGTCTGGCCTACATGTGACTGCAGAGTCACAGCAATGTGGTTGACTCTTAATTGCCCTCTGAAATGCCCTAGAAAGCCATTACATTGTTAAAGGCAATTAGGGATGGGCAACAAATGCTGGCTTTGCCAGCAATGCTCACATCCCATGAATGAGTTTTAAAAAAATAGCCTGGAAGGACAAGATAAAATATTTACTTTTTTTGCAATAGCTGTCATGTACAAAATTAATTTAGGAAGTTTCAGTTTAGTCCCGAGATGAGATGTCCACAGCATAAACTGTTAAGCCCCAATAGCTAACCTGCCATTTATTGGTAATAAATGGACAAAAGCAGACTGAAAGGCTTGGTGGTGTTACAACTGGTAGAAACACCATAGGGAAGGCACATAAAAATTGCGTTTATATTCGGCAGCAATTCCTGTGTTTCTGTACTTGCTTTGAGACTAATTAAGAGTCCTGAAATGATGCACAATGGTGTTGGAGCACTGAGCCTACTACTGGCATGGATTATGGACACAGAAACGGATGACGTTGGAAACTCTCAGCAGTTGAAGCAGCATCTTTGGAGACAATAGGCAAGTTAAGGTTTCAACCCTACCTCCTTCATCAGAATTGGAAGATGTTACAGACAAACAGCATTTAAAAAAGAGTCCAACAAAGGGAAGGAGAAAAGACAATAACACAGGCACAAGAAAATAAATAGATTGAGCTGGAAAATGATTAAGTGGAGTACAGGAGAGTGTTAAACATCAGAAATTATATAAACATGAGACAATAGAAGGCATGAGGAGGGAAAGAATTATTGACAGAGAACAGCTTAGTGATGGGATAAAGGTAAGTGAAATGGAAGCATGAAAACCTGGCTAAGCAGAGCAGGTTCCATTGGCTCAGGAGTCTGGTAGATCAACATCAGGGATACAGATTAATCCACCAGCACATTGTTCTGATGGGGGTTCCCCATCCCAAGCACCAACCTTCTCCTTCCACCCTCATTCCTGGAAATACTAACACATTCGTTCCACATTGTCAGCACTTCCTGCTAGAGAGAAAATGGGAGCAATAGTTAAGGTCCAAAGTTGTTAAAGTCATTGGCCCAGAATTTGCAATGAGAATAATGGTGAATCACATTGGAAGCCATAGTGGTGCAGGTGTTAATGTGCAGGCAGGGAGCATCTGCTGTAAGTATGCAGAGCAGGCAGATCATGACAGTAATCAATGTGTAATTCTGATTTGACACCAACGCTGCCATTTTAGAGTTCAACCCTCCAGCCAACGCCCTCTTTTAACGTAACACAGCTAAACACGCTTTCAGCAGCAGGAAGGCCCCCACTCCCAACCAATTCTATTTAAAAGAATTATCAACTACTTACAGGTTAATTTCTGCTGATTTCTTCTGACTGTTGCTTCGATTCTACAAGTGTTTGGCATTCCAAAAAGTGGGGTGGCAGATGCTGAAGGACCTTTTGCTGATTTCAAGGCTTCTGCACAAACCACTTTCTCTCAGACATGGATGCAATCGTAGGCATTCTCTTTGGAATACAGCATGGCATGGACAATAAACAGAGGCCACACGAGGCAGGACAAGCTGCTGGAAGCAGTAAACATGCTGACTCTCTAAGAGAGTCCTGAGGTGCAATTTCTGAGGCAATACAGTAGGAGTTCTTTGTAACAGTTAACTCGTTGTATCAGGTGGCACCTAGGAGGTTATTCAGTAGTGCTTAATGGTTTGCTTTTGTGAACTAATTTTGTAAACACCTCAAAAAAGTGTTTTGCATTAATAATCCCGATTTTAATTGCACTGCCTGGCAGAAACCGGTTGGGGAGGAGCAGTTAAAATAATGCAAATCACTTGTTCCCTCCGATTCCACTGCTTTCCCGCTGTGTCCCAATATTAACCGGCTCTTTAAGCATATGAACAGGACACCGACAGGAAGGAAATAGGCTCCTACTTCAAATATGCAGATTGGGTATGATGATATCATCAGGACCTGATCTGCAACTTCAAACTGAGGCCTGAGGCCCCCCAGCCTGCAAACTTATCAAGGGCTGGATCCTAGGCCTATAGAGGCTCAAAAGCTAAGTTTTAAAGTTTTGTTTTAGGTTGCCTTGTGGACCAGGAGTGCTCCTCCAAGTCTCACAAAGAAACCTTGGGCCTCCTTTGCCCTGGACTATCTGCCACCACCACCCCCCCCCCCCCCCCACTCCTCCCCTCCTCCCCCCCCACAACCCAATATATGACTGATCCTTTCTTCCCACTCCCAATGGTGGTCATAGACTCTCCTCTCTGATCCCTGCCAGCTGTCGTCCTCCTCCAACTCTGATACCGGCCTAGAGACTTCCACAGCCCACTGACTGTAAGGGACAGTTCATGCGGGTGGCCTGCTGTCGCTAAATGTACGCTCCCTCCCACTGGCCAGGTAGGCAATCTGGCAGGTTGTCAGGTTGGACTCGGTATTTATTGTAAATCCCTGAGCTTGCCAGTTTCTCCGCTGGTACTGGGCTCCTTGGCATGCAACCCTGAACCCCCCTCTCCCCACCAGCATGAAAATGGAAGCTAATGAATTTCAGTGATGTTCACACAACTGGATTTTCTCACAGCTCAATTCTGTCATTATTTATCATTTCTAGACAGACTCAAATTAATTTAGTTTCAAGTTGACTCGAGTTTTTGTTTCGCTAGAGTATTTTTGTACCAGACATTTGTGCTTAAAACCATCTGTCTTCGGCTTATTTTAGGAAACCTTTCGTCATTTTTCTTTAATGAACATTTAATTTTATGACTGTCCAAGAACCACAATTATTCTGCTTTAAACACTGTAAGACATGCTCCAATTTTATATAGAAGTGTTCAACTGTCTTGCACTAAGTTAATAGAGAGGTGGTAGATTGAAAAGTATCTTTGGGATGTGGTGTCTGTTTGATTTCGGCCAGGAATTTTCTTGGAGCTGCTCTCTAACAAAACTTCTATGCAATATTTAAAGGGTAACCAAGGGGTAAAAAGGATCTGCAAATTTACTATGACCAGGAGGTAACTCAAAGACAAATCCCCAATAAATGGGACTGAGTTATGAGTAAAGATTGTGGTGACTTGGACTTTTCAGCCTTGAAAGAAAATCTGAGAGGTGAACTTATAGAGGTAGATTACTTAGTGAACAGCAACACTAGATCGGGAACACTACTTCAGAGTGAACCATGGTAACAGGTTCAAAGTAGTAAAAGGCAAATTTAGGACCCATGTCAGGAAGTTCTGCTTCAACTTAAGAATGAAAGTGGAAAGCCAGAAACCATTTAGGAACAGTTAATTGAGCTGGGGGAGCTGTAGAGCTTTATGGATGAATTAACTAAAATGGGCTGAATGATCTCTTCTCTAATGTATCCATCTTGTGGTTAAAAACAATGTTTCAGGTTATAATAATTGAGCAATAAGAGAGGAGTGTAAATTATAGGCTACAACATTAAAAGGTGCAAACTACAACAATGAAGTATCAGACCATCAGCTAGGAGACAACATCATAGTTCTGGTATTTGCACTCAAGCGTACCGCAATGACTTGGTTTATGAGTCTCAGAAGGGCCATCAGGGGAATGAAGGAGAATTGACTGGAAAGTGATCTATTACCATTTGCATGAGCACACTGCCTGGCAGTTCACCAAACAATCTCAACAGAGGGCAGCACAGTGGCGCAGTGGTTAGTGGCGCAGCCTCGCAGCTCCAGGGACCCAGGTTCGATTCTGGGTACTGCCTGTGTGGAGTTTGCAAGTTCTCCCTGTGACCGCGTGGGTTTTCGTCGGGTGCTCCGGTTTCCTCCTGCAGCCAAAGACTTGTTGGTTGATAGGTAAATTGGTCATTGTAAATTACCCCTAGTGTAGGTAGGTGGTAGGGATTATGGGATTATTGCAGGGTTAGTATAAATGGGTGGCTGTTGGTCGGCACAGACTCGGTGGGCCGAAGGGCCTGTTTCAGTGCTGTATCTCTAAATAAATAAAAAGTAATGTCCATATATTTGTCTCCCTTCTCCAACTGAGGAAAGTAGCACAGATGCAGAGGATTCTTCTGAAGAGAAATGTGGGCCCCAACTCCCATTAAATTTATTGCAATGTTGACAACCTTCTTTCAGGTGGCAGCTTGACTAATGTTTAGAGTTTAATCACATTTATTTAAAAACAACAAGCCTATCTGGGACCTGGGTGGTTCTTTCACCTCTGGTACTAGCATTTAAATTTTTAAATCTATTTTTTCTTACAAAATTATATATAGTTTTGTGCTTACCTAGTACTGGATCACAATTATTCAGCTTTATGCACTGCAAGGTTTGATGCTAATCTGGTCTGATTTTACAAAGAAGATTTAAACTATCTCGCACTAAGTTAATAGAACAGTGGCAGGCTGCAAAATGACTGTGGAGAGTTGTGTCTAGCTGATTTAGTGTCATCTTAGTTGTGTCAGAGTCTTCTTCCATCCTCAGTTTAACTATTTGATTTCAATAATGTCAAAATTTTTTAAAAAAACTTTTGCTCACAGATAGGCCTGGATTTTCCTTCTCCCAGCAAAATTCCAACATCTTCCTTCTCATGTGGCCTGTTTTCCTGGGGCAGGGCTAATTTGATATCCAGGCCATGTTTCGAATGACATCTCCACTCCTGACTTTCTTACCACTGAAGAGCAGGAGAGAAGGGTTGTGCAGCTACAGTGTACAAAATGTGGCAGCTGCTTAAAGGGGTGGGGAACTTCAAAATATTCTACAACCTGAGATAGCAGAGAGAAGCATGGACATGTCTGAAGGAGGAGCAGATTTGGGTGCTGCGGCTGTAACCAGACCCCTGAAAGTTTCAGATCCCTTGGTGGACGTTCTTTTGGCAGAAATTAGGACTGGAAAGGAATGGACAGAGAAGCCCCAGGTCTTCTAAAAGTAATGAATGCCACCTTCACCAACCCTTGCACAACTATGCAATGCTGAAAGATTTAATGACTTCACCAGCTTGGCCAAGGTAAGCGCAGAGTGACAACACAAACACCCATACACATCCTGAAACAATGTTAGAAGTCTGATTCACATCTGCACCTATCATGCCCTTGCTATAACTCATGAAATGAAAGTGATCATTAATATTCATAATACACCACATGACTGCCCCCACACAGGCATACACAATTCAAAATACACCACATCACATACACACAGACTCATTTTTACCATGATTCCAGGGTCTGAGATGAAGGGTAGCAGTGGAGGTTCAGATGATAAGTGATCGCTGCTAGCCTGTACCTGAAATGATTCTCACTGTGAAATGGCTGTAGACACCTGGGGGACATTCAGTGATTTCACAAGTCCACATGCCTTTCTCAGTCTCTTCCCTTAGAAAGGGAAAAGGTAACCCCCCCCCCCATCACTTATAAAAAGTAGCTGTTGGGAAAGCAATTACAATAAACT
Source organism: Heterodontus francisci (assembly GCF_036365525.1). Classification (NCBI taxonomy): domain Eukaryota; kingdom Metazoa; phylum Chordata; class Chondrichthyes; order Heterodontiformes; family Heterodontidae; genus Heterodontus; species Heterodontus francisci. Next base: position 110,280,905 of record NC_090371.1, on the reverse strand, counting down.
GTCCTCAAAATCCTCGCAAGAATGTTGCACTGGAACTCCGGGATAGAGGTGGTGGGAGTGAGAGGTTAGGTGGGGAGAGGTGAGAGGAGAAACAGTGGGAGATGGGGGACAGCTTGGTAACCACTGAGAGCCTTTATAATACAGAGATTAGTTACATCATCAAAGTTGTTACATTAATGCAAAGTCTCATTTTATTGCTCAATTATATTTTCAAATGCTACACCTTACACCCTCTTTCCTAAAAGTCTTCAAATTCCCTTCCCTCAATTTCAAGGGCACACCACAGCACCTTTCTTTCTTATTCCAAACACCCTCACCTCTTACTGTCCTCTCTTCATATTGCATACTAACATCAGGCTCTTCTCACATACTACCACTTGTACAACCACCAGCTTCTTGCACTACTCCTTTCACATTGCACATTCCACACACCTTTTTATTCATTCATGGGATGTGGATGTTGCTGGCAAGGCTAACATTTATTACTCATCACTATTTGCCCTTGAGAAGGTAGTGATGAGCTGCCTTCTTGAACCGCTGCAGTCCATGTGGTGTAGGTACACCCACAGTGCTGTAGGAAGGGAGTTCCAGGATTGTGATCCAGTGACAGTGAAGGAACAGCGATATAGTTACAGGTCAGGAAGGTGTGTGACTTGGAGAGGAACTTGCAGGTTCCATGTGTCTGTTGCCCTTGTTCTTCTAGGTGATAGAGATCGTGGGGTTGGAAGGAGGCTTGATGAATTGCTATAGTGCATCCTGTATATGATACACACTACTGTGCACCGATGGTGGAGGGAGTGAATGTTTAAGGTGGTGGATGCGGTGCCAATCAAGTGGGCCACTTTATCCTGGATGGTGTTGAGTTTCTTGAATGTTGTTAGAGCTGCACTCATCCAGGCAATTGAAGAGTATTCCATCACGCTCCTGAGATGTGCCTTGTAGATGGTGGACAGGCATTGGGGAGTCAGAAGGTGAGTTAATTGCTGCAGAATTCCCAGCTCTGACCTGCTTTTGTAGCTACAGTATTTATATGACTGGTCCATTAAGTTTCTGGCAAATGGATGTTGATGATGAGTATTCAGTGATGATAATGCAGTTGAATGTCAAGGGGAGATGCTTAGATTCTCTCCTGTTGGAGATGGTCATTGGCTGGCACTTTTGTGGTGTGAATGTTACTTGCCACTTATCAGCCCAAGCCTGAATGTTGTCCATTTCCACTTCCATTCAGCACTCCCATCCTCATTTCATTTTACATCTTCTCCAGCTCACAACACCTCTATTATATGCACAAGTCCCACACATCTCCACTTACCTTTTCAACAACCACTCATTAACTCTCACCTTTTTCTGCAGGACAAGACAGCACTCAACATGGAGGAGAGAAGCAAGACTGGAGAAGGAACTTCCAACATCATTGCCCTCACCCAAGCACAGTAGGACACCCTGGATATCAATGGCCCAGGCAGAGCCAGCACTATCAGGGAATATGAGGCTGGCAGCATATCAGAGTATCTGCATATCACACAAAACTCTTCCTTCACCTCAGTATAAATCCAGTCAAATCAAGCTGTATTCTCAAGATGATCACCTGCAATGTGCAGTTTCCATCTCCCATCCTAATTCTCAACCCTATAGGTCCGCCTCAGCAGCAAGAGCCTCCTGCATGACAAGATACTTCAGAGGAGGGCAGGCATCCCGAGGATGCACCCTCAAATGCTCCATCTCTCCCAGGCACCAGTTCAGATGCCAGCACTTCACATGGGTTAGATAGTGAGTTTGAGGGGTCTGCATGCGTTGAGTCACAGGAAACACTGAGGAGCAGCAGGTACTGGTTCCACAGGAAAATGCTCACCAAAGGACTGTTTTCATGAGGGCACGGATGAGAAGGCAGGAGCCCAGCCATGAGAGGAAAACTGCTGACATCACACAATAGCTGTATAAGCTATTGAAAGGCCTGCAAATGAGTTTGACCACTATGGCCAGCAGCATGGAAGTGCCTGCTTCTAGCTTCTGTGGTTTCATCTCTTATGACAGCAGCACTCTGCTGTCTGCTTGGATGGCATGGACATTGCACGCAGGCCCTTAGAACAGGACGCCATGTTCGCACACTTTGCAGCTCTGATGGAATCTCAAGCAGCTGCTGTGCAGACTCTGGGCTCTAATGTTGAGAGGTAGGTGTCCAACTTGGACAGAGTGGTACCCATCCTGTGCAGATTGGTGGACCAAATCGGCAGGAGTTTTGAAGGAGCCACCCATCGCATGCAGTCTGCTCTCCCACAGATCAGTGCAAGTGATGAACCTTGGCCCCATGCGAGTAACGCATGCTGCTCTTTCCCAGGATATCATGATGTCCTTCCCCACCATCCCAAACAACAGCTGTCATTGTGCCAGCAGCTCATGGGGGCTGAACTGCTTTTGGCAGCAGCCAAGGAGCAGCTGTCTGCGGCCATGCCTTCACAGGCTTAAGAAGTCAGAAATCATTGGCCGTGAATACCTGGAGGACTCCAACATGAGGAACAGCAGCCTTCCACCGGCTAGGAGTGCATCAGACAAGCATAATAGACTTAGTAAACCTTTTAAAAAAAACAGTGTAATTTGTGTATTTGGGTGAGAAATGAATTCTTAGTAATTCATACATTTGGTTTTAAATTGATTGCCTTTATTAAATTTGGCAGTTTGGTTTACAGTGTGGCATGGTAGCAGCTTCTGAGTTTGCTTTCTCAGTGGTTCATTGATATAGGAGTTGACTGAGCAGGCCACTGGAATTGCTGAAGAATGAGCTGATCTCTCACATCTCTGACTGCAAGGCATTAGGATGGCTCTTTAACTTCTGCTGCTTCATCCTCTTCCCCTTCCTCCAAAGTCAGGCCTCTTGGACAGCAAGGCAAGGTTGTTAAAGTATGCAGGACGCAATTGGCTGAATTTTTAAATCCCGGTGGGGTTGAGATTGGAGATGAGCAGCCCTGGAATTTTGCACCACCAGCCGTCATGCTGGTTCAGCCGCATGATTCCGACCCTGAGCCATTTTAAAAATGATCAGGTTGGTTTCAGAAAGGCTACATGGATGCAGAACCTTTCTGAACGGGGGCTGGCCAACGCAAGCAAATGGACCTCTGGGTGGAGCACTACCTAGAACTGTACTCCAGGGAAAATGTTGTCACTGAGACCGCCCTCAATGCAGCCCAGTCTCTGCCAGTCATGGATGAGCTGGACGAACAGCCAACAAAATCGGAACTCAGTGATGCCATTGATTCTCTAGCCAGTGGAAAAGCTCCTGGAAAAGACAGCATTACCCCTGAAATAATCAAGAGTGCGAAGCCTGCTATACTCTCAGCACTCCATGAATTGCTTTGCCCATGCTGGGATGAGGGAGCAGTACCACAGGACATGCACGATACCAATATCATCACCCTCTATAAGAACAAGGGTGACCACAGTGACTGCAACAACTACCGTGGAATCTCCCTGCTCAGCATAGTGGGGAAAGTCTTTGCTCGAGTCATTTTAAACAGACTCCAGAAGCTGTCTGAGTGTGTCTACCCTGAGGCACAGTGTGGCTTTCAAGCAGAGAGATCCACCATTGACATGCTGTTCTCCCTTCGCCAGCTACAGGAGAAATGCCGCGAACAACAGATGCTCCTCTACGTTGCTTTCATAGATCTCACCAAAGCCTTTGCCCTTGTCAGCAGACGTGGTCTCTTCAGACTACTAGCAAAGATCAGATGTCCACCAAAGCTACTAAGTATCATCACCTCATTCCATGACAATATGAAAGGCACAATTCAGCATAGTGGCGCCGCATCAGACCCCTTTCCTATCCTGAGTGGTGTGAAACAGGGCTGTGTTCTCGCACCTACGCTGTTTGGGATCTTCTTCTCCCTGCTGCTCTCACATGTGTTCAAGTCTTCAGAAGAAGGAATTTTCCTCCACACAAGATCAGATGGCAGGTTGTTCAACTTTGTCCGTTTTAGAGCGAAGATCCAAGTACGGAAAGTCCTCATCAGGGAACTCCTCTTTGCTGACGATGCTGCATTAACATCCCACACAGAAGAGTGGCTGCAGAGACTCATTGACAGGATTGCGGCTGCCTCCAACGAATTTGGCCTAACCATCAGCCTCAAGAAAACGAACATCATGGGACAGGAAGTCAGAAATGCTCCATCCATCAATATCGGCGACCAAACTCTGAAAGTGGTTCAAGAGTTCACCTACCTAGGCTCAACTATCACCAGTAACCTGTCTCTCGATGCAGTAATCAACAAGGCTTCCACTGCTATGTCCAGATTGGCCAAGCGGGTGTGGGAAAATGGCGCACTGACACGGAACACAAAAGTCTGAGCGTTTAAAGCCTATGTCCTCAGTATCTTGCTCTACGTCAGCAAGGCCTGGACAACGTATGTCAGCCAAGAGCGACATCTCAATTCATTCCATCTTCGCTTCCTCCGGAGAATCCTTGGCATCAGGTGGCAGGACCATATCTCCAACGCAGAAGTCCTCGAGGCGGCCAACATCCCCAGCATATACATGCTACTGAGTCAGTGGCGCTTGAGATGGCTTGACCATGTGTGCCGCATGGAAGATGGCAGCATCCCCAAGGACGCATTGTACAGCGAGCTCGTCACTGGTATCAGACCCACCGGCCGTCCATGTCTCCACTTTAAAGACGTCTGCAAATGCGACATGAAGTCCTGTGCCATTGACCACAAATTGTGGGAGTCAGCTGCCAGTGATCGCCAGAGCTGGCAGACAGCCATAAAGGTGGGGCTAAAGTGTGGCGAGTGGAAGAGACTTAGCAGTTGGCAGGAAAAAAGACAGAAGTGCAAGGAGAGAGCCAACTGTGCAACAACCCTGACAACCAATTTTATCTGCAGCGCCTGTGGAAGAGTCTGTCACTCTAGAATTTGCCTTTATAGCCACTCCAGGTGATGCCCCACAAACCACTGACCACCTCCAGGCGCTTACCCATTGTCTCTCAAGACAAGGAGGTCAAAGAAAAAGAAGACATGGCTGCAAGTGACTGGTAGCCAATTGAGGTCAATTAAGGGGCCTTAAAAGGCCCCTTTCCCAAGCCTACTGGGATTTTCCAGGGCTATGCACAGCAGCCAAAACATAACCAGTGCAATGAGGTGGTCTCATGGCAGTGGGGGTGGGGGAACTGCACTTAATCTCGCGAGGGGCCCCACATCCCTCACCCGTCATGGTTGCCAGGCCACAGCCGCAGCCTCTGGTTGTCTCCTGAAGGAGTTGCCCCTCCATGATTACAGCCAGGTAGCTGTGGTCTTTTTTAATTTTTTAAAAACTACCTTGCCTTCAGAGGGCACCTCAACCTCTCTCTCTCTCCACCTGCATTAGCAGCTCCCACCTTGGCCAGTAGGGCCGCCAATGTGTCACTACTGGAGGGCTTCCAATCGGCCGTCCTGCCTTGGAAGTTGCCCACTGTCCTTAATTGGATGGTGAGCTCGCTACCTGGCCATTAAGTGGCCTGACGGTTTGAAAACAGCACATCAGGCCAACGCAGTGCAGGCTTGGGACCTGGAAGTTTTCCCAATGTCGGGGTCCTGACCCTAGAATAAAAATCCGGCCCAATTACTTTGTTACAGTCTCTCTGTGGGACCTAACCACCCCAGAAGTGTCACGATTTGAGAACCTGACCTTCTGTATCCATACAATATTTTCAATCATGCTTCTGGTAGTCCCATGTGATATCAATATTGCTTGGGAGTGGTAGGGTTGTGCAGGGCATATAATGACAGGATAAGACCTTTACACATGAGGCATTGGAGGACTGGAAGCCAACAAAAGTCAATTAGGACAGGGTACAATTTTGTTTCAGCAGATTTATTTCATTCTTTCATGGCTGTGGGCATCGCTGGCTAGGCCAACAATTATTGCCCATCCCTAATTACCCTTTAGAAGGTGGCGGTGAGCTGCCTTCCTGAACTGTTGTAGTCCATTTGGTGAAGGTACACTGCAGTGCTATTAAGGAAGTAGTTCCAGAATTTTGACCCAGTGACAGTGAAAGAAAGGTGATATAGTTCCAAGTCAGGATGATGTGTGACTTGGAGGGGAAGTTGCAGGTTGTGATGTTCCCCTGCATCTGCTGCCCTTGTCCTGCTCGGTGGTAGAGGTCATGGGTTTGGAAGATGCTGTCGAAAGAGACTTGGTGAGTTGCTGCAGTGCATCTTGTAGATGGTACACACTGCTGCCACTGTGCATTGTTGGTGAAGGGAGTGAATGTTGAAGGTGGTGGATGGGGTGCCAATCAAGCGGGCTACTTTGTCCTGGATGGTGTTGAGTTGCATGAGCGTTGTTGGAGCTGCACCCATCCAGGCAAGTGGAGAGTATTCCATCACACTCCTGACCTGTGCCTTGTAGGTGATAGACAGGCTTTGGGGAATTAATAGGTGAATTATTCGCTGCAGAATTCCCAGCCTCTGACCTGCTCTGATAGCCACAGTATTTATGTGGTTGGTCCAGTTAAGTTTCTGGTCAATCGTGACTCCAGGATGCTGATGGTCACCTTGCTGATTTGTGAGAGTTGACTGCTGGGACATTAATTGGATTGGATTGGTCCTGCGTTTTGTAGACAGGACAATTTTCCACATTGCCAGGTAGATGCTAGTGTTGTAGCTGTACTGGAACAGCTTGGCTAGGTGTGCAGCTAGTTCTGGAGGTCAAGTCCTCAGTACTACAGCCGGGATGTTGTCAGGACCCATAGTCTTTGCAGTATCCAGTGCCTTCAACTGTTTCTTAATATCACATGGAGTGAATCGGATTGGCTGAAGTCTGGCATCTGTGATGCTGGCGACCCCAGGAGGAGACTGTGATGGATCATCTACTCAGCACCTCTGGCTGAAGATGGTTGCAAATGCTTCAGTCTTGTCCTTTGCACGCATGTGCTGGGTTCCCCCATCATTAACGATTGGTATGTTTGTGGAACCTCCTCCTCCGGTTAGTTGCTTAATTTTCCACCACTATTCACGACTGGATATGGCAAGGCTGAAGAGCTTTGATCTGATCTGTTGGTTGTGGGATCGTTTAGCTCTGTCTGTAGAATGCTGCTTCTGTTGTTTAGCATGCATGCAGTCCTGTGTTGTAGCTTCACCAGGTTGGTATCTCATTTTTAGATATGCCTGGTGCTGCTCCTGGCATGCCCTCCTGTTACCTAATTGAACCAGTGTTGATCTCCTGGCTTGTTGGTAATGGTAGAGTGAGGGATATGCTGTGCCATTAGGTTATAGTTCAGGAAAATATTTTGTAATGCAATTATTTTTCCTCTTTTTACGTTAACTACAATTGAAATGGCTGGTGTGAAAATGCCATTTTGTCACCATTTGTTTTGCCCTCAGATTTCACCTCTCTTGTCCTAAAGGCAGTGTCTCACTGGGATATGTGTCCAAGCTCCCTCTGGTCCCTTACCCAGGTGTTCATTCTTCATGTGTGAGGCCAAACAACAAGTGTTAGGAGTCTATTTAAACATGGGCAGCATCTAATCTTCCCCGCAAGAGCAAATATATTTTGAACAGGAGTGGGAAATCTTACTGAATTTTCTTCTCATTAGCCTCCACTGAGGCTGAGATCAGTTAATTCAGCACTAATCAGGAATTAAATCTAGGGCCTTCTTGATCCATGTGGCCACATCCCACATTGGGTAATGCCCTTATCCATTATCACGGGCAGTTTGTTACTGAGTACGTCATTGCTTATTTCAGTTTGTGAACATGGTTCCAGGGAAAATACTTTGCCATGTTACAGTACATTAATCAGCTGTCACGTTTGGCCTGTTCTGCAAATTAAATTGACAGGTGCTTGTTATAACTATGTTATAATTATTATGTGCATATTGCACTCTATCACTTGTGATCAGAACAATGCTTTCCATATGAGGAGCTTTCAATGGGGAATAAAACTTCTACAGGTTATTCAGAACCTTGTACCTGTCAACTGTGAATTGATTTTCCTCAATTGGAAACTTCTGAATTATTTCAACTGAGCATTAATCCATTTCTAATAGCTACCAGGCACTGTCACACAAACACGTTCAACATTTAAATAAAAGCAAAATACTGCAGATGCTGGAAATCTGAAACAAAAACAGAAAGTGCTGGAAATACCCAGCAGGTCTGGCAGCATCCGTGGAGAGAGAAGCAGAGTTAACGTTTCAGGTCTGTGACCTTTCATCAGAATGCAGTTCAGCTTCAGCCTTCGTCCATTAATATCACTGATCTTTATGCCATAAATTACAACAATGACATCCTCTTTCCTCAGCCTTTTTCTCATAAGCACTTTGTGCAGCTTTGATTTCCAGGAGAGTTCTTGTTTAACATTTTCCTCTTCCTCTTCCAGGACATGAACGGTGAGCTTCTGCAGGCTGTTCTACTGTAGAAGCCATGACTGCTCAGCCCCATCCTATTGCTATTTAATGTCCACACCTGCATTTCCAGTAGGTGTCAATTTGGAGCAAGAACCCTGGATATTTTCCCCTCCCAACCAAAGGTTAATTGAAACCAGGTGAAGCATCACTATCACTGCCCCAGCTGCTGCTTTCTGCCCAAAACAAGAGAACAGCTTCTGGGCAATATTAAAATGAAGCCCAGCAATTAAAATCTGACAGGCCGCCGATGAAGGATAACTTCTCAACATAGCAGTAGGGATGCTATCAAAATGTTAGTGCCTGTGGGCTAAGTATAGAAAAATAAAATAAAAACAGAAAGGGCTGGAAATACTCAGCAGGTCAGGCAGCAACTGTGGAGAGAAAAACAGAGTTAACGTTTCAGGTCTGTGACCTTTCATCAGAACTGGGAAAAGTTCAAATATAAGTAGGTCAAATGCGGGAGGGTAGAATAAGAACAAAAGGGAAGGTCTGCGATATGGCGGAAGGCGAGATACATTAAATGACAAAACAGCAAATGAGTTGGTGGGGCAGAGCTAAAGGGAGTGGTAATAGGACAAGTAAAGAAACAAAAGATGTGTCCTGAGGAGGTGTCAATGGCAGAATGATGAATGGGCTGCCGTCTGAAAGTAAAAACAGGAGGAAAAAGAAAGAAACAAGATTAAGGCCGAAACATGCAAAGAAAAGGAAACAAAATGGGGGCAGAGATTATGGTCTGAAATTGTTGAGCTCAATGTTGAGTCCAGAAAGCTGTAAAGTGCCTAGTCCAAAGATGAGATGCTGTTCCTTGAGCTTGCATTGAACTTCATTGGAACACTACAGTAGAACGAGGTACAGGGATGTCAGTGTGAGAGCAAGGTGGAGAATTAAAATGGCAGGCCACTGGAAGCTCAGCATCCTGTTGGCGGACTGATTGGAGGTGTTCCACAAAGCGGTCACCCAATCTACGTTTGGTCTCCCCAATGCAGAGCAGACAACTGTAGTGTAAGGACATGTAAGGGTTAACATTGGAGACTGTGAGAGCAACCCCCCCCACTGTAGAGAGGATGATGTAATAGTCACCTTGTAATGGACTTTTGGAAGAAGAGAGTAGCAGCACAAAGCTAATGAGGCTCGAGGAGAGGGTAAATAGTAATGTATATATAATAAGGAGTTATTAGTTGACCTAACCTAGACTTCTAGACTTTATGCAAGTGGCATAGTGCTAATATCACTGGACTAGTAATCCAGAGGCTCAGGCTAGTGCTCTGGGGACATGGGTTCGAATCCCACCATCGCAGATGGTGAAATTTGAATTCAATTAATAAATCTGGAATTAGAAAGCTAGTCTAATGGTGACCACAAAACCATTGTAGATTGTCGTAAAAACCTATCTGGTTCATAAATGTCCTTTGGGGAAGGAAATCTGCTGTCCTTACCTGGTCTAGCCTACATGTGACTCCAGACCCACAGCAATGTGGTTGACTCTTAAATGGCCTCTGAAATAGCCTAGCAAGCCACTCAGTTCAAGGGCAATTAGGGATGGGCAATAAATGCTGCCCTTGCCAGTGACGCTCACATCCCACGAAAGAAGAAATAAATTCTACAATGCCCTAGTTATGCTACAACGACTACTACAATGGGCGGCACAGTGGCGCAGTGGTTAGCACCGCAGCCTCACAGCTCCAGGGACCCGGGTTCGATTCTGGGTACTGCCTGTGCGGAGTTTGCAAGTTCTCCCTGTGTCTGCGTGGGTTTCCTCCGGGTGCTCCGGTTTCCTCCCACATGCCAAAGACTTGCAGGTTGATAGGTTAATTGGCCATTATAAATTGCCCCTAGTATAGGTAGGTGGTAGGGAAATATATAGGGACAGGTGGGGATGTGGTAGGAATGTGGGATTAGTGTAGCATTAGTATAATATGGGTGGTTGATGGTCGGCACAGACTCGGTGGGCCGAAGGGCCTGTTTCAGTGCTGTATCTCTAAACTAAACTAAACTTAAACTAAACTAAACAACAACATACAATATGGTCGCAGCAGTTAAAACGACCAGAAAATATTGAAAATCACCTTACTTCGTGAAGTAGCGCCAGGAGAACAGCTGTTGGGGGACAGGTGTGCACTCCAGAGCTGCTCCACAGCCGAAGAAGACGCAGACAGTCGGTGAGTCAGCCATGCAGGCATTCAGACTGCACCACAGAGGTGTGGTGGTCTGCAACGAAACATCCAGGTCCAGCGATCGGGTTCTGAGTCTCAGCGCCGGGTGACAGTCCAGGATCAGGTGAGACAATTTCAAAGGACCATTCTTGGCTAACGGCACACTGAGTCAAAAAAAGCAGGGAGAGAGGTCGATTGGGCAAAAAGTCAGCCGGGGAATTGGGTGGAGACAGCAGCCATTACTCAACCAGACCATGGAGGGAAAGCACAGAAATGGTCGGAAAACATGAGAAGACCCCAGAAAGAGTGCAAACACCTCCATTAAAGCCCACACAATTTAAGAAGAAAGGAGAACATCCTAAAAATATTAACAAAGCACAAGAAACAGGAAGGATTTGAAATTCAGAGTGCTTAAATGCTTCAATGATCAGGAAGGACTCAATCAGGTACAAAATTGGGCCTTATGTAAAAAAAAATCCTACGATTTAGAATTACTTCCTAACTCCATACTAAATCAGAAACAGAACAAGAAAATACCCTTTTATATCCTATGGGTTCAATCATGGATGACGTGATTATGAGGCAAGGGATAAACGAGGCTTCTGATAAATTTGAAGATGTGCTACAAGCCTTCGACAAATATTTCAATTTACACAGTAACAAAATTCTGGAAAGAGCAAAGATTAACAAACAAGTACAGAAAAGAGGCAAATTCGTAGATTCTTTTATTAATGATCTGTACAAATTGGCAGAGGCATGTGAATATGCAGAATTAAAGGCTGAACTGATAAGAGACCGATAGTTGTCAGCACAGCTGATGAATATCTATCAGATCTCTTGAAGTCCAAAGATGACCTGATATTTGAGAAGGCAATTCAAATTGTACAACAGGCGGAAGTATGAAGCCAAAACAGAGCCATTCTGCAGACTGAAGAGCAGCCTTGAATTACAAGAAATCCAGCTCATCACCACCTTCTCAAGGGCAATTAGGGAGGGTTTTAAACAGAATAGTGGGGGCAAGGGATCAAATTTGGGAAGATATGGTAAATCAAGGAGTAGCATTGCACTTTTGAACTACAAGAAAGCCCCCAGCGATTTAACATCCGCAGCACTTAAAGCAGCCAGAAGTACTGCACAAAGAACAGCTAGGCGTTGCGCAAACGACTACTGGCAACACCTATGCAGTCATATTCAGCTGGCCTCAGACACCGGAAACATCAGAGGAATGTATGATGGCATGAAGAGAGCTCTTGGGCCAACCATCAAGAAGATCACCCCCCTCAAATCTAAATCGGGGGACATAATCACTGACCAACGCAAACAGATGGACCGCTGGGTTGAGCACTACCTAGAACTGTACTCCAGGGAGAATGCTGTCACTGAGACTGCCCTCAATGCAGCCCAGACTCTACCAGTCATGGATGAGCTGGACATACAGCCAACCAAATCGGAACTCAGTGATGCCATTGATTCCCTAGCCAGCGGAAAAGCCCCTGGGAAGGACAGCATTACCCCTGAAATAATCAAGAGTGCCAAGCCTGCTATACTCTCAGCACTACATGAACTGCTATGCCTGTGCTGGGACGAGGGAGCAGTACCCCAGGACATGCGCGATGCCAACATCATCACCCTCTATAAAAACAAAGGTGACCGCGGTGACTGCAACAACTACCGTGGAATCTCCCTGCTCAGCATAGTGGGGAAAGTCTTTGCTCGAGTCGCTCTGAACAGGCTCCAGAAGCTGGCCGAGCGCGTCTACCCTGAGGCACAGTGTGGCTTTCGTGCAGAGAGATCGACTATTGACATGCTGTTCTCCCTTCGTCAGATACAGGAGAAATGCCGTGAACAACAGATGCCCCTCTACATTGCTTTCATTGATCTCACCAAAGCCTTTGACCTCGTCAGCAGACGTGGTCTCTTCAGACTACTAGAAAAGATCGGATGTCCACCAAAGCTACTAAGTATCATCACCTCATTCCATGACAATATGAAAGGCACAATTCAACATGGTGGCTCCTCATCAGAGCCCTTTCCTATCCTGAGTGGTGTGAAACAGGGCTGTGTTCTCGCACCCACACTTTTTGGGATTTTCTTCTCCCTGCTGCTTTCACATGCGTTCAAATCCTCTGAAGAAGGAATTTTCCTCCACACAAGATCAGGGGGCAGGTTGTTCAACCTTGCCCGTCTAAGAGCGAAGTCCAAAGTACGGAAAGTCCTCATCAGAGAACTCCTCTTTGCTGACGATGCTGCTTTAACATCTCACACTGAAGAATGCCTGCAGAGTCTCATCGACAGGTTTGCGTCTGCCTGCAATGAATTTGGCCTAACCATCAGCCTCAAGAAAACGAACATCATGGGGCAGGATGTCAGAAATGCTCCATCCATCAATATTGGCGACCACGCTCTGGAAGTGGTTCAAGAGTTCACCTACCTAGGCTCAACTATCACCAGTAACCTGTCTCTAGATGCAGAAATCAACAAGCGCATGGGTAAGGCTTCCACTGCTATGTTCAGACTGGCCAAGAGAGTGTGGGAAAATGGCGCACTGACACGGAACACAAAAGTCCGAGTGTATCAGGCCTGTGTCCTCAGTACCTTGCTCTACGGCAGCGAGGCCTGGACAACGTATGCCAGCCAAGAGCGACGTCTCAATTCATTCCATCTTCGCTGCCTTCGGAGAATACTTGGCATCAGGTGGCAGGACTATATCTCCAACACAGAAGTCCTTGAAGCGGCCAACATCCCCAGCTTATACACACTACTGAGTCAGCGGCGCTTGAGATGGCTTGGCCATGTGAGCCGCATGGAAGATGGCAGGATCCCCAAAGACACATTGTACAGCGAGCTCGCCACTGGTATCAGACCCACCGGCCGTCCATGTCTCCGTTATAAAGACGTCTGCAAACGCGACATGAAATCGTGTGACATTGATCACAAGTCGTGGGAGTCAGTTGCCAGCATTCGCCAGAGCTGGCGGGCAGCCATAAAGACAGGGCTAAATTGTGGCGAGTCGAAGAGACTTAGTAGTTGGCAGGAAAAAAGACAGAGGCGCAAGGGGAGAGCCAACTGTGCAACAGCCCCAACAAACAAATTTCTCTGCAGCACCTGTGGAAGAGCCTGTCACTCCAGAATCGGCCTTTATAGCCACTCCAGGCGCTGCTTCACAAACCACTGACCACCTCCAGGCGCGTATCCATTGTCTCTCGAGATAAGGAGGCCCAAAAGAAAGAAGAAAAAAGAAAAAGAGACAAGGCAAGAGAGAAAGGTATTAATATGGGAAAAGATAAACAGACTGTGACAAGAAGAGACAGAGCGTACAAATCTAAGAGTAAATTAACAGATTAGGCGAGAGGTTACAAAAATAATAAAAGGACAAAACTAAAGGCTCTATCTGAATGCATGCAGCATTCGAAACAAAACAGGTGAACTGAGAGTGCAAATAGAAATAAATAAGTGCGATCTGATAGCCATTACAGAGACATGGCCTCAGGACGACATAGATTGGAACCTGAATAATGAAGGGTAGATGGCATTTAGGAAGGACAGGAAGCTAGGAAAATGTGGATGTGTAGCTCTGTTAATTAATGATGGCATTAGCGCAATAGAGAGGGATGACCTAAACTTAGGAGACCAGGATATAGAAGCAGTTTGGATAGAGATGAGAAATTATAAAGGCAAGAAGTCATTTGTGGGAATGGTGTACAGACCACCTAATATTAAACACACTGTAGGACGGGGTATAAAAGAAAAAATAAGGACAGCTTGCCAGAAAGGTACAGCAATAATTATGGGGGATTTTAACCTACATATAGACTGGAAAAATCAGATGGGTAGAGGTAGATGAGATGAGGAGTACATCGAATGTTATTGGGATAATTTCTTGAAACAATACATTCTGTAGCCAACCAGAGAGCAGGCTATACGAAACCTGGTATTGTGCAACAAGATAGAAATAATTAATGACCTCATACTTATGGCGCCCCCAGGTAGCAACAATCATAATATGACTGAATTTTACATTCAGTTTGAGGGAGAGAAGAGTGGGTCCTACCTAGACTAGTATTTTAAATTTAAATAAGGGCAATTATGAGGGCATCAAAGCAGAACTAGCTAAAGTGAACTGGCAAATCAGGTTAAGGGACAGGTCAATAGAGATGCAGTGGCAGCCATTTAAGGGGATATTTCAGAATACACAGAATAGATACATTTCAACGAGAAAGAAACATTCCAAGGGCGGGACCCGCCATCCGTGGTTAACTAAAACAGTTAAAGATAGTTTCAAACTTAAAGAAAAAGCCTATAATTGCACAAAGATGGGAGGCAGGTCAGAAGATTGGACTGAATATAAAAAACAGCAAAGAATGACTAAAAGATTGATAAGGAAGGTAAAATTAGAATGCAAGAGAAAGCCAGCTAGAAATATAAAGACAGATAGTAAGAGTTTCTATAGATATTTAAAAAAGAAAAGTTAACAAAGTGAGCATTGCTCCAATAGAAAGTGAGTCCAGGGAATTAATAAGGAGATGGGAGATGAATTGAACAGATGGTTTGCATCGGTCTTCACTATTGAGGATACAAGTAACATCTCAGTATTAGCTGTAAGTCAGAAAATGGAAGGGAAGGAGGAACTCAAGAAAATTACAATCACCAGGGAAGTGGTACTGAACAAATTGTTAGAGCTGCGGGCTCACAATCCCCAGGTCCTGATGGACTTCATCCTAGGGTATTAATAGAAGTGGCTCGTGAGATAGTTGACGTGTTAGTTTTAATTTTCCAAAATTCCCTAGATTCAGGGAAGGTTCTGTTAGATTGGAAAATAGCGAATGTAACTCCTTTATTCAAAAAAGGAGGAAGACAGAAAGCAGGAAACTACAGGCCAGTTAGCTTAAAATCGTTCTTAGAGAAAATGCTAGAAGCTATTATGAAAGACGGTATGGCAAGGCATTTAGAAAAATTCAAGGTAATCAGCAGAGTCAACATGGTTTTGTGAAAGGGAAATCACATTTAACCAATTTATTGGAGTTCTTTGAGGGAGTTACATGTGCTGTGGATAAAGGGGAACCAGTGGATGTATTGTACTTGGCTTTCCAGAAGGCATTGTATAAGGTGCCATATCAAAGGTTATTGCAGAAAATAAAAGCTTGTGGTGCAGTGGGTAACATATTGACATGGATACACTATTGGCTAGCTAACAGGAAACAGGGAGAAGGTATAAATGGGTCATTTTCTGGTTGGCAAGATGTAATGAGTGGTGTGCCACAGGGATCTGTGCTGGGGCCTCAACCTTTTCCAATTTATATAAATGACTTAGGTAAAGGGACCAAAGGTATGGTTTCTAAATTTGCTGATGACACAAAGATAGGTAGGAAAATAACTTGTGAAGAGGACATAAGGGGGCTACAAAGGGATATAGATAGCTTAAGTGAATGGCCAAAGACCTGGCAACTGGAGTATAATGTGGGAAAATGTGAAATTGTCCACTTTGGCAGGAAGAATAAAAAATAAGCATATTATCTAAATGGTGAGATATTGCAGAGCTCTGAGATGCAGAGGGATTTGAGTGTCCTAGTGCATGAATCGCAAAAGGTTAGTATTCAGGTACAGCACATAATTAGGAAAACTAGGAAGTAGGAAGATTATGCTTCAGCTATACAGGGCATTGGTAAGACCACATCTGGAGTATTGTGTACAGTACTGGTCTCCTTATTTAAGGAAGGATGTAAATGCATTGGAAGCAGTTCAGAGAAGATTTACCGAACTAATACCTGGAATGGGTGGGTTGTCTTGTGAGGAAAGGTTGGAAGGCTAGGCTTGTATCTGCTGGAATTTAGAAGAGTAAAAGGCAACTTGATTGAAACATTTAAGATCCTGAGGGGTCTTGACAGGGTAAATGTGGAAAGGATGTTTCCTCTTGTGGTGAATCTAGAACCAGGGGTCACTATTTAACAATTTAAGACAGAGATGAGGAGAATTTTTTTCTCTCAGAGGGTCATGGAAGCAGAGTCTTTGAATATTTTTAAGGTAGAGGTAGATGGATTCTTGATAAGCAAGGGGGTGAAATATTATTGGGAGTAGGTAGAAATGTGGAGTTGAGGTTATAATCAGATTAGCCATGATCTTATTGAATGGCGGAGCAGGCTTGAAGGGCTGTGGCCTACTCCTGCTCCTAATTCATATGTTCGTATGCATCTACAGCTTTGTCCGAGACAGAGACAAGGTATGCCATTCTTGAGAAAGAAGCACTTGCAGTCACGTGGGCTTGAGAGAAGTTTTCTGATTCCATTATTGGCCTGACAGTGGTTATTTAGAGACACCGCAAACTCTTGGTTCCTTACTGGATGGGAAGGAAAATGCACGGATGCCTCCGAGAGTTCAGAGATTCTGATTGAGGTTGATGAGGTATACCTATGAGATGGTATATGTTCAGAGAAAGATGTAAACTTCCGCTGATGCATTATCAAGAGCAACTGTTGGCCATTCTACACAACAGCATGTTAACTTTGTTGAAGAGGTAGAGTCATATTCACAGTATATAGCATCGCAATAGCTGGCAAGTACACAGAAACTTCAAGAAATTCATCACGCTCAGAAATGGGATGAGGAATGCATTCGGATATGCCTGTATTGTACACAAGGTTGACTACAGGAATGTCCCAGTGGGAAGGTAATGAAAATTTTCTTCGAATTCAGGAGACACTTCACAATCGTAGATGATTTGCTGGTGTATAACGACAGACTGGTCATTTCAATTTCTCTTCTATCAAATACTTTGGATAGAATCCATCAGGCCACATGGGAATCACAAAATTCAGAGCACAAGCTCAATCATTTGTTTGGTGGCCAGGAATATCCAAAGACATAGAAAATATGATCTTGAATTGCCAGCTATGCGCAGTACACAGACCAGAACAGAGGGAACCTCTGATAGCTACATAATTTCCAACCAGACCATGGGAACGTCTAGGAATGGATTGATTTATGTACAATGGAAAATCTTACATCATAGTGATTGATTATTTTTCAAGGTGGATTGAAGTGAAAAGATTGTACTCAATAACAGAAGAATCTGTTATTAGAGGTTCACAGGAGATCTTTGCAATGCATGGTATTCCTGACAAGTTTGTGTCAGACAATGGACCACTGTTTGCAAATGAATACTTCACACAATTTGCAAGGAAGTGGGGATTTGAACATCTCACAAGTTACCCCTGTTACCCACAGTCGAATGGTGAAGAGGCGAGAGAAATACGAACTATTAAATTGTTGTTCCAGAAGAACGAAGATCTTCCAGCTGTACAATTGGATTAATGATCTACTCCATTGTTATGTGGACTTTCACCTTCAGAGCTGTTGATGGGGAGAAAGCTAAAAACTCGACTTCCTACTTTACCCAGAAAACTACTTCTGGGGCTAGATGTACAAGACGACAAAAAAGTTTAAGGCAGAGAGAAGTCTTACAGGAGCCAATAAACTCGTAATTACAATAAGAGATTTTAAGGATGGATAGAAGGTATGGATACGAGATCTGGGACATCAAGGTAGAGTCATCCAAAGAGATGAAGTTCATCTGAGATCTTATGAAGTACACACTCCTGAGGGTACTATATGCTGAAATAGGACAAACCTTATTCCTACTCCTCAAACACAACAATCAGTCATATAAGTAGAGGAATCAGATGATGATCAAGAAACCCAGAGACAACAGGATACTGCGAACATTGATCACAGCCATCCAAGTCGTCGAACAAGACTTTCAAGAAAATCTACTGATCTTCCAAGTCTGACCGGAACACAGTCAGGGAGAGTCGTGAAGCCTCCTGATATATTGAATCAGTAATGTTAGAGACTTAGGGGGAGATGGGGTGGTATGTAAAGTCAAAATGAATGAATATATATATATCAAATATTATTGGACAAAGACTTGGGGGTAGATGTAGCATAAGGATCGGAAAGGGTTAATGTTTGAGACAGTGAGAGTAACCCCTTCCACTGTAGTGATGATGATGTAATAGTCACGTGGGTGTTAGGCTTCAAAGGAGTCAGAAGCACCATGAGACGTGCCAGCAGGACATGCTCAATTAGAGTGTAAATAGTAATGTATATAAAATAAACAAGTTGCTATTTAGCCATTCAAAGACTTCGAGACATCTGTAAACAGCGCTCAAACTACTCTTAACAGATATACAATAGTTATTAGGGGAGCCAAGGATTTGGTTCCAGTCTGATGCTGTCTGTGAATAAATAGACTACTGACATTTACTTATCAATGGCCACTCTGAGAAGGTACCAGAAAACTCTCAGCATTTATGGAGCTTTAAGAAAGAAATAAAGACTTGTTAGTGCAATTCATGACCACCAGATGCTCCAAAGTGCTTGACAGCCAATGAAGGCTAATTATAACAATATCAGGCAGGAACTGAAGAATTTAGATTAGGGGCGGCAGTTTTAGGGTAAATCAACATCTGACATGTGGGAGTTTTTCAAACGTCAGTTGATTAGAATCCAGGACTGGCATGTTCCTGTGAGGAAGAAGGATAAGTTTGGCAAGTTTCGGGAACCGTGGATAACGAGGGATATTGTGAGCCTAGTCAAAAAGAAAAAGGAAGCATTTGTAAGGGCTAGAAGGCTGGGAACAGATGAAGCCCTTGAGGAATATAAAGAGAGTAGGAAGGAACTTAAGCAAGGAGTCAGGAGGGCTAAAAGGGGTCATGAAAAGTCATTGGCAAACAGGATTAAGGAGAATCCCAAGGCTTTTTATACATATATAAAGAGCAAGAGGGTAACCAGGGAAAGGGTTGGCCCACTCAAGGACAGAGGAGGGAATCTATGTGTGGAGCCAGAAGAAATGGGTGAGGTACTAAATGAATACTTTGCATCAGTATTCACCAAAGAGAAGGACTTGGTGGATGATGAGTCTAGGGAAGGGAGTGTAGATAGTCTAGGTCATGTTGTTATCAAAAAGGAGGAGGATTTGGGCGTCTTGCAAAGAATTCAGGTAGATAAGTCCCCAGGGCCTGATGGGATCTACCCCAGAATACTGAGGGAGGCAAGGGAAGAAATTGCTGGGGTCTTGACAAAAATCTTTGTATCCTCATTGGCTACAGGTGAGGTCCCAGAGGACTGGAGAATAGCCAATGTTGTTCCTTTGTTTAAGAAGGGTAGCAAGGATAATCCAGGAAATTATAGGCCGGTGAGCCTTACGTCAGTGGTAGGGAAATTATTATAGAGGATTCTTTGGGACAGGATTTACTCCCATTTGGAAACAAATGAACTTATTAGCAAGAGGCAGCATGGTTTTGTGAAGGGGAGGCTGTGTCTCACTAACTTGATTGAGTTTTTTGAGGAAGTGACGAAGGTGATTGATTGAGGAAGGGCAGTGGATGTTGTCGATTTGGACTTCAGTAAAGCCTTTGACAAGGTCCCTCATGGCAGACTGGTACAAAAGGTGAAGTCACACGGGATCAGAGGTGAGCTGGCAAGATGGATACAAAACTGGCTCAGTCATAGAATACAGAGGGTAGCAGTGGAAGAGTGCTTTTCTGAATTGAGGGCTGCGACTAGTGGTGTTCCGCAGGGATCAGTGCTGGGACCTTTGCTGTTTGTAGTATATACAAATGATTTGGAGGAAAATGTAGCTGATCTGATTAGTAAGTTTGCGGACGACACAAAGTTTGGTGGAGTTGCAGATAGTGATGAGGATTGTCAGAGGATAAAGCAGGGTATAGATCGGTTGGAGACTTGGGGGGAGAAATGGCAGATGGAGTTTAATCCGGACAAATGTGAGGTAATGCATTTTGGAAGATCGAATACAGGTGGGAAGTATACAGTAAATCGCAGAATCCTTAGGAGTATTGACAGGCAGAGAGATCTGGGTGTACAGGTCCACAGGTTACTGAAAGTGGCAACGCAGGTGGATAAGGTAGTCAAGAAGGCATACGGCATGCTTGCCTTCATCGGTCGGGGCATAGAGTATAAAAATTGGCAAGTCATGCTGCAGCTGTACAGAACCTTAAGCCACACTTAGAATATTGCGTGCAATTCTGGTCGACATACTACCAGAAGGAGGTGGAGGCTTTGGAGAGGGTACAGAGGAGGTTTACCAGGATGTTGCCTGGTCTGGAGGGCATTAGCTATGAGGAGAGGTTGGATAAACTCGGATTGTTTTCACTGGAACGACGGTAGTGGAGGGGCGACATGATAGAGGTTTACAAAGTTATGAGTGGCATGGACAGAGTGGATTGTCAGAAGCTTTTTCCCAGGGTGGAAGAGTCAGTTCCGAGGGGACATCGGTTTAAGGTGCGAGGGGCAAAGTTTAGAGGGGATGTGCGAGGCAAGTTCTTTACACAGAGGATGGTGAGTTCCTGGAACCTGCTGCCGGGGGGAGGTGGTGGAAGCAGGTATGATAGCGACGTTTAAGAGGCATCTTGACAAATACATGAATAGGATGGAAAGTGCAGAAGGTTTTAGTTTAGACAGGCATGAAGATCGGCGCAGGCTTGGAGGGCCGAATGGCCTGTTCCTGTGCTGTACTGTTCTTTGTTCTTTGTTGTTCTTTGTTTTGAAGTGTAATCACTGCTGTAATGTAGGAAAAGCAGCAGCCAATTTGCACACAACAAGCTCCCATAAACAGCAATTTGATAAATGACAACATAATCTGTTTTTGTGATATTGATTGAGGGATAAATATTGGCCAGGACACTGGGGATAATTCCACTGCTCTTCTTTGAAATAGGACCGTGGGCTATTCTAGATCCGCCTGAGAGAGCAGACAAGGCTTTCGTTTAACGTCTCATCTGAAAGACAGTATCTCCAACACTGCACATTCCCTCAGTACTGCACTGGAGTATCAGCTTAGATTTCATGCTAATGTCTGTGCAATGGGACTTTAAACAACAACCTTCTTACTGAGAGAACACAGCCGTGTTTCACGCCACTCAGGATAGGAAAGGGGTCTGATGAGGAGCCACCATGTTGAATTGTGCCTTTCATATTGTCATGGAATGAGGTGATGATACTTAGTAGCTTTGGTGGGCATCCGATCTTTTCTAGTAGTCTGAAGAGATCACGTCTGCTGACGAGGTCAAAGGCTTTGGTAAAATCAATGAAAGCAATGTAGAGGGGCATCTGTTGTTCACGGCATTTCCTATCCTGAGTGGCGTGAAACAGGGCTGTGTTCTCGCACCCACACTGTTTGGGATTTTCTTCTCCCTACTGCTTTCACATGCGTTCAAGTCCTCGGAAGAAGGAATTTTCCTCCACACAAGATCAGGGGGCAGGTTGTTCAACCTTGCCTGTCTAAGAGCGAAGTCCAAAGTACGGAAAGTCCTCATCAGGGAACTCGTCTTTGCTGACGATGCTGCTTTAACATCTCACACTGAAGAGTGCCTGCAGAGTCTCATCGACAGGTTTGCGGCTGCCTGCAATGAATTTGGCCTAACCATCAGCCTCAAGAAAACGAACATCATGGGGCAGGACGTCAGAAATGCTCCATCCATCAATATTGGCGACCACGCTCTGGAAGTGGTTCAAGAGTTTACCTACCTAGGCTCAACTATCACCAGTAACCTGTCTCTCGATGCAGAAATCAACAAGCGCATGGGAAAGGCTTCCACTGCTATGTCCAGACTGGCCAAGAGAGTGTGGGAAAATGGCGCACTGACACGGAACACAAATGTCCTAGTGTATCAAGCTTGTGTCCTCAGTACCTTGCTCTATGGCAGCGAGGCCTGGACAACGTATGTCAGCCAAGAGCGACGTCTCAATTCATTCCATCTTCGCTGCCTCCGGAGAATACTTGGCATCAGGTGGCAGGACCGTATCTCCAACACAGAAGTCCTCGAGGCGGCCAACATCCCCAGCTTATACACACTACTGAGTCAGCGGCGCTTGAGATGGCTTGGCCATGTGAGCTGCATGGAAGATGGCAGGATCCCCAAAGACACATTGTACAGCGAGCTCGCCACTGGTATCAGACCCACCGGCTGTCCATGTCTCCGCTTCAAAGACGTCTGCAAACGCGACATGAAATCCTGTGACATTGATCACAAGTCGTGGGAGTCAGTTGCCAGCATTCGCCAGAGCTGGCGGACAGCCATAAAGGCGGGGCTAAAGTGTGGCGAGTCGAAGAGACTTAGCAGTTGGCAGGAAAAAAGACAGAGGCACAAGGGAAGAGCCAACTGTGTAACAGCCCCGACAAACAAATTTTTCTGCAGCACCTGTGGAAGAGCCTGTCACTCTAGAATTGGCCTTTATAGCCACTCCAGGCGTTGCTCCACACACCACTGACCACCTCCAGGCGCTTACCCATTGTCTCTCGAGATAAGGAGGCCAAAGAGACTTACTGAGATGAGAATGCTACCAACTACCCAAGCAAGAGGCAGTCAATTGGAGAGGAAAGGAGGAAAGGGACAAAACCTGAAGAAACTCCCTTGCAAAAGATAGGTTTTGTTTAGAACATCATATGTGCCCCAAAATACAACAAGATTTGCATCACTGAGGCAAGACTTGTGCCTACTGATGATCTGCATAGTTGAATTTGTCTAGTTTTATGGGGTCAGCTTATTTCAACATCCTTTGGCAATTTTCTAGCACAGCTCCCATTGTAAAAAAGGGAATAGTGCCCTAGGGAGGAGGGATTGAATATTAAAATGCAACAGGCTGGGAAATCACCAGGAAAATAAATGTTTGTCTCACTGAGTTGACTCTCGAGTGGCTGTAATGGATGGTTCATGTGTGATGTGTCTTACTCTTCGCAAATGTCTTCGACCAGAGGGTGTAACAGGGATAACTGAAGAACTGCAAAATAGAACCTAAGAAGTGGTCACAATTTAAGTGAGATCTACTTCCAAATCCTCATCAACAACAAGAACAGCAGCAGCAATAACTTGAATTTATACACATTTCTCAGCTGTCCTGTAAAGTATGCACATGACAAATACATGTCTGTACTGCACCATAGTTAGTATTTCTTAGATCTCCTGTTGTTACCTAAGTGCAGTGGTGACCTTTATAGTTGTCCTGGCAGAGCTTCCTATTGCCTCGTCAGTGAAGCCCACCCTTCTTATACATATCTGCTCATTAAAGTCCGTATGTAAGAGGTTCCATTCCCTTACTACAGTTCTTGGACTTTAGGAATTACAAGAACAAAATTGCACATGACACAGGGTTTGGCTTAACTATGAATTGTTGTTTTATTAAATCCAATAATATCCCTAATACAGACACCTCTATGGTTAGTTGAAACAGAAATAAAACAAAACTATCCTCAGTACAAAGTGTCCTGCAGTAACTTAAAAATTGACACCCCAATTTCCAGCTGAACCCTTCAGCGATTTGACCACTATTCCCAGTTACCCAAAACAAAGTCACTACGACTTGGCTCAAACTTACAAATTTCAGGCAAAATCACTATGCTTTTGTCCCAAATCCCTCAGACTAATATCACTACGAATTGGCTGAACACAAATGCGGGCAAAAACACTACGCTTTTGTCCCAATCCCTGAGACCAAGATCACTACGATTTGGCTGAAAACACTTACAATCACCCACATGGCTGGTCGGTCCCAGTGTTGATTGTAGATCCTGTGTCAAGATGACCAACTTTGACCCTTCTTCCAACTGCAGACCCACAGTACAAACCCCTTCAAGATTTGACTAAAAAACTTACAATCACCCACATGGCTGGTCAATACCAATGTTGATTGTCGGCCTGGACCCTAGATGACAGGTCCCCGTCCTTCTTCACATAACTGCAGTACCAAATCCTTCGATCTTGTCCTTTTTATGATGATTCTTATTGAAACATCATGAACACATCTCCTGAAGCCATCCTGCTGGATGGTCAGCACTTAGCATCTTTTAATCTCTTTCCTCTGTTACCTGCCTGGTCCAGACAGATCCATTTAGTGCTGATGTTATTTCCATGATTGAGAACAACTAACTCCACCAAGGTGAGGTAGCCCAGGCTCCAGAGCCGATATACACGAAAAAGGTTTCTCTCCTGTCTTGACAGGAGTGAATGCCGTGATCTGGGGCCATTTAGTTGTAACAGTGGCCTCCCCAATTACTTAGCACGATGGCAGTTATCCTGTGTCACTGTTATGATAATATCCCAAATTAACAGTATCAGTTCAGTTGTGATTTTGGAATGTTTGAAATTGACCCATGGAATGCAGCCTGTCTCTGTGTGCTTTGTGTTGATGTTTGGCTCTCATTCACAGTACTATTGTCCATGGGTTTGGGGTTCCTTCCCCATTATCCACAAAGTCCAGTTTTAAACTCCAGTTGGGGAGGGGGGTGTGGTGGTGGGGGGTGGGGGGGAAGGAATTCCCATCCTACAATATTGGACCTGTGTTGTCTGTATCTGCTTTGGGGAGAGGTGTAGTATTTACCATGGTGCACCTTCTTTAAATGGTGCAGCAACTCCTTTGTTCCTTTCTTTTTTTGCTCCTCGAAGATATTCTCATAGGCAATGCCATACCTGCTCCTGAGAAGCTCCCAAATGTAGTAGAGGGTCCAAGTCTTAAACCTGTAGTCTTTTGACTCAAAAACACCCGATTTCAAACCAGTCTCAGCTGATCCTGCAACAGCTGTGCCTTATATTTCTCATTCTAACTAATAGCTGCTGCATTGTGTACAGGAAATTCTGGGGCTACTCCACCATTGGCCCTCATTTTAATATATTCAAATCAGCCATTAGGGACTGGATAAGTGGATCACAAGAATGGCTAGATCATGTTTGAAAATTTGGGTGCTTAGTTTTTGGGATGGAAAATCAGCGTATATGGTTTCCACCTTAATCTGTTGGCCTGTGAAATGAGTTGCCACAATTCTAGGCCCTGAAATAGGAAAAATGCTGTGAGATTTCAGAGCCATGATTTCTATCTAAATAAATGACTGTCTTATCTGTTGATGGTTTCCACACCAGGGTATTAATTGAATTAAGTGAGGACATTTCAAAAGCATTAGTTGTAATCTTTCAAGTTTTCTTGATTTGGAAATTTTGCTGTTGGACTGGAAAATTTCTCATGTCACTCCATTATTTAAGATGGGTGGGAGAGAGAAACTAGTTACCTACAGGCCTTTGTGTTTAATGTCAGTTGTGGGGAAGCTACTAAAATCTGACATTATTGATAGAGTGACTGAGCACTTGAGCAAATATAAGCCAGGATGGCTTTGTTAAAAGTAAGGCATGTTTGACTAATCTAGTTGATTTTTTTGAGGTCACGAAGAAGGTAGACAAGGGAGGGTCTATGAGTGTTATCTGTATGGATTTCCAGAAGACATTCAATAGGTTCCACATAACGGATTCTTGGCAAAAATGAGAGTGCCCAGAATTTGAGATAGCCCTTTGACTTGGGTTGGAAATTGACTTGGAGTGGGGATAAAGGGCATGTGACGAGTGGTGCTCCCAGGAATCTGTTCTGGGCCTCAACTTTTCACTATATTTATTTATGATTTGGTTGAAGGAATAGAAAGTTGTGTATCCAAGATTGCGGATGACACTAAATTAGGAGGGAAAGTAAGTAGTGGAGTTGGGAGCAGGATGTTGCAAAGGAACATTGACAGATTAAGTTAGTGGCCAAAATTATGGCAGATGGAGTTTAATGTGAGCAAGTGTGAGGACCTAAGAAAGATAAATGGCCGTATTTTCTGAATGGTGAAAAACTAGGAACTGTAGAGGAACAAAGAAATTTGGTAGTGCAAGTACACAAATCATTAAATTTGTGAGATGATGATCCACCTTGATCTCCTTGAAAGAATATCGGGATTGTAGGCGCAATCTGAAACGAGGAATTAAGAGGGCTAAAAGGGGTCATGAAATATCTTTAGCAAACAGGGTTAAGGAAAATCCCAAAGCCTTTTATTCATATATAAGGAGCAAGAGGGTAACTAGAGAAAGGATTGGCCCACTCAAGGACAAAGGAGGAAAATTATGCGTGGAGTCAGAGAAAATGGGTGAGATTCTAAACGAGTACTTTGCATCGGTATTCACCGAGGAGAGGGACATGACGGATGTTGAGGTTAGGGACAGATGTTTGATTACTCTAGGTCAAGTCGGCATAAGGAGGGAGGAAGTGTTGGGTATTCTAAAAGGCATTAAGGTGGACAAGTCCCCAGGTCCGGATGGGATCTATCCCGTGGGATAGTAACCTGTGGGAAGCGAGAGAGGAAATAGTTGGGGCATTTACAGATATCTTTGCAACATCCTTAAACACGGGTGAGGTCCCAGAGGACTGGAGAATTGCTAATGTTGTCCCCTTGTTTAAGAAGGGTAGCAGGGATAATCCAGGTAATTATAGACCGGTGAGCCTGACGTCAGTGGTAGGGAAGCTTCTGGAGAAGATACTGAGGGATAGGATCTATTCCCATCTGGAAGAAAATGGGCTGATCAGTGATAGGCAACATGGTTTTGTGCAGGGAAGGTCATGTCTTACCAACTTAATAGAATTCTTTGAGGAAGTGACAAAGTTGATTGATGAGGGAAGGGCTGTAGATGTCATATACATGGACTTCAGTAAGGCGTTTGATAAGGTTCCCCATGGTAGGCTGATGGAGAAAGTGAAGACGCATGGCGTCCAAGGTGTACTAGCTAGATGGATAAAGAACTGGCTGGGCAACAGGAGACAGAGAGTAGCAGTGGAAGGGAGTTTCTCAAAATGGAGACGTGTGACCAGTGGTGTTCCACAGGGATCCGTGCTGGGACCACTGTTGTTTGTGATATACATAAATGATTTGGAGGAAAGTATAGGAGGTCTGATTAGCAAGTTTGCAGACGACACTAAGATTGGTGGAGTAGCAGATAGTGAAGGGGACTGTCAGAGAATACAGCAGAATATAGATAGACTGGAGAGTTGGGCAGAGAAATGGCAGATGGAGTTCAATCAGGGCAAATGCGAGGTGATGCATTTTGGAAGATCCAATTCAAGAATGAACTATACAGTAAATGGAAAAGTCCTGGGGAAAATTGATGTGCAGAGAGATTTGGGTGTTCAGGTCCATTGTTCCCTGAAGGTGGCACCGCAGGTCAATAGAGTGGTCAAGAAGGCATACGGCATGCTTTCCTTCATCGGACGGGGTATTGAGTACAAGAGTTGGCAGGTCATGTTACAGTTGTATAGGACTTTGGTTCGGCCACATTTGGAATATTGCGTGCAGTTCTGGTCGCCACATTACCAAAAGGATGTGGATGCTTTGGAGAGGGTGCAGAGGAGGTTCACCAGGATGTTGCCTGGTATGGAGGGCGCTAGCTATGAAGAGAGGTTGAGTAGATTAGGATTATTTTCATTAGAAAGACGGAGGTTGAGGGGGGACCTGATTGAGGTGTACAAAATCATGAGAGGTATAGACAGGGTGGATAGCAAGAAGCTTTTTCCCAGATTGGGGGTTTCAATTACAAGGGGACATGAGTTCAAAGTGAAAAGGGAAAAGTTTAGGGGGGATATGCGTGGAAAGTTCTTTATGCAGAGGGTGGTGGGTGCATGGAACGCATTGCCAGCGGAGGTGGTAGACGCGGGCACGATAGCGTCTTTTAAAATGTATCTAGACAGATACATGAATGGGCAGGTAGTAAAGAGATACAGACCCTTAGATAATAGGCGACAGGTTTAGATAGAGGATTTGGATCGGCGTAGGCTTGGAGGGCCGAAGGGCCTGTTCCTGTGCTGTAATTTTCTTTGTTCTTTGTTCTTTGTCCTCCTCCTGACCTCCTGAGGTCCCCACCATCACAGATGCCAGTCTCTAGCCAATTTGATTTACTCCATATGATATCAAGAAACAGCTGCGTGCACTGGACACAGCAAAGGCTATGGGCTCCAACAACATGGCTGAGGTATTAAATGAATACTTTGCATCTGTCTTTACCAAGGAAGAAGATGCTGTGCAGGTCATGGTGAAAGAGGAGGTAATTCAGACACTTGAAGTGTTTAAAACTGATAAGGAGGAGGTATTGGGTAGGCTGTCTGTACTTAAAGTTGATAAGGCACCAGGACCGGATGAGATGCATCCAAAGGTACTGAGGGAAGTGAGAGTAGAAATTGCAGAGGCACTGGCCACAGTTTTCCAGTCTTCCTTAGATTCAGGGGTGGTGCCAGAGGACGGGAGAACTGAAAATGTAACACGTTTGTTCAAATAAGTGTGTAAAGATAAGCTCAGCAACTATAGGCCAGTCAGGTGGTGGGGAAGCTTCTAGAAATGTTAATTCAGGACAAAATTAATCGTCATTTGGGCAAATACAGATTAATTCGAGAAAGCCAGCATGGATTTGTGAAGGGCAAATCATGTTTAGCTAACTTGCTGGAGTTTTGTGATGAGGTAACAGAGAAGGTTGATCAGGGTAATGCTGTTGATGTAGTGTACATGGCCTTCAAAAAGCATTTGATAAAGTGCCACACAACAGACTTGTGGACAAAGTTATAGCTCATGGAATAAAAGGGACAGCAGCAACATGGATACGAAATTGGCTGAATGATAGGAAAATGAGAGTAGTGGTTAATGGATGTTTTTTGGACTGGAGGAAGGTTTGTAGTGGAGCTCTCCAGGGGTCAGTGTTAGGACACTTGATGTTCCTGATATATATTAATGATCGAGACCTTGGTGTGCAGGGCACAATTTCAAAATCTGCAGATGATACGGAACTTGGAAACATTGTGAATTGTGAGGAGGATAGTGTAGAACTTCAAAAGAACATAAACAGGTTGGTGAAATGGGCAGACAAGTGGCAGATGAAATGTAATGCAGAGAAGTGTTGAAGTGATTCATTTTGGTAGGATGAACATGGAGAGACAATATAAAATAAAGGGTACAATTCTAAAGGGGGTGCAGGAACAAAGGGACCTGGGTGTTTATGTGCATAAATCATTGAAGGTGGCAGGATAGGTTGAGAGAGGGGTTAATAGAGCATACCATATCCTAGGTTTCATTAATAGGGGCATAGAGTACAAATGCAATGAAGTTATATTAAACTTGTATAGAACACTGTTTCAGCCTCAGCTGGAGTATTGTACCCAGTTTTGGGTGCCACCCTTTAAGAAGGATGTGAAGGCATTAGAGGGAGTGCAGAAAAGATCCACGAGAATGGTTCCAGGAATGAGGAACTTCAGTTATGTAGATGGATTGGAGAAGTTAGGACTGTTTTCCTTGGGGAAGAGAGGATTGTGAGGAGACTTGATAGAGGTGTTCAAAATCACAAGGGATCTGGACAGAGTAGATAGGGAAAATCTGCTCCCATTGGTGGAAGGATCGAGAACGAGAGGGCACAGATTTTAGGTAATTGGAAAAAGAAGCAATGGCGGCATGAGGAAAATCTTTTTCATGAAGCAAGTGGTTAGGATCTGGAATACACTGCCTGCAAGTGGAGGCAGGTTCAATCAAGGCTTTCATGAGGGAATTAGATGGTTTTCTGAAAAGGGAGAATGTGTTTGACTATGGGGAGAAGGCTGGGGAGTGGCACAAGGTAAATTGCTCTTTTGGAGAGCCAGCGCAGACACAATAGGCCGAATGGCCTCCTTCTGCGCTGTAACAATTCTGTGATTCTGTGAACATCCCAGCTATAGTGTTGAAAACGTGTCCTCCAGAATTAGCTGTGGCTCTGGCCAAGGTGTCCCAGTACTACTACAACACATGTACCTACCCAACAAAGTGATAAATTGTCTATGTATGTTTTGTCCACAAAAAGCAAAACAAATCCAATCAGGCAAATTATCGCCCCATCAGTCTACACTGAATCATCAGCAAAGTGATGGAAGGTGTCCTCAACAGTGTTTTCAAGCAGCACTTACTTACCAATAAATCTGCTCACCAATGCTGTGTTTGGATTCTGCCAGGGCCACTCGTCTCCAGACATCCTTTGTTTAAACATGCTATAGGGAAGGTGAGAGTGACTGCCCTTGACATCAAGGCAGCATTGGACTGATTGTGGCATCAAGGAGCCCTAATAAAGTTTAAGTCAATGGGAATTGGGGCAAAAATCTGCACTGGCTGGAATACTACCTAGTTCAAAGGAAGATGGTTGTGGTTGTTGGAGGCCAATCATCTCAGCCCCAGGACATTGCTGCAGGAGTTCCTCAAGGTAATGTCCAAAGCCCAACCATGTTCACTTGCTTCATCAGCGACCCTTCTTCCATCATAATGCCAAAAGTGGGGATACTCGCTGATAATTGCACAGTGTTCAGTTCCATTCACACCTTCTCAGATAAGGAAGCAGTCTGTGCCCGCATGCAGCAAGACCTGGAAAATATTCTTGGGCTGATAAGTGGCAAGTAAGAACCGTGTCACATAAGTCCAGGCAATGATCATCTCCCACAAGAGAGTCTAAACTCCTCCCCTTGATACTCAATGACATTACCATTGATGAATCCCCCACCATCATCATCCTGACCAGAAACTTCACTGGAGCAGCCACATAAATACTTGGGGTATAAGAACATGTCAGAGGCTGAGTAGTCTGCAGTGAGTGACTCAAAGCCTGTCCAGCATCAGCAAGACACAAGTCAGGAGTGTGATGGAACGCTGTCCACTAACCTGGATTAGTGCCACTCCAACAACGCTCAAGACATTTGATACCACTCAGGGCAAAGAAGCCCACTTGGTTGGCACCTTATCCACCACGATAAACATTCACTCCCTTCATCACAGGCGCATGCCAGTGTGTACACAAGATGCACTGCAGCAACTCACCAAGGCTCCTTCTACAGCACCTTCCAAACCCGTGACCTCTACCACCTAGAAGGACAAGGGCAGCAGATGCATGGGAACACCAACACCTGCAAGTTCCCCTCCAAGCACACACTATCCTGACTTGGAACTATATCGTTGTTCCTTCACTTGTCACTGGGTCAAAATTCTGGAACTCCCTTCCCAACAGCACTGTTGGTGTTCCTACACTCCAAGGATTACAACAGTTCAAGAAAGCAGCTCACTACCACCTTCTCAAGGGCATTTAGGGATGGACACTAAATGCTGGCCTAGCCAGCAATGCCCACATCCCACGAACGAATAAAAATAAAGTAACACAGCATGATGACTTGGAACTATATCGCTGCATCTTCATTGTCAGTGGGTCAAAATCGTGGAACTCCCTCCCTAACAGCACTGTGGGTGTACATACACCATACAGACTGCAACGGTTCAAGAAGGCGGCTCACCACCACCTTCTCAAGGGCAATTAAGGATGGACAATAAATGCTGGGCTTGTCCACGATGCTCGCATCCATTAATAAATAAAAATAACTAGCAAACAGACATAAAAGACAATCAAAAAGGCTAATGAAATGTTAGCCTTTATCTCAAGAGGGCTGGAATGCAGAAGGAAAGAAAATTATTCTTCGGTTGTACAGAGCCTAAGTCGGACCCATCTGATACCAGGGCTTGAAGGATTGAATTATGAGAAAAGGGTGCATCAACTTGCCATGTATTCCTTTGAGTATAAAAGATTGAGAGGTGATCTGATCAAGTTGTTTAAAATATTAGTGTAGATACAGAGAAACTTTCCTTTGATGGGGCAGTGACGAACTAGGGGACATTATGGCCCGGATTTTGCAGTTAGCATCAATGCAGGGGTGCTCTCCGTTGACCTCGAAGAAAGCTTCCCACAGAGAACAAGCGATCTCTTTGGTGTGGTGTTCTCCTTTACCGACAACAGTTTAAATCTGATGCCAAGTCAAGGGGATGTCTTGGTGTGCAGCAAAAGTGATGTCATCAAGCAAGTAAGCAGCCAATCACACTGAAGTATTCAGACACAGCAAACCAGGAAGTTAAAAGCACTTAATATCCTTCATTTTTAATTTAAGTTTTCAATGATTTTGATTGCATTAACATAGGCGCTAAAATAAAGAGGGAAAAAAGAAAAAAACATATCTTTTTAAGAATAAATTTTTTAACATTATGGAAAAATGTGACATTCCACAAATATAAAATTAGATTTTTCAGGATCAGAGGGGGTTTTGCAGCAATTATGAAGTTAGTACACTGTTTAAAAACACAGTTAGACCTCAATCAACAAGGTGTAACATTTTTAAAGGTTTTTTACAGAGACTAGCAGTGTTAGAATGGAAGTTTTCATCAATTCAATTGATTTCCATGGATTGCAGTCTGTGGATGCCTCAACAGCACCTCCTCTGGAGAATCATAGAATCACTGGCAGCAACTTCTGAATTTCCAAGTTACTCTGTGCATGTGCAGACTCCAGGGGCTTGATTTTTAATCAAGGGTCAGGAACCAGAAATAGGGTTCCGACTCTGCATGGCATCGGTTAAGCAGCCCACGGGGATTTTCAAATCCTCAGCTAATGAAAGGCCAGGGAGCAGGCTCACCATTCTAACAGGGACAGTGGGTTCACGATGCTGGAGGGCCAATGGAAGGCACTCCAGCAGTCAGTGATTGGCAGCCCCTCCAGCAGAGGTGGGAGCTGCTGATCTGAAGATGGAGAATGAGAGGGAACAGGCCAGGTAAGTGTTTTTTGATGTTTCAAAAACACACAGCTGCCTGGCCATGATCCTGAAGGGCCAAGGCCGTCAGGGGACAGCCAATGGCTGCTGCTATGGCTCGGTGGCTGTTATGGGTTGGGGAGGGGTCCCTTGCTTGATTCATTGCCCCACCGAGCCTATTGCGTTGGCCGACCTAGGCTGCTTGCAATACCAATTGGAAATTCCAATCAGTGTGGGAACGGGGCCTTAATAGGCCCTATAGTCACCAATAATTGCCTTCATTCAAAATGGCTCAGGGTCAGGATCATGGCTGCGAACCGGCACGGAGGCCAGCAGTGCCAAATTTGCGCCTGCCCACCTCCAATCTAGACCCCGACCACATTTAAAAATCCATCCCCAGCACAGCGGTTAGCACCACAACCTCACAGCTCCAGCGACCCGGGTTCAATTCTGGGTACTGCCTGTGTGGAGTTTGCAAGTTCTCCCTGTGTCTGTGTGGGTTTTCTCCGGGTGCTCCGGTTTCCTCCCACAGCCAAAAGACTTGCAGGTTGATAGGTAAATTGGCCATTATAAAATTGCCCCTAGTATAGGTAGGTTGTAGGGGAATATAGGGACAGGTGAGGATGTGATAGGAATATGGGATTAGTGTAGGATTAGTATAAATGGGTGGTTAATGGTCGGCACAGACTCGGTGGGCCGAAGGGCCTGTTTCAGTGCTAATCTAAATCTAAGAAGTTTGTATCAGTTTCAATGGCATAATCACAACGAACTGAAGCTTTTGTTGTTATTCCCGTGGCAAAATCCAGGCCTGTGTTACAATTCGAGCTGGACCATTTAGCCAGGAAATCAGGAAGCATTTTTTCTCACAAAGGGTAGTAGAAATCTGGAATTGTTTCCCCCAAAGGCTGTGGATGCAGGGAGAATTGAAGCTTTCAAGACTGAGATAGATTAAATTCTTTTGGGTAAGGGCAACAAGTGACATCGAGTTAAGGGGCTGGATTTTGTTCTCTTCCAGGCGTCGGGTTCCGTGGCTGGGGGGGGCCTGAAGATGCCTTCGGGAGAGGGCCACCACGCACCCTGACGCGCGAGGGCCTGGCACAATATTACCGGTGACGGAAAGGCCTCGTGGTGTCCCCTCCTCCACCTCTCCACTCGGCAACGGGCCCCCATTTGAATATTTAACTTAATTAAAATCAATTAATGATACGTCGCTGCCTGATATCCCATTTGGCCTGATGGCCAGCACTCCCACGCCTTTGGATCCCTGTCTGGGGAAATTAGGCGCAATACTGGTGGGGTGGGGGGAGGAGGTAAGTTTTTCAATGCGGGGGTGGGAAACGGGGTCAAAGTAACATCATGGATGTAGCGGATGGTGGGAAGGGTTGGAGTTTAAAGTTTTTGCTGTTTGGTGGGAGGAAGGGCAAATAATTAATTTTATTGCTATTGCGGGGGGTGGGAGAGGGGCAGAAAAAATGTCTGTATTTTTTTTGACACGGCGTTTAAATATTTAAATTTCCCAGTAGGGCAGACAGCCCTTTAAAAATGGCTTCAGCACCTGCGCACAGGCAGCTGACACCATTGCCGGGGATGGACAGCCAGCCCTCTCCAGCTGATCGGAGGGGCGGCCTGCCCCCATCTACTTAAATGAGCCCCCGAGCGGATGATTGTGGCCGTTCTGTGGGCTGCCATTTTTTTTGCCCGCTGCCAACATTGGCGGCGGGCACAGAAGATTCAGCCCAAGGTGGGTGAATGAACTTGAAGTACAGCTCAACCGTGATCTAATTGAATGGCAAAGCAGGCTCGAGGGGCTGAATGGTCTCTTCTGTTCCTAGGTTCCTATGATCAGTTGGCCCTGGCTGAATGCTGAAAACTGTAATGCAGCCTTGGAAGTGAGTCTCCCAATGTAAGCTACGTCATCTATATTTTTAAAGCACTTAGAATTCTTAGCAAATTGTAAAAAGACTGTTAGTAGACCAAAGCACTTTCCCTAATGGCACTAAAACAGCTGCTTCTTGATGCAGAGAAAAGCTAGTGCACTTGTGTGTCAACTGTGGCTCAGTTGGTAGCACTCTCACCTGTGAGTCAGAAGGTTGTGGGTTTAAGTCCCACTCCAGAGATTTAAGCACATAAATCTAGGCTGATATTCCAGTACAGTACTGAAGGAGTGCTGCATTGTCAGAGGTGCTGTCTTTTGAGACCCTGTCTGCCCTCTCCGGTGAGTGTAAATGATCCCATAGCCCTATTTCAGTGAAGAGCAGGGCAGTTATCCCTGGTGCCCTGGCCAATGTTTATCCTATTATCATCAAAAAAACATATTAGCTGGTCATTACAACATGGATGTTTGTGGGAGCTTGCTGTGTACAAATTAGCTGCCACGTTTCCTACATTACAACAGTGACTACACTTAAAAAGCACTTCACTGGCTGTAAAATGCTTTGGAATGTTCTTAGGTCATGAAAGGTGCTAATATAAATCCAAGTCTTTCATTTTTTCTTTTCATGATAGACTCTTAACAGTTCTCTCACAGTGTAAGCGTGGAAATGTAGTCTCCAAATGGAGACCAAACTGAAATCTCCTGATGCAGAGCCAAGACCATACTATCACTGTGAAGGCCAAATAGAAGTCTGTCAGTTTTAAACCCATTAGAATCTTCAGATCTCTTTTATTTTCATCCTTTGATATTTCATAAGAACATGAGAACATAAGATATAGGAGCTGGAGTAGGCCATTCAGCCCTTCGAGCCTTCTCCACTACTCAATAACGTCATGGCTGATCTACTTCAACTCCACCTTCCTGTACTATCCCCATAATCCCTTGATTCCCTTCGTATCCAAAAAGCTATAGATCACAGTCTTGAATATACTCAATGACTGAGCATCCACAGCTCTCTGGGATACAGAATTCCAAAAATTCACAACTATTTGAGTGAAGAAATTTCTTATCTCAGTCCTAAATGGTGACCCCATGTTTTGAGACTGTGCCCCCCAGTTCTAGACTCCCCAGCCAGGGTAAACAACGTCTCAGCATCTACCCTATTAATCCCCCTCAGAAATGTATATGTTTTAATATGATCCATTAACCAATCCTCTATTCATGCTAAAATGTTACCCCCAATCCCATGAGCTCTAATTTTGTGTAATAACCTCTTGTGTGGAACCTTACCAAATGCTTTTTTGAAAATCCAATATGCTACATCCATTGGTTCTCCTTTATCTACTCCATTCATGGAATATATAAGTGGTCCATTTTTCGTCCTATTTGCATTACATTACATTTATTTGTAATTGTGCTTACCTACATAATTTGTCCAAATTATTTTGTATCCCCAAGTTGCCTCTTATAATCAGCTGGCCCATATTGATCTTCTGAATCCAGGCTTTTGACATAAAGTAGAAACAGGAGTGGTCCGTGGGGCACCCTACCCAGCACAGCACCCCGCTCCTCACAATCCCGCCCCCCCCACCAGAAATATCCATGTCAACTGGTATCTGCTGTTGTCTATCCTTAATCAGTTTATTTTCAATTCCCAAGAGTTACCCTGAACCCCCATAGCTTTGGATTATATTAGTAGAACTTTGTGATGGGACTTTGTCAAGTGCTTTTTGGAACGTTATTTTCTCATAAGTAAGGAGGTTGGTCAGACAGGATTCTCCCATTTTAAATCAATTTGACTAATGTTTACAAGGTTATTATTATACAAATACTCCCCATGCTTAATCTTGATAATATATTCCATTATTTTACACAATCTAGAAGTAAGACTGAACATATAAGACAGACAGGAAAAGACTGGCTAGACCCAAACAACTATAATACAATTAAGCATCATGACCATTAGTGTTTCTCTGTTTTTTTTTGCACATTTCACTTCATCTTGAAAACATGGTGCCCATCCTCATTGATATAGGCCCCCTGGATCTTCATGAGATGATGAAAGATCTCCAGCTAGAGTGCTGTCATGGAGACCCAATCCCTGACAGCATGACCGTTCATGTCCTTTAGGTTCTCGATGCTTCCAATCACCTCACCCTTGGCTGGCCTACCTGGTGCTCACTCTGCCAGGTGCCACCTTCCCGTGGAGCATTTTGTTGCCCTCATCACTCTTGTACATCTGGTTTATCCTTAAATGGCCTTGGCACAGTTTCTACTTCACATACCTCTTTCAGCTTCCACTTGCTGACAAGCAGTCACCTCCTCCACCTCCTCATCGAGACCTTCTTCAATATGGTCACCAATGTCCTGTTTGTTGCCTTTTTGAGAATGGGCTCTACATGAACCTATTTGCAATCTCCTGTTACCTTCCCAGTGTTCAACAATCCTGCTGCTGTTTGACATAAATACCAGCTACTTCACTTTTCTCCTTGGAGGATTTGTAAATGTTTTTATCCGCTATATTTCTTATGATTAATTTGTTAATCTGTTTAGGCTCATGCTTGTTTAGTCATTGCTTAAGAACATAAGAATATAAGAAATAGAAGCAGGAGTAGATTTGTGTTTACCCTGTTAAATTGGCATTATGCTTTTAATGGTACTCACATGTCCTCATCTGAATTATTGTACTAGAATGCCCCTCGACTGTCTCACTTGACACCCTCTTCCCTGTATTCTCTTCGAAATCTATCGTTTACAGATTTATACATTTATAAAGGCAACAGCTTTAAAGGAAAATATTAATCAGCAGTTCTAAAGCTTTTGTCTCCTTTCTTCGAATACCAATATTAATTTATTCTGAAATGTTGGCCCAGATTTTGTGGTTGTAATGATGGTGAGACTGTCAGCATTCACCAATATGACAAATGTGAATCTGATAGCAACTTTTGGCATTCACATATGCTCAGTTAAATGCGTAAATCCAGAAGTTGCTGTCAGTGATTCCTCACTCAGCCATAGGGTGCACTGTTGCAGATCTGCAGATGGAAAATTAGAAATCCCTTGATTTGATATGAAGTTCCACTTCTCATACTATTAGCGTGGCTGTAGAAAAAACCGATGACTAAGTTATTGAAGGTGTAATTTTTTTTTTAACAATGCACCAAGTCATGATTCCTGATAAACAATCTCTCTGGCCCTGAAAAACAAATTTTACATTTGTGGAATGTCAAATTTCTCCAATAATGATAAAAAGCATAGATTTTTAAAATCTTAAAATTATTATTTTTCAAGTTTTGTTTATGATATTTCAGCTTCTACCTTAATCCCATGTGCATGTTCCAATCTTTATCTCGCTCTATGTAAAATGCTTAAAAGGTGTAGGATAATCAATGCATTTTACTTCCCGGTTTGCTGTCCGTGAGATTTCTTCAATGTAATTGGCTGCTTAGCCTGCTTGATGACATCACTGGTGCTGGACACCAGAGATCCCCTAGAACAGATGCTGAAATTAAATTAATGTCGGGAATGGTGTAATCCACACCAGAAATTAGTAGATCTTTGTTGACAGCTTTCTTTGAGGTCAGCGGCGTACTTCTTTAGCAGATAGAGGAACATTGTACATATTAAAGGTCTGCAAAGGAAACCCGACCGGAGCCCGAATGCAGGACCAGGAAGTCTGACCCGAACCATACACATGTCGTCGGGTCCCGTCGGGGTCAGGTCAGGTAGCAGGCCTTTACCCATGTACTGATGTAAAGGCCTGCT
The DNA here is from genome assembly GCF_036365525.1 of Heterodontus francisci. Taxonomy (NCBI): domain Eukaryota; kingdom Metazoa; phylum Chordata; class Chondrichthyes; order Heterodontiformes; family Heterodontidae; genus Heterodontus; species Heterodontus francisci. The sequence goes on along the minus strand of NC_090371.1, from coordinate 110,242,315 downwards.
ACCCGACCCGACCCCAATGGGACCCGACGACTTGTGTATGGTTCGGGTCAGGTCGGGTCGGACTTCCTGGTCTGACATTCAGGCTCGGGTCGGGTTTCCTTTGCAGACCTTTAGTACAAATACGTTCAGCTTTCATCCGCTACTATATTATAAGGCCAACAGTAATTTCTAGTGTTATATGTTTAGTTTAATTTAGTTTAGTTTAGAGATACAGCACTGAAACAGGCCCTTCGGCCCACCAAGTCTGTGCCGACCATCAACCACCCATTTATACTAATCCTAATCAACAAGCGCATGGGTAAGGCTTCCACTGCTATGTCCAGACTGGCCAAGAGAGTGTGGGAAAATGGCGCACTGACACGGAACACAAAAGTCCGAGTGTATCAGGCATGTGTCCTCAGTACCTTGCTTTATGGCAGCGAGGCCTGGACAACATATGTCAGCCAAGAGCGACGTCTCAATTCATTCCATCTTCGCTGCCTCCGGAGAATACTTGGCATCAGGTGGCAGGACCGTATCTCCAACGCAGAAGTCCTCGAGACGGCCAACATCCCCAACATATACACACTACTGAGTCAGCGGCGCTTGAGATGGCTTAGCCATGTGAGCCGCATGGAAGATGGCAGGATCCCAAAGACACATTGTACAGCGAGCTCGCCACTGGTATCAGACCCACCGGCCGTCCATGTCTCCGCTTTAAAGACGTCTGCAAACGCGACATGAAATCCTGTGATATTGATCACAAGTCGTGGGAGTCAGTTGCAAGCGTTCGCCAGAGCTGGCGGGCAGCCATAAAGACGGGGCTAAAATGTGGCGAGTCAAAGAGACTTAGCAGTTGGCAGGAAAAAAGACAGAGGTGCAAGGGGAGAGCCAACTGTGCAACAGCCCCGAAAAACAAATTTCTCTGCAGCACCTGTGGAAGAGCCTGTCACTCTAAAATTGGCCTTTATAGCCACTCCAGGCACTGCTTCACAAACCACTGACCACCTCCAGGCGCGTATCCATTGTCTCTCGAGATAAGGAGGCCCAAAAGAAAGAAAGAAACACTAATTCCATATTCCTACCACATCCCCACCTGTCCCTATATTTCTCTACCACCTACCTATGCTAGGGGCAATTTATAATGGCCAATTAACCTATCAACCAGCAAGTCTTTTGGCATGTGGGAGGAAACTGGAGCACCCAGAGGAAACCCATGCAGGCACAGGGAGAACTTGCAAACTCCACACAGGCAGTACCCAGAATTGAACCTGGGTCGCTGGAGCTGTGAGGCTGCGGTGCTAACCACTGCGCCACTGTGCCACCCACATGTTAATGTGTGAAATGCACAGAAAGTTGATCAACATCTCAAAGAGGAAAAGTGAATGATGTTTGTGTGTGATCCTTCATCAGAACTTGGTTCCAAGGTTTTGTTCTGAGTTCTCCCTGCTTCCTGGTCAATATTTATCCCTCAATCAACATCACTAAAACGGATTATCTGGTCATCATTACAATGCTGTGAACAAATTCTGTGCCATGCTTTCAATAATATAACAAGACTACACTTTAAAAAAAAGTACTTCATTGGCTGTAAAGCACTTTGGGATGCCCAGGGGTCATGAAAAATGCTATACAAGTCTTTCTTTTTCTGTTACCTCACCCTGATCCTCCTAGAGCTACTTATAAATGAAAATTGTTTATCTAAAATAGTTAAATCAGTATACCCTCAACCCAGTATTCCCTGCGTGCATCTGAACTACCAAGGGGTAACTATGATCCTTCTAGCAAGTTAGTTCTGGCTTGAAAGGAAGAATTTCCAAGTGATCTAAAATGTTGGAAATACGCGAAATAAAATACCAAAGAAAAGTTTTCAATAAAATCAGGTGAGGATTGCCTCAGACCTGCTTGAAAACAAATCTCGAGCTCCACATCCCACTTCAATAATTTCTAAATCCACCACTGCAGCAGACTGCACTTTTGCAAAATGGGTGATCAAATGTCAGGTATATCTGCAGTTTAAATTATGATGAATCGGTGTCCAACTGTAGTGTCCAGTTAAATTCCTTTGTTTTTATGTATCACAAAATCTATACTCAGGGCTGTTTGACAAGGTCTGTGTCAGCTTATTTGAAGCTTTTGGTCAGCTTTTGCTTTCTGTCATATAAGGTCAATTGAGAGCTACAGAAGTGTACCTCCAAAAGGTATCTGATTCCATTGTCATTACATTTAGTTTCCACAAGTACTCAATGATGGTATAAAAATCTGAAAAATCAGCAAGTTGAGTCTACACAGATGTATACATTATATCAATGTTGCTATGAACCATGGACAATAGCAGTGTTACCAGACTTAAAAAAATTGTAAAACTTCTTCAATTATATATGCAAGAGAATATTCTGTTAACAACATTTTGAGCAGCTTAAAGACGTCTTAATAGATTAACGGAAAGAGTCTTGTAGACATTACAGCTTAATCTTCAAAATATAAAAAAAAATGTTTTCCATACTTACAGTATTCTTTCTGGGAGATATGCCGGGCCATGAGGTTACAGATTGTGGTTAAATACAATTCTGCTGCTGCTGATGGCCCACAGTGCCTCATGGATCCTCATTTTTGAGTTGCTACATCTGCTCGAAATCTATTCCATTTAGCACGGTGGTAGTGCCACACAACATGATGGAGGGTATCCTCGATGTGAAGACGGAACTTCATCTCCACAAGGATTGTGCGGTTGTCACTCCTACCAATACTGTCATGGTCAGTTGCATCTGCGATAGGTAGACTGATGAGGACGAGGTCAAGTAGGTTTTCCCTCTTGTTGGTTCCCTCACCACCTGCTGCAGACACAGTCTAGCAGCTATGTCCATTAGGACTCGGCCAGCTCAGTCAGTAGTGGTACTACTGAGCCACTTTTGGTGATGGACATTGAAGTTCCCCACACAGAGTACATTCTGTGACCTTGCTACCCTCAGTGCTTCTTCCAATTGGTATTCAACATGGAGGAGTACTGATTCATCAGCTGAGGAGGGGGTGTGGTGATTGGTGGTAATCAGAAGGAGATTTGCCCATGTTTGACCTGATGACATGAGACTTCATGGGGTCCGGAGTCCATGTTGAGGAATCCCAGGGCAATTCCCTCCTGACTGTATACCACTGTGCCGCCACCTCTGGTAAGTCTGTCCTGTCAGTGGGACAGGCTTATAAAGGGATAGTGATGGTGGTGTCTGGGACATTGCCTGTAAGGTACGATTCCCTGAATATGACTATATCAGGCTGTTGCTTGACTAGTCTGTGGGACAGCTCTCCCAATTTTGGCACAAGCCCCCAGATGTTAGTAAGGAGAAATTTGCAGGATCGACAGGACTGGGTTTGCCGTTGTCGTTTCCAATGCCTAGGTTGATACCGGGTAGTCTGTCCTGTTTCATTCCTTTTCTTAGCGGTTTGATGCAAATGAGTGGCGTGCTAGGCCATTTCATAGGGCATTTAAAATTCAACCACATTGCAGTGGGTCTGGAGTCACATGTCGGCCAGACTAGGTAAGGATGGAAGATTTCCTGCCCTAAAGGACATTAGAGAACCAGATGGGTTTTTACAGAAAATGACAATGATTTCATGATCATCATTAGACTCGCTTTTTAATTCCAGATTTATTAATTGAGTTCAAATTTCACCATCTGCCATGGTGGGATTGGAACCCATGTCCACAGAGCATTCGCCTGGGCCTCTGGATTTACTAGTCCAGTGACATTACCACTATACCACTGCCACACATATATATATTATAAATTCATAAAATCTGCTCATTAATGTGGAAGGATATTGTATCGCTACTCTTCAAAAAATGCTGAGACAAATATTTAAAAAAGTTTATTGAAGGTTATGGAAATTGGATCTTTATTGAGGAAACAGGTGAATTAATTAAGATTTTCAAACTTATGAAGTGACAACCAACACTTCTGTGGGTGCACAGCCACACAGCAGCCTGGAAGATACTGTGCAGGCCTTGTTCCACCGCACAAAAAATTTTAAAGGGATCGGGCACTGAAATAACTGGCCACGCACAACAAGTACATTTTCAAGGGTCACATTGGTGACAACAAATTCATCATTGTGTAAGTCTCAAATGTCAGGGACAACTGACTTACATTTTAGATAATTCCATGTAGTGCTCACAAAAACCAGAATGTCTGGTCCCAAAGCTGACGGTTGACAACCTGACCTGGTTGGAGAGTTCAGAGAACAGAGGCTGATGTCTAAATCTCAATGATTTAATCTGCTGATGGCAGCCTGCTCTTGCTCTTTCCTCTGGTTACAGCTCTATACAGAACAACGAAAGGCGATCTCATTGAAATGTATAAAATTTTTATAGGCCTTGACAGGGTAGATGCTGATGTGCTGCTTCCCCTGACTGAACAGTCTAAAACTAGGCAGCATAGTCTCAGGATAAGGGGTAAGGGGTCGCCTTTAGGACTGAGATGAGAAGAAAATTCTTCACTCAGAGGGTTGTGAATCTTTGGAATTCTCTACCCCAGAGGGCAGTGGGTGCTCAGTTGTTGAGTATATTCAATGCTGAGATTGATAGATTTTTGAAACGAAAGGAATCAAAAGATATGGGGATAGGGAGAGAAAGTGGAGTTGATGTAACAATTCAGCCTATTGCTTATTGCTCCTATTTCTTATGTTCTTATAATAATAGCTAGGCCATTCAGGAGTGAAATCAGAAAGCATCTTTTCATGCAAAAGATAGTGGACCTCTTCCTCCCCATCCACTGCAAAAGAATGTGAATGTTGCTTCAATTGAAATTTCAAGACTCATAGAGTCATAGAGTCGTACAGCATAGAAACAGGCCCTTTGGGCCACTGCGTCCATGCCGACCATAAAGCCTGTCTATACTAATCCCACCTGCCTGCATTAATTTCATATCCCTCTATGCCTTGCTCATTCAAGTACCTGTCCAGATGCCTCTTAAATGTCGCTACTGTTCCTGCTTCCACCACCTCCTCTGGCAGCTCATTCCAGATACCCATTATTCTTTGTGTGAAAAATTTACCCCTTTGATCCCCTTTAAACCTTCTCCCACTCACCTTAAATCTATGCCCTCTAGTTTTAGTCACTCCTACCATGGGAAACAGACTCTGGCTATCTACCCTATCTATGCCTCTCATAATTTTATATACCTCTATCATGTCCCCTCTCAGTCTCCTTCGCTCCAGGGAAAACAGACCCAGCCTATCCAACCTCTCTTTATAACTCAAGCCCTCCAAACCAGGCAACATCCCTTGTGAATCTTTTTTGCACCCTCTCTAGCTTAATCACATCTTTCCTGTAGTGCGGCGACCAGAACTGCACGCAGTACTCCAAATGCGCCCTAACCAACGTTATGTACAACTGTAACATGACGTCCCAACTCTTGTACTCAATGCCTCGGCCGATGAAGGCAAGCATGCCATACGCCTTCTTCACCACCCTGTCTACCTGTGTTGCCACTTTCAGGGAACTATATACTTGCACTCCAAGATCTCTCTCCCCAGAGCCCTGCCATTCATTATATATGTCCTGCCCTAGTTTAACTTCCCAAAATGCATCACTTCACACTTGTCTGCGTTAAATTCCATGTGCCAATCCCTTGCCCACTTTCCCAGTTTATCTATATCCTTTTGTAACCTTAGACAACTTTCTTCACTGTCTACTATACCACCAATTTTGGTGTCATCTGCAAACTTACTAATCATGCCCCCTACATTCACATCCAAGTCATTAATATATATAACAAACAACAGAGGGCCCAGCACCGATCCCTGCGGCACACCACTGGTCATCGGCCTCCAATCTGAAAAACAACCCTCCACTACCACCCTCTGCTTCGTATCACCAAGCCAATTTTGTATCCAATTGGCTAGCTCACCCTGGATCCCATGTGTTCGAACCTTCCGGACCAGCCTACCATGCGGGACCTTGTCAAAGGCCTTGCTAAAATCCAGGTAGACAATGTCCACCGCCCTGCCCTCATCAATCCTCTTGGTCACCTCCTCAAAAGACACAATCAAATTCGTGAGACATGATTTCCCACGCACAAAGCCTTGCTGACTATCCCTAATCAGACCTTGCCTGTCCAAATGCATATAAATCCTGTCTCTCAGAATCCCTTCCAATAACTTTCCCACCCTGAAGTTAGGCTCACTGACCTGTCGTTCCCTGGCTTATCCCTGCTGCCATTCTTAAATAAAGGCACAACATTAGCTATCCTCCAGTCTTCTGGTATCTTACCCGTGGCTACCGATGATACAAAAATCTCTGTCAGGGCCCCAGCAATCACCTTCCTTGCTTCCCATAGCATCCTAGGATATACCTGGTCAGGCCCTGGGGATTTATCCACCTTAATGCGCTTCAAAACCTCCAACACCTCCTCCTTTGTAATGTTGATATGCTCCAGGATATTGCTGTTCCCTCCCTTGAACTCACGAGCTTCCATGACCTTCTCGACGGTAAATACTGATGAGAAGTATTCATTTAAGACCTCACCCATTTCCCGTAGCTCCACACATAAATTACCACTTTGATCCTTAAGGGGATCTGCTCCCTAGCTACCCTTTTACTCTTAATATACTTATAGAATATTTTAGGATTCTCATTTATCGTATCTGCCAAGGAAATCTCATGGTCCCTTTTCACCCTCCTAATTTCCTTCTTAAGTGTACTCCTCCATCCCCTATACTCCTCAAGGGACTCGCTTGATCCCAGCTGCCTATACCTGACATATGCCTCCTTCTTTGTCCTGACCAGATCTTCAATATCCCTCGTCTACCAAGGTTCCATGAACTTGCCAGCCTTGCCCTTCAATCTAACAGGAACATGCCGGCCCTGAACTCTTCCTATCTCACTTTTAAAAGCTTCCCACTTGCCAGATGTCCCTTTACCTGTAAACAGCTTCTCCCATTCAACTTTTGAGAGTTCCTGTCTGATGCCATTGAAATTAGCCTTCCCCCAATTTAGGACATCAACTTGAGGACCAGTCCTATCCTTTTCCATAACTATCTTGAAGCTAATAGAGTTATGGTCACTGGTCCCAAAATGCTCCCCCACTGACACATCAACCACCTGCCCAGCCACATTTCCCAAGAGGAGGTCGAGTGTAGCCACTTCTCTAGTAGGGCCATCCACATACTGCTTCAGAAAACTATCCTGGACACACTTAAGAAATTCTTCCCCATCTGATCCCTTAGCACTAAGGCAGTCCCGTCAATATTAGGGAAGTTAAAATCACCTACTATTACAACCCTATAATTCCTACACCTATCTGTGATTTCCCTACATATATGCTCCTCCAATTCCCTCTGACAATTGGGGGGCCTATAGTATAATCCCATCAAAGTGATCACCCCTTTCTTATTTCTAAGTTCTATCCATATGGCCTCACTGGATGTTCCCCCCGGGAAATCCTCTCTAAATACTGCCGTGATGTCCTCCCTAATCAATAGTGCAACTCCCCCTCCTCTCTTACCTCCACCTCTGTCATTCCGGAAGCATCGGTACCCCGAAACATTGAGCTGCCAGTCCTGCCCATCCCTCAACCACGTTTCCGTAATAGCTATCATATCACAATCCCATGTACCGATCCATGCTCTGAGTTTATCTGCCTTACCTGTAAGGCTTCTTGCATTAAAGTAAATGCAGTTTAGCCTACCAGACCTTCTATGCTCCCTGTCCTGCCCCTGCTCGGCCTGCCTACTGGACTTGCTTGCTTTAACCTCTACATTTCCCTCAACTATCTCATCGGAGAGACTACTAGTTTGGGTCCCACCCCCCTGCAAGACTAGTTTAAACCCTCCCAAGTAGTTTTAGCAAACCTCCCCGAAAAGGTATTGGTCCCCTTCTAGTTCAGATGCAACCCGTCCTTCTTGTACAGGTCACCTCTGCACCAGAAGAGATCCCAATGATCCAAGAAGCTGAAGCCCTCCCGCCTACACCAGCTCTTCAGCCACGCATTCATTTGCCTTATCTTCCTATTCCTATCCTCACTAGCACGTGGCACAGGGAGTAATACTGAGATTACAACCCTAGAGGTCCTGCTTTTTAAGCTTCTACCTAACCCCCTATATTCACTTTGCAGGACCTCATCTCTCTTCCTGTCTATGTTGTTAGTACCAATATGGACCATGACCTCTGGCTGCTCACCCTCCCCGTTCAGAATGTCCTGCAGCTGCTCTGAGACATCCTTGACCCTGGCACCAGGAGGCAACATACCATCCTGGAGCCTCGTTTGCGGCCACAGAAATGGTTATCTGCACCCCTTACGATAGAATCCCCTATCACTGTAGTTCTTCCACCCCTTTTCCTCCCCTGCTGTGCAGCAGAGCCCTCCGTGGTGCCATGAACTTGGCTGTTGCTGCTTTCCCCTGGGAGGTCATCCCCCACAACAGTATCCAAAGCGTGAAGAGAGGGGGATGGCCACAGGGGACTCCTGCACTACCTGCCTGCGCCTACTACTCCGTCTGGTGGTCACCCATCCCTTTTCTGCCTGTGGAGCCATTACCTGCGGTGTGACCACCTCACTAAACGTGCTATCCACGACGTCCTCAGCATCGCGGATGCTCCACAGTGAATCCACCCACAGCTCCAGCTCCGTAATGCAGGTTGCCAGTAGCTGCAGATGGATACACTTCCTGCACACATGGTCATCGGGGACACTGGAAGCGTCCCTGATTTCCCACATAGCCTGATATCAAAAGATTTCATTATGTAAAGGTGTCAGGAGATATAGATCTAAGGTGGGAAAGTGAAGATGAGATACAGATCAGCCATTTTCTGATTGAAAGATAGAACATGCTCGAGTGGCTGATTGGCCTGAATGATCCAGAACCCCTGTTCGTATACTGTATACTGTTGCAACCTTTCCTGGATTGGACTCCCAGATTTTTGAGTGAGTTTTCAGGAAATTTGTCACCTGGTGTTTGGCCATTAAAATCTTTTTTTAGAAGTAAAATCAATGTTTCCATTTACTCCTGTTTTATGGTGTAAAGTAATTCACAATTAAGGTTTTAAGTACATTTTCATCAAAGTAGTACTGAATTTGTGTAATTATGAATAAATATAATTGTTTGCCTTACAAATAAACATGGCATTTATTTATAGACATATATATATATCTATATAATTCTCTCTTTTTCTCTTTCTTTGCTTAAACAGGAAATATATTTGTTGTCAGCCTGGCCATTGCAGATCTAATAGTGGCAATTTATCCATATCCCATGGTCTTGACATCTATATTTCATAACGGCTGGAATCAGGGCTACATGCATTGTCAGATCAGTGGTTTCCTGATGGGTCTGAGTGTGATTGGATCAATTTTTAATATCACTGGCATTGCCATCAATCGGTATTGCTACATCTGTCACAGTCTGAAGTACGACAAGCTCTACAGTGACAAGAACTCCCTGTGTTTTGTAATCCTCATCTGGACCTTAACGTTTATAGCAATCGTCCCAAACCTGTTTGTGGGATCTTTGCAATATGACCCGAGAGTCTACTCTTGTACTTTTGTGCAATCTGTGAGCTCTGCCTACACTGGCTCGGTGGTGTTTTTTCACTTCATCCTCCCCATTACCATTGTCACCTTTTGCTACTTGAGAATATGGGTCCTCGTCATCCAGGTCAGAAGACGTGTGAAGCCGGACATGAAACCCAAGCTGAAGCCCCACGACTTGCGGAACTTTGTGACGATGTTTGTGGTCTTTGTGCTCTTTGCGGTTTGTTGGGCGCCCCTTAATTTTATTGGTCTTGCCGTGGCTGTCAACCCAGACACAATTGCCCCCAGGATTCCAGAGTGGCTATTTGTAGCCAGTTACTTCATGGCATATTTCAACAGCTGCCTTAATGCGATTATCTATGGACTTTTGAACCAGAATTTCAGGAGAGAGTACAAGAGAATTATAATCTCTATATGCACCGCAAGGATTTTCTTTCCAGAGAGTTCTAATGATGTGCCTGATAGAAATAAAAGTAAACCTTCTCCTTTCATGACAAACAATAATCAAGTGAAGGTAGATTCTGTCTGAATAGTTCATGCATTCACTCAATGTGCCAACCAATGAAGCTTAAGAGAAAAGCATATTATATTAGAATCGATGGAAGGAATAACATATAGTCAAAGTTTGTTAAACCTATGATTGCATTTATTACATATGTTATTTTAAAGTACAAAGGATAACACTACAATTCAATTATACATCAACGAACGATATTCAAGGGAGCAGTAGCTTTCATTTGATTATAATCATATCCATATTGAAATATATAAGGAGAAAGAAGGCTTATTTTTAAACAATTGATAAAACCTTACAGTGTTAGAAATGGGAATAGGAAGCTTCATAACTAAAAATATATATTTGAGCCTAACGATACTTCACTTAGTTTTTAAAAATCTGTAAGTTGAAGTTGCCTTACAGGGTATGTGAGATTGGAAACAAATATAGTGAGCTGAAATTACATTTTGACTACCATTTATTCCATAGTTTTATAAAAATATTTGCAAAAGGGGTCTAAATTGTATTTGAAAATCAGAATGACTAAACTGTTGTAAATAGTACAGAGTTTAAAGTGCAACAACACACACAATCAAAGCTAAACTTATATTTTTAAAGAAAATCACACTAAAAAGCGATGGAAGGAAGTATTTTAGCATGATTAGCCATTTTAACTACTACGGGGTTAAGAAATGAACTGCTAAGCATGTAGTGAGAATTCTACATTAACTTGAATAGGGTGCATGCTCTCCTTATGTACAAAGATGAATTTAGTTTTACCGACAGTGCTTTTACAGTGTTTGATATGATTATTTTGGCTTCAGTGTAATGATAAAGATATATGAAATTCTAAATGTTTCTGTAATGTATCTGATCTTGAAAGTCAAGAGTGCATGAATGTGAATGGCTAAAAGGCCGAGATATCCTGTATACAGTAGCAGTGGTAAAGTATTCAATTCAGATGTTAATTATATTGATAAATGATCAATTGGCAGGTTTGTGACTACATTGTGCCAGATTAGCGATAACCTTTTGGAAGTTAAATTGGATAGCCCCTGAAAATGGGCTCAGGGATTGCAATGCGTGATTAACTCCTGCCCGTGATTGCAATGCAGGCAGCAGACCAACTTCATGCTGCCTGCTCATCTGAATGATCTCCATGTTCAGTTAGCACTAAAAGTGCTGCTGATAGGCTGGACCCATCAACAGGGGGCCAATATCATTAGTGGCTAGCACCACTTAAAGATAGCTTGCACTGATTAAAGCTAGTCAGCAACTCTTAAAGGGTGCATTGTGGCTGGAGCAGGTACTGATGGTCATGTTTGAAGAGAATCTGATCTAGGAAATAGTGAGGAATGACACAACAGGGGAGAGAGTGGGCTCCAAGGTTTTCAGACATCACATTGGAGGTCTTGGTGGAGGAGGTGGAGAGGAGAAGAGAGGTCCTGTATGCACAAGGGGAAGGAGACCCTCCAGATACATAGTCAAAGTGCAGCAGATAGCCATGGAGGTCAATGGCAGGAGTCTAGCCCCAAGAATCTGGAGGCAGTGCCGCAAGAAGTTCAATGATCTTATACGAGCGGCCAAGAACTGTGAATGTGGCTTCAAATCCATATCCTACCAACTGCACCTGTAGCCTCAGTCACTGCTTAAATCACCACACCCTCATCATTCACCTACCAACAATTTCGATCAATCAGGTCTCATACCTAACATTCATATGCTTCATCTCACCCTTACGCACTTAGCACTGCAGCAAGCCTCACACCCACATCTCACAGGTTGAACACAATGCCAGCTATTCAATCATGATGGCCACATTTTTTTTTTATTCGTTCATGGGATGTAAGCATTGTGGACAAGCCGGGTATTTATTGCCCATTCCTAATTGTCCTTGAGAAGGTGGTGGTGAGCTGCCTTCTTGAACTGCTGCAGTCCATGTGGGGTAGGTACACCCACAGTGCTGTAAGGAAGGGAGTTTCAGGATTTTGACCCAGCGACTGTGGAGGAACGACGACATAGTTCCAGGTCAGGATGGTGTGTGGCTTGGAGGGGAAATTGCAGGTGGTGGTGTTCCTGTGCGTCTGCTGCCCTTGTCCTTCTAGGTGGTAGAGGTCGCGGGTTTGGAAGGTGCTGTCATCAGACAAACAGATTGCACGACACTCACTGACACACTTTCCTGTCTCGTTCAGTACAATATGGTGAACAACCAGAAGCAGCAGCAGATAACCAGAGGGGGACAGGCACGCCTGTATATACTGAGCCCCCCACCGGAGGAGACAGTGCGCGCCAATATCGTGAGGCCGTGGGCCACTGGCACAGCTGAAGCCATTGAAGATGAGAGTGTCCTCAAACTTAATCCTCCTTCTCATCCCACTTCCACAAATACAAGGACTAGGGGGCACAGATTTAAGGTTTTGGGCAAGAGATGCAGGGAACTTTTTTGTGCAGCGATTGGTAATGACCTGGAACTCGCTATCTGCAAGGGTGGTGGAAGCGGAGATGATCAATGATTTCAGCAGGAAATTGGATGGGCACTTGGCGGAAATAAACTTACAGGGCTTCAGGGATAGAGCGGGGGAATGGGATTGCATGGATTGCTCTTCAGACAGCCAGCATGGACTCAATGGGCCAAATGGCCTCTTTCTGTGCCGTAACGACACTTAGACTCTATGACTCCTAGAACGGTGCCAACATGAGGTTAAGTCCAATAAGCATTGGGATAAGTGTGTTTGGGCTTGGTGCCCTCTTCTTGTCTTGAGTACATAAGATAACTCAGGGCAAGAGTCACACAGACAGCAGGGAAGTGGGCCAGCAAACTATCCGGCTTTCGGCAGTATAAACCCAGAAAATGCCACTGGGGACCTGACAAAATGATCCCCGACACTCAGAAAAGTGGTTGGGATGGGATTCAGGATGGCCTTGCGGTCAAGGGATTGCAGGAAGCTTGGTTCAGAGGAATACTGAATTTTTTGTGTTGGCCCTGGAGGAATATTCCTGCTCATCCAGCCCCACAAGAAAAGCAATAAAAAGAAAATCCACTTACCTCTGTGGGCCTTTCCTGACCTCGACTCCGTTTCCTGTTCAGTCGGCCTTGCTTGGAAGCCACAATATTTTCCCCATGCAGGCCTCTGGTTAAATTGCAGTCAAGCCTCAATGGCATCATCGGACCACACAATCTACATATTTATAGAAGAACTAGCTTCTAGTGGGTGTCACTCTCGCTTGCTCAGAAAAGCAGGTTATGATCAGAACCTGTGGGAAAACAGCAGGATTAGAGTGGGTAAGCCTCCCCCGAGTCATTTTGGCTGCCCGCCTGTCTGATTTCCTCCAGACTGGCAGGGTTAAAATTGGCCCTAATATGTAATAGCAATTGTAATAGTAAAAGTTTTGGGCAGGAGAAGACCTTTGGAACATCTAGCCCTCCTACTCACAGTATTCCCTTAGTGCAATTCTAATAACGCTGAATTCCATTTGTTAACAAGAACCTATGTCATTCCTGCTTCAAACCATTAAGGTTTCTTGTTCCACCACCGTGCTGGTAATCTGTTCTACATACTATCCATTGTTTTAGCAAATAAAGTTCCTCCTGCTTTTCCTATTTTCTTTTGCTGTCCTTAATTAGTAATTTTCACCCCTTGTGTTTAAATTCTGCTCATGGCAGAAAAGCTTATTCCAACCATTACCTAATTTTAAACATTTCTATCATGTCCCCTGGCATATCATGTCTTTCTTCTCTTTTCAAGAGAGAAAAGACAAGGGGATCCTCATACATCAGTCCCTTAAGTTCTGGGATCAATTGAGTAGTCCTTCTTTGTAACCCGTCCATTTTTGAAGTCAGGAGACCAAAAGTGCACACGCTGGTCTGAATTTAGTCCAGCTGGTGGGGGTCCCGACGACAAGCCACAAAGGCGAGGGGAACCCTGCATCGGCCCTTTGGAGTGTGATTCAACGGCACTCGGGCACTTAACAGCCTGGCGCTGTGGTCCCCATCCGTTTAAGGATGGGGATCCCACCTCCCAGAGCTGCCAGCCAATCACTGGGCCAGCAGCTCACTAGTATCGGCAGCGGCACCAGGAACGGTGGCCACTGCTGTTACTACACCAGGTTGGAACCAGGAGTACTTCTCTATTAAATTGCAGCTGCCATTTCTCTGCCCTCTAGTCAAGCTTGTCGTGAGCCTTTTGAATTTCTGAGCATTGTTAATCATCATTTGCCGCTATTCCCAATTTATTATCTTTTGCAAATTATGACACAAATATTGATACAAATTATAAACAGCGACCCTAAAGGCTGGACCTTATGGCAGACCACTTGTAATTGGTTGCCAACCAGATAATTGCCTACACACTACTACTCATTGCTGTCTACCAACCAACCATTTACCAATTTATTTTAATGTATTCCCATCTGAGCCATTGATTCAGACCTTATGTAGTAGCATATTGTGAACAGGGTAGTGTCAATGAATGTTATTTATTTAAACTTCCAGAAGACATTCAATAAGGTCCCTCATAAGAGACCGTTAACTAAAGTTGAAGCCCATAGAATTGAGGGCAATTTGAATTAGGAGATTGGCTGAGCAGTAGGAGGCAGAGAGTAAGAGTAATTGGCAGGTACTCAAATTGGCAGAATGTGAGTAGTGGTGTCCCATAAGGATCTGTGTTGAGGACAACTATTCACTGTAATATATTAACCACTTAGATGACAGGATAGAGAGGCACAAATCCAAGTTTATTAATGACACAAAGATAGAGGGCATTGAAAGCAGTGCAGATGAAAGCGCAGGGCGGCACAGTGGCGCAGTGGTTAGCACTGCAGCCTCACAGCTCCAGCGACCCGGGTTTAATTCTGGGTACTGCCTGTGTGGAGTTTGCAAGTTCTCCCTGTGTCTGCGTGGGTTTCCTCCGGGTGCTCCGGTTTCCTCCCACATGCCAAAGACTTGCAGGTTGATAGGTAAATTGGCCATTATAAATTGCCCCTAGTATAGGTAGATGATAGGGAAATATAGGGACAGGTGGGGATGTGGTAGGAATATGGAATTAGTGTAGGATTAGTATAAATGGGTGGTTGATGGTCGGCGCAGACTCGGTGGGCCGAAGGGCCTGTTTCAGTGCTGTATCTCTAAATAAATAAAGCATAAAATGACAAAGATGCGATTAGATTAAATGAATGGGCAAAACTGTGGCAAATGAATTTTACAGTAGGCAAGTGTGGGGCCATCCACTTTGCATCAAAAGTGATAGAGCAGAGTACTTTCAAAGTGGTGAAAGGCTAGAAACAGTGGAGGTCCAAAGAAATTTGGGGGTCCAGGTACACAGATCATTACAATATTATGAACAGGTACAGAAAATGATCAAAAAGGCTCGTGGAATGCTGGACTTTATATCTAGATACTAGAATAGGGTGGCACAGTGGCGCAGTGGTTAGCACCGCAGCCTCACAGCTCCAGTGACCCGGGTTCAATTCTGGGTACTGCCTGTGTGGAGTTTGCACGTTCTCCCTGTATCTGCGTGGGTTTCCTCCGGGTGCTCCGGTTTCTTCCCACATGCCAAAGACTTGCATGTTGATAGGTAAATTGGCCAATATAAATTGCCCCTAGTATAGGTAGGTGGTAGGGAAATATATAGGGACAGGTGGGGGTGCGGTAGGAATATGGGATTAGTGTAGGATTAGTATAAATGGGTAGTTGATGGTCGGCACAGACTTGGTGGGCCGAAGGGCCTGTTTCAGTGCTGTATCAATAAATAAAAATAAAATAAATACAAAAGGGTAGAAGTCATGCTTTAGCTATCCCTACTGAATTCAGTTCTGGGCACCATACCTTATATTGGCCTTGGAGAAAGTGCAGGGTAGTTTTGCCAAAATGATACTTGGACTCCAAGAATTAAACAACAAGGAGAGATTACACAGACTGGGGTTGTATTCATTGGAATTTACAAGTTTTCAAGATATTAAGGGAAACTGATAGGGTAGAAAGAGAGAAATTATTTCTGCTGGTGGGGGAGTCTAAGACTAAAGGACATAGTCTAGAAATTAGATCCCGACCTTTCAGAGAAGGAAACACTTCTACAAAGGATGGTAGAAGTTTGGAACTCTCTTCTGCAAATGACAGTTGATGCCTTGTCAATTGTTAATTTGAAATCTGAGGTTGATAGATTTTTTGTTAACCAAAGGTGTTAAGGGATATGGGGCAAAGGAAAGTGTGCGGAGTTAGGTCACAGATCAGTTGATGATGAAGATCAGCCATGATCTTATTGATTGGTGGAGCAGGCTCGAGGGGCAGTATGCTCTACTCCTGCTCCTATTTATGTTTCTATTCTCTATGGCATATCTTCCTGTCCAACCGAGCCAAAAGCTCCAGGCTGAGGAACAAGAAATTCTGCTGCATTATTGTTATTCTGAGACCTGAACTAGAGCAGGTTTCAGAATTGCAATTGCTTGGCTATACTTTAAGACATCAAGCAGGCATGATTTATCATCAAAAGCAAAATATAAAATATATTTAAAAATGCATGCAAAAAATGGAAAAATGAATACATTTGAAAATGATTGGACTTTTTGTATATGTAAATGAAGCTTGGATTTCTCCCTCGCACAGCACAGACAAGGAATTGAGCTGAGCACCTTATGTTCATTATTTGTAACAAAATCACAAGTGCAGATATTTATAGTGAACAGAGGGAGATCCTCCCCCCGTCCCCCCACTTGATTTGGATAATTTAGTTACACATTGGCTTTATCAACTGGGCCTTCCGGGTGCTTGTCTCCTCATTTTCACCAAAGGCATCGACATTTGTGATCAGTATATCTGTGTATGGATAGGCTGTCTCTGTTTTACAACATTACTCTGAAACATTTTTCCTTTTATTGTTATGTTAGTATCGATCTCTGACTGGATTGGGTTTCTCCTAATTCAAACAATGAAATACAGGCTGATTAAAAACCGTCTGCAATTGATGGGTAATTGTGTTATGTTCAACCACAGATCATCCTCTACATCTGATCTATTTTCTATTCAACCTATTTTCCTCTGTTCTTCACCCATTCTTCTGAAATTATAGAGGGTGATTTTTGTCTGGTATACTAATCGGGTGTGCAGCAGGCATTGGGATTGTGTGCCCACCTGATCGTGCCAGCAAGAGGCCTGTACCATCTTGACTGAACCCCATGAGCATGTAGATGGTAAGCTGTGAGCGCTGAATGGGCACTCCGAGGAAGCTTGCTGATCGGGAAGGGCAGGAAATCGTCTGCTTCCTATGCCAAGCCAGTGGCCAGTCCAGTCTTAGGGAAAGGGCAATCTCAGGGTGGATGTGACAAGAGTAAGCCACACAGGGAATGATGGTGAACCGGATGATTTTTGTGGAGTCAGGAGGACCACTCCTGCTCTACCTGGCCCTTCAAGATTAAAAGGAATAAAAATTTTGTCTGACTTTTGGAGGACCCTGTGGCAGTCTCTTTAAGAGCCGCTGGTTCACCTGCTTCATCCCAGGGATCAATTGGCACAAGTCTGATCCACCGGTCCATAAAAATCATGGCAGAGGCCGAACATGGGCATAGGTTCCTGACTCTTTCAGGGAAAAATGTGACCACCCATATCAAGGCCAACTCGGCAATCGAGTACAGTGAAGCTCTCTAATCCTATTTCCCTGCACTTTCTCTTCTATACTCTTCCTTTTCAAATACTAAACAAATTATGTTGTAAATGTAATTGTCTCAATTACTCAATAGCCTCAGCCTCAATAGCTATCTGTGGTGAAGCACTCCATGTTCTAATAACCTGTTTGAAAAAAAATCTTCTGACTTCCCCCTTCTTCTATTGATAATCCCGAGTCCATGGCCTTAATGCTAAGTACTAGGCTATAGCCTAATTTAGTCAAGGAATGAGCCTCTTCATCCAAACCTGAAAATAAATATAGGTCCATTCTAAATTATAGTTATTAGTCACTTTAAACAAGGAATGATTTAAAGTGAAGTGGAAAATTACTTGGGAAAAGACAAATCTAATTAGAACCTTTAGAGTAACAAAGGGAGAACATTTAAATTGATTTGAAAGGAAAAGTTCAATTTGCAATTTTTATGAAAATGTGTTTCATTTATTTACTGAAATCATGTGAGGTGATAAAACGACTGGCTGATTTCAGTGCTTGGTATTATGACAAAACTATGTTTGCTGTTCTTGTTGTAGTACAAATATATTTACACAATCTGGAGGAAATTTGGAGGTCATCTGCTCAGCAGAAATGGGGCAGTACCAACCCAAAAAATGGTGGGGTTGATTTACCACCCGATTCCCGCCAATGGTGTGAAGACTCTCATCTTTACCAGGGCAGAGTGCTGCCTGAGTCAGGTAGTGGCCCTTTAAATATGCAAATTGGAGTCCTACAACATAGAACCGCTATTGCCATTTTGGAACAGTACTGGATGGTTCGTGCAATGTGCACACTCTGGCCAATGTCAGCCGGTGGCCTAGCTGAAGAGAAGTCCAGCAAGTAAGTTTATCCAGGCTCCATAAAATCTGCCTGGGCCACTGCCGCAACAGGTAGCCCCTGTCCTCCCAGGTGGGGGCTCCAGGGAAATCCAGCCCCTTTGGGGCATAAAGAATCTTCCCCTTTGTTTTTCTCATAATAATCTTTATTTGTTCCTGGTTTACCATCACATCTAACACCTGTAGATGCATATTGAAACTGACCTCTATGCTTTTATTATTCTGATCAATCACATTCTAGATCATATTCTGGTTCCCTTTTGCTGAAATACAGTTAGGTTACAAACAAAGGTGGTGGTGGCTGGTTGGGGGGTGGGGGGGGAGGCTGGTGGTGCAGTGTTGATGCGAGTAGGGATGGGGGACAGGAGGTGGATGGTGCAGACTATTATGAACACAGTATAGGAAGAAAATACTGTTTTCGAGAGCAAACTATAACTTGCTTACCCTGACACTGATATGTTTACAGAGGTCTTCATATTTTATTATTTTTGGTAGATTTGTTTTCATATCTGTATGCATCGTGCAAGGCTATTTTCAGCTTGATGTCCCAATGAAATTCTAGCACATCACTGTAGTAGGAATCTGGAAACAGACAAAAGTACCTTTGCATAACTACCAAACTTAATTTTGCTCTTTGGTGCTTTTCCACATATCAATCTACAGTGCATCATCGAAGATGTTGACAGATGAAGAGAAGTTCAGCTCACAATGTCACTTCACCCAGAATGCACTGAAGAAGGACAAGCAATGTCCTCCAGGTATTTGCTGTAATCTGGATTTCTCTACAGCACAAAAGCCCATGCTTCAGAACACTTGGCAGATGAATTTATTTTATGAATAAAGCATTGAATTTAAAACAAAAATAGAATTGAGTGTTTTTTTAAAAATAGGTCAATAGATTGCTGGGCACATGGCTATGTACTGATTTTTAATTCTGCTTGCTGTTACATTGTAGTAGCTACAAATCACTTTCTTCATGACTCTTTAGGATGAGCACTTGAAACGTCATAGTTTATAAGGCTATGGGCCAAGTCCTGGAAAATGAGATTAGAATAGATAAGCTTGATGGCAAGTGTGTACATGGTGGACTGAAGGGCCTGTTTCTGTGCTGTATAACTCTATGACTCTATAAATAGAGGTATAGGAACGTAGGAACATAGGAACAGAACTGGCTTCCCCTTTGTTTTGAAATTGTGTCCCCGTATCATATGAAATGTTCTTCTCTTCTCAAGAGCAATTCAGGATGGGCAATAAATGCTGGCCTTGCCAGCAGTGCCCACATACCACGAATGAATAAAAAAAATTCCTAGCTTTTTGCTTGCTGTCAAAGGTTATATTTATAATATGTAACAAGATAAAAACATAGGCCAAAATTTTACCAGGTCTTTGGCGATGGGCAGGGAGGTGGGAAGGCTGGCAAAATGGCACAGGAAGGCACCAGGGGGTGCCTGACGTCTTGCCACCACCATGCCATTTTGCCAGCAGTGGGAAAAGTGGCAGATTGGCTGCCCGCCAGGAGCCTAATTGAGCCACTTAAGCGGCCAACTAAGGCCCACGTCCCGCCTCTGCAGGCATTTTGCCCACATTGGGGGTTGAGCGGGCAGGGGTGCCTTTTGCTACATGAAGAGAGTGCCTACTGAAACTTGGCAGCCTCCCAGTGGACTCTGAGGGGGCTGGGCCCTAATTTAGGGGCACTCTGTGGCCAACTGAGGGGCCCCCCGGCAGCAATGGCTGCCCATGCGCAACTGCGCTCAGCTACCCAACCAACCCCCAACCCCCTGATCGCTGGGGTCAGCCTGCCAGGCCCAGCTACCCGCAACCCCACTGTCCCGTCAATTGAGAGTGCCTCGGTCATTGGCCACCTCTGATTTGGATGGTGGCAACAGCTGTGGTCACTTAATTGGCTAACACAGGCAATATGCTTCCCCAAGTCCCACCATCAGCCTAATGGGGTTGCCTCCTGCTTTTGGCCCCAGTGGCAGGACTTCTGTCATCCCTGTATAATTTTGGCCATAGTCATCGAGAGATACAGCACTGAAACAGGCCCTTCGGCCCACTGAGTCTGTGCTGACCATCAACCACCCATTTATACTAATCCTACATTAATCCCATATTCCCTACCACCTACCTACACTCAGGACAATTTACAATGGCCAAATACCTATCAACCTGCAAGTTTTTGGTAGTGGGAGGAAACCGGAGCACCCGGCAGAAACCCACGTGGTCACAGGGAGAACTTGCAAACTCCGCACAGGTAGTACCCAGAACCAAACATGGGTAGCTGGAGCTGTGAGGCTGCGGTGCTAACCACTGCACCACTGTGCCACCCATAAAGTGTCAGCATACTGTTTGATAAAATGGGATTTTCTTTTTACACTATTCTTAAAGTTTAGTTGTTTGACAGCTTAAACACACAAAGCTATAGCATGGCATTTAGTGTTGATTAGTTGGTTTATGCTGCAGTGGTTACACAGCCAAATGCACTGAGTAACTGAACCTGACTTATCCTCTGACAGAATGTTGGAAAATATATATTGGCCCCGATTTTGTAGTCAGCGGCGAAGGAATGGCGCTCGCCATTTGAACTCGAAGAAAGCTGTCCACAAAGATGTAGCGATCTCTGTGGAGTGGTTTTCCCCTTTCCTGACAATCTAGTGCCAAACAGCAGTGATCTCAGAGAGCAGGTAAGCAACCAATCACATTCACACAAACCAAACCAGGAAGCTAAAAGCTCTTGATATCTTTCACTTGTAATTTAAACTTTTAGATAGCGAAATAAATGATTATGATTGGAGTAAGATAGAAGCTAAAATAAAGATAAATATATTTTCAACAAAAAAATTACTTTAAAAAAATTACTTTTTAAAAATGTGGAAATTTTTATCATTATGGAAAAACTTGACATTCCACAAATATAAAATTAGCTTCTCAGGGCCATTGACAGTGTTTAGCAGTAATTATGAAGTTAGTACGCTGTTAAAAACTCAGTTACACCTCTTTCAGCAATGTGTTACTTTTTCAAATGTTTCTATAATGAGACTAATACCATAAAAGCAAGTTCTTGTTGATTGAGTGATTGTTAATTGATTGTAGTCTGGGGTGGGGGCATCAGCAGTCCAATCTATGGAGGAGCATAGATGCAACAGTAGTAGACTCGCCAACTTTAAGGGCATTTAAGTGGTCATTGGATAGACATATGGATGAAAATGGAATAGTGTAGGTCAGATGGTTTCACAGGTCGGCGCAACATCGAGGGCCGAAGGGCCTGTACTGCGCTGTAATGTTCTATGTTCTATCACTGACAGTAACTTCTGGATTTCCGTGGTATTCTGCACACATGTGGAGTCCAGAAATTGCTGTCTATTTCTGTGGAGTACTGATGGCAAAAACTGACAAAATCAGGGCTAACATTTTTGGGTTTTAATTAAGATACAAAGAGTAAAAATTCTGAAGCTTGTCTTGTTTTCTTTTAAATGAAGTGCAGCATAACAGTCTAAAATTGATCTTTTTTGGGTATTTTGATCAGCATGTACATTATATGAGTCGATGAATTATTGACTACTCAAACTGTTTCTCATTCATTTTTCATTATTTTGTTAAACAAGCTCATACTGGCAAAAAAGGTCAAGTTGCATTTGGTCAGTACGACAGGCGCTAACTGCACCCACTTTACTATTCACCAGTTGTTATGTAGAAGCTACTCAGTAGACTTAAAATGGAAATACAAAATATTGCAGGTGCTAAAAATCTGAGGTAAAAACAGAAAATGCTGGAAATACTCAGCAGGTCAGGCAGCATCTGTGGAGAGAGAAACAAGTTAACGTTTCAGGTTGATGATCTTTCAGCAGAACTGTGACAGAGAGGACATTTCTGCTGATCCAGTACTGGATATCGGACAAGCAGTCTGACAACTTAAAGACCCCAGTGGAGGTGTTGAAAGAGACAGTAGTGGTGTAGAGCTGGGTTTCGTCTGAGTACATGTTGTTGGATGATGTCGCCAAGGGGAAACATGTAGATGAAAAATAGCAGGGGGCTAAGGATCGATCCTTGGAAAACACCAGAGGTAACAGTGCTGGAGTGGGAAGAGAAGCCATTGAAGGTGCAACCTCATGAACTAGAAAATTGTGTAAAGAATGTACAGAAGGAGGTATTTGGCCCATCATGCCTGCACCCTTACTAGCTTCATATTAGAGTAATCTTGTTCCTTCCTTATACCCTATAATATTTTTCTTAGTCAAGTATTTATCTAATTACCTCTTAGAAATTGTGATTAATTCAACTTGAATAGTTTATGGGCAATTCGTATTATATTCTAATGACATTTTGCATGAAAATAATCATTTTAACCTCTTCCTTTTATGCTTCTCATGCTAAATTAAGGATGGCAAACAAAATAGAATCTCAGGAGAGCAAAGGCTAAAAGTTAATTGTAAATCTTATGTGTAGACTACATTGTTAAATGGCATGAAGCACTTAACTAAAGTGAAACAAGACCAGAGTTAGAAATATTTTGCACATGGTAATGTATCAAAAATGGATCTTTTCCATAAGACTAGAGGAAAGAAAACACAAGTCCCTTTATTAAATTCTGTAGGCCATATTTATTAGTAATTTTTAAAAATTACTCATATATCAAGGCAATTATGCAAAAAGGAAAGTCTATGCTGATGTTTTATTTCTAATCAATGTCCAAAAGAAGCACTAATGCAAGTTCCAATATGATTTTGTTCTTATTTTTATTTCAAAATGCTTTGTAACAAGTTTATTTGAAAAAACTACAGAGGGTACTTTAACCGAAGTGGGGCGGAGAATGTTCCTGAAGCATTCCCACTTCCCACCATCTGAACTTACCTGAAGGCAGGTATGGGGAAAGTCACCTATCCCTGAGGAGTAGGGGCTTACTTTAACTGGCACAGTCACCTCTGGATGACATCATTGGGATGCTCATGCCTATTAACTGCAGGCCGAATAAGGACTGCTCATTCTTAGCCCAACAAGCACAAGCAAAGAGCAGGTATGATCCATGGCACAGGAGACCCAGCTAAGTTGCTTTTTTTTAACTTTGTAAAGGATCCTTCTCTTTCTGGTAGCCTCCCCTCCTCTGAGATTTCCATTCTACCCTCAATCATGAACTTAATCGATTCCTCACCTCCTTACCATTTCTGTGGGTTCCTGATGGCGGCCTGACCCCATGTTCTGAATATCTGCGCCTGTTGACGTCATCCCCACTGGCTTTGAGCAGAAGTCAGTGTCGGAACATTGCAATGAGGCCTGGAGTTAAATTCTCCCAGGTCTCACGTTCAGAATGCGTTGAATGGATCAACACCTGCTTCATCCCTTGTTTCAGCCCTAATTCCTGCCCCTGGTTAAAATCTGGGCTTACACTGCTTTATTTTACTGTGCTTTCATTTCAAAATGGAGTAGTGGAATAATATATGTGCTATGTTCAGAAGCATTCTTTGTGAATAAATCTTAAGTGAAGCTTGTCAGATAAATACTAGTCAGTTAACTTGCTTAATGTTGCCCACTTAAACCAAGAATTTAATTTAACTGAATGTAATACTTTCCCAGTTGTGTCAACCGATGAATTTCAATTGATTTGCTTATTTTGTTTGCCCTCATTACCCAGATAAGCCTCACATTACAAAACAGATGTCTAGCTGGTAGAATTGGATGTTGACCGGAGCAGGCAGTCTTATTTTGAACAGGGAAAGTCTTAATCTTTGAACTTCAAACTCATCCCACATATACTGTGTGGTTTTGTACATGTGTTCTGTGCTGAAATGATGATTAAGGGCTTTAAACAGAAAACATTGATAACAATCCCAGTGTTTTCACTTTATCACTTAACATATGTTGAAACAACTTGTTCTCTCCACGCCACTAAGCCTCAGTTCCTCAGGGTAATATGCGATAAACCACACATTGCAGTAGGTATTAGGCAGATTTTGTGGGGGGAGCATTTGACTTTGGTGGTGATGGAAGATAGGCATTAATGTTTCAGCAAACCATTTTACATCTGTACACAAGCAAAATACTGTGAATAAAAACAGAAAATGCTGGAAATACCCAGCAGGTCAGGCAACATCTGTGAAGAGAGATAGAAAGGTAGTGTTTCAGGTTGATGATGTTTCACCAGAACTCAAGTTCATCAGAATATTTTACCCTTGTTCTGATATTCTGATCCATGGAAAAGAAAATCAGGCAGGGTGTAAAATGGCTTGCTTATTCTCTAGGGCTGCTTCTGTGCTATTGCCAAATTTAAATTTTACCTTCTGTAGATGAATTTTGTGGACAGCTAAAGAGTTTTACTAGAATGTATTATCTTTATATCAAGAACATATGTTTGCAATTGTTTAATTGTGGAAAATAAATCAGAGGAACACAGATCTAAGACTGTCCAGGTGGTTTATTTTCCTTAACTTGCCCATTATGTTGACACATTTCTTTACACCATTTGCTGAGCTTGTTTTCTTTTACAAAAGAAGTACTTAGCACTGGAGATTTGCAGCAAAGTCTTCTTTTGCCTTGACAATTTACATGTGTAATATATTTGTATCATCGCCCATTTAAAGTCACTATAATGAGTGAAAGCACTTGTAGCAATGAGACCTGAGACTCGTATATCACTGGTTCTAAAATATTGCCATTAAACCCACTGATGTGGTATAAGTAAAGCATACAGAACCAAATGCATAGTTATAGAGTCATTAAAGATAAATTAATCTATTAGTAAACCTGTAAATAATGCATATATCAGGTTACAAATGCCACTTTTTGAATGTATATGTAACATTACAATAAAATGCTAATACATTTAATGATCATGTCTCTCAATATTTCAGTTTAATAAGGTGTCTCATTCAATTCATGCAGTGAAAAAATGTCTTTTAAAGATTTATTTCTGTTTGCCTTCAGTAACTGCATAATATTCCTCACATTGTATGCTCCTTTTTCCGATTGTTCTATCCTTTATCAATCCACAGAATGTCCAGGATGACACAAGC
Organism: Heterodontus francisci; assembly: GCF_036365525.1. NCBI lineage: Eukaryota > Metazoa > Chordata > Chondrichthyes > Heterodontiformes > Heterodontidae > Heterodontus > Heterodontus francisci. Next base: position 110,216,818 of record NC_090371.1, on the reverse strand, counting down.
TCTTAGAGACAGAGCCACACATCAAATACTTAACTGTGCATTCACACTGTTTTCTTCCTGTTACGAAAGTGCTTTTTGAATGTTTTATTTTTTGAGGACTTGTGTTAAAACTAACAAGATTCCATGGATGTGTTTTTTTTTTACCAAGTTCATTGAAAGGACACTTGAGATGCTGTTTGAAAAACAACTGTGCTGGAAGTCATGTGCTTTGGGCTCAGTAAACAACAGAACTCTTGGTGACCTGGGGAAAAATGGTTACAGAGAAGCCACATGTTAAGGTTTGTGGGGGTCAGGAGGTCGACTGTCTGGGGTTTGGACATTGTTTTCAGTTTAGTTGGGTGTGAACTGCTTGAAGACAGTTGGTGTTTTCTGGCCAGGAAAAAAAAAGAAAAAAACACTCAGCTCACTTCCTTCTACTCCCTTTGAAGAAATTCAGTGTGGAAGAGTTAGAATTCCTGGTGCTGCATAGCTCCTGAGAAGCTGAAAAAATCCTATGATTCACGTGTGTGCTGGCAGAAAAACCTGATGCCACATTTGTCCTGGAAAGCCTACGAGGATAATTCTTGACATCTCCGGAACAGACCACTTCTGAAACAATCCCAGTGTCCCATCTCCGTATACCTGGATGTCAGACCAAAAAAGGGACAACTGACTTCCTTCCATATCGTCTCTTTTTTTCTTCAAGAATTAGCAAGTCTTTTATTGTCTTTTTTTTGGTAACAGACCTCTGCAGAGGGAATTGCTGTATTTTTTCCAGTGTGTATGTGAGTGTAATTGGGGAATTTAAAAAGGGAACTTTCATATTTCAATCTTTGTGCTAATGCTTTGCTTCATTACTGGTTAAGTCTTGTTTCATAATAAACTGATAATTTTGTTTATTAAAGAAACCTGGATGGTGTATTTTATTCTGGGATAAAAAATAAAGTATATGATTGGTTGTATCAGTAACTGGGTAAACATTTAAATATATGTTGTGACCGGTGGAAAAGTGGAACTAGAAAAGACAGTGCATTCCTCCCAACTCGGTCATAATGTTCCAAAGGATGTGACTATTGCACAAGATTAAGGACCCAGTTCAAAATTATTACAGTAGAACCATTTTCAATATACCAGCCAAAAATATAAATAACAAATATCATTGAAAATTTTCCATTGAATAGCATGCTTGACTTCAGAGAAACACTTTCATTTAGACCATAAATCCTTCACTACATTTTACTTCTATAGTTTACTGTAGCAATAAAGGAAAACCTCTGACAGTTGAGTCACAGGGAATTTGTTGCAGGAGTGAACATTTGATAATTCATGAATACTAAAGGAGTTATTCCAGTCCTTCTTAAAGTTGCATTACATTCTGTACTCTGCAGGCCTGCAATCTTCTGTACATTGGTGCAATCAGGTGAGGAGAAATTGAAGGTATCCCCTCTTTTCCCTCTCACTGTTTGATCACAACAGATTTATTTTCTTTTTTAAGTGGATATACTTGCCAATTCAGTGAGTGTTTAACTTGTTTAAATGCCATGATCATAAGAGCCAATTGGACAGGTTTTCTTGAGTTTAACAAAGAAAGAAATTAACTTTATTGTACTTAAACCAATCTAAGTAAAAATAATAAAACACATTCGGACTTTCACGCACATAAACACACATACACAAATAGGTTACAGAGTGGGGAAGAATAGTTTGGTCAAATTAGAGTCCAGGAAAATAAAAGGGGTATATAGTCTGTGGAGGTTGGTGACTTGGCTGGTTTCAGGCTGAATTCAGTGGTTCTGAGGCTTCTGGGTTGAAGACGTGGACGCTGATTCAGTGATTTGCCGGGAGACAGCAATGTGACTGAATTCCTTTGAGGGAGATCTCTGTCTGTTCTTACAGAAGGTTCTCTACTCTCTATAGCTCTCCCACCAGGCTTAAGTCATTCAGCACAGTGAGCATCAATCAGTGAACAGACTAACACAATCTAACGTAGATCAATTAAACCACTGACCACTACAGTCTGCAGCAGGGAATATGCCTTGGTGTTCACGGTCAGCCGACAGAGTTTGAAGCTTGCAAGGTTTGAGTGGTTCATCTCCACCAGTCTAATATTCAGGTTTCCAGCCAGTGGATTACAAAAATCATCATTTGATCTAGCATGCTTTCGTGACACCTCCACCCCACAGAAAATGAAATGTGATGACAGCAGCATTTCATTATGAAGTTGTAAATTTTAAAAAACTGTACACACACACTCAACCTCAAACACTCAATTATCAATATCACACTGCCATAATTATATTCTGGTCTATTTTTCATCTCGGCTGATTTTGTGCTGATAACACGTCAACTATCACATTGCTTTTCTCTGCAATGTGGATAATCTTTAGAGGTAAGGTTGCAAAAGCAGGTTCCATCAAAATAGCCTAGTATTCTGGGTTTAGAATTTGGCCACAAATGTCAAAGGATTGTGCTCGGTATAAGCTACAGTCACTCTATATCCATTTCGGACATATACTTCAAAGCGCCTGAGAGCCAATAACAGTCCCAGAGTTTCCTTCTCCACAGTAGAGTATCTCTTTTTATGACTGTTTAATTTCTTGAAGAAATACACAACTGGTCTCTCAGTGCCTGACTCATCATTTTGGAGCAGAACAGCTCCTACCCCTAGGCCACCAGCATCGACTGCCACTTGAAATGGTTTGTTAAAGTTTGGACTTGCTAGCGTAATGTTTGACTGATCAGTTTGATTGCTTAAACCTCTGGGTGGAGCTAGACAGCAGAAGTGGAATTGTGGGAGATTTCTGGAAGCTTCCAGGAGACATTTTGAATCCATCCCACAGACATGTGAGAACATGTGCTCCAATCTGTAAGACCTTTTATTGTTAATGTTAATGTGCTTTAAATAAACCAGTTGGCTATTTAACACAGTGTAATATCTGCATTGCTCAGAGCTAAATTGGTTATCGAAATTAAATCCAGCATAAACACAACAAAATCTTGGTGATGAGATGAGTGAACAATATCTAATGTTACCAGTTCCAGAACCTTTTCTGCTGATGCCAGGAAATCCTCCTTTGAGTTGGGACTGATGGATTTCGGGGTTCAAGACCTACTTGCTCGCTATGGGGATGGACAGCCCAGATATAGCAGCAAACCGTAAGAATGTAATACTCATACATTGCTTATGAGCAGAAGGACAGGAGTCTTCGAGCAGCTTGCAGAAGATAAGTCTACGTTTGATGCAGCAGTAAGTGCTCTCGGAAAATACTTCGGGCAAAAGAAAAGCATGATGATAGAATGATACGCATTCTGCCAGAGATCCCAGAGACATGGTCAGTCCAGTAAATAATATGTGACAGCACTGCAGCAATTGGCATCTAAAAGTAAATTTGGCTCACTAACCAACGAACTGATTTGTGACCAATTAATTGAAAAAGACTTCAATTCCACGAATTAGGGACTTTCTTCTCAAGGAGGATGATGACTTAACCTTGGGAAAAGCCATAACCTTGGCAGTCCAGATCGAATCTGCCATGTTAGATTTGAAGAGGTTACCCACACATGCAACCTTAGACTCAGGGATGGAGACACAGCTTGCCCAACCAGCATCACTGAAAGGGTTAAGCCAAGAAAACCTCAGCAATCTCATCAAAATATACCCATCATGGTCAGCTACCGGCAAAAGTGTGCCCAAATTGTGGAGATGCTCATCAAGTTACAATGCCATGTCCAGCTCAAGGGCAAAATGTAACTCATGTTCAAAATGGAACCATTTTACAAAGGTGTGCAGGTCGTCGAAGGAAAAGACTTCATCGCTTTAACACATCGGGGAGTCTTTTCCTGAGAGTGAGGTACATCATGCATGTTCCATCACCAAAAGTAAAGCACCAAGTCTCTTTAAGGAGTGCTCAGTCGAGATCGCAGGCATATCCGTGTCACTTCTTATTGATGTTGGTACAAAAGTTTCTATTTTGAGTGACAAACTCTCCCGTCAGTATTTCTCCCAATTCTCTCCCACTCCCACGACAGACACTCTTCAAGCTTGTGACAGCACTATCATTCATGTTTTGGGGATGATCATAGTTCCAGTACGCTACTAAAATGTCACCCTAGACAGCTTCACATTTTATATAGCTAAAGGGTGAAGCCTTAAGGGGGTAAACCTTTTTGATAGGTTTGGATTCAAACTTGTTGATCCCACCAGAGCACACATTAACGCGATTGATAAAGCAGACATGGAAGAAAATGAGGATCAGAGCTAGAACTTGAACAGAATGGTTCAGAATCCATTTCTGAAAGTGAAAGCACTGAGACCAGCATCAAAGAAAGCCCTGTTGACCGCCTGATGTTCGGCTTCAAAGACGAGCAGTGGAAATTGCTCAATCCAGAGGGCAAGAGGCGATATGACCGGGAATTTCTCCTTGGGTTCCAGTACACAGCAGCTAGTACCCAGAAGCCAGCAATCAGTGATGTTGTTCTTGACAAGATTAACCAGATCAAACCAATTGCAAGACCTCTCACAAATCCTGCCCCAGGGCCCAGACCTCACCCCATCCTACGCAGATTTTGGAAGCCAGCCACAAAATGGGTGAGCGGGGAAAAAGGCTTTTCTCTTTACAACTGTTTCTGGAGAATAATAAAATAACTGGGTCATAATATTCTGGTCGGATATTCCCCGGTCGGTGAGGTGTCCCCTAGTCGAATAGTTGGATGCTAGTTGAAATCTCTCCAGGCAGGTTCAGTGAACAGCCTGTGATGGGTAGGTGTTCAAGGCAATTCGTCTGCAGCAGGCGTAACACAGATCGTTCAACAAAGCGTATAACAACAGGTCTACTTGGATTTTGAAGTAGTTGTCTAGCAATAGACGCTTTCGTGAGCTTTCCGGGTTTTCCAAAATATAAGAGGCAACAGGAATCACTCTTGAGGCAGGGATGTTTTAGAGACTGGAGGCAATAGGATTCTGTTCCTTTAACAATGCAGGGTTTCCTTTCTGTAAAGCAGTTTTCCACCACAAAGTGTCACAACTCCTCTTTTCCTAGGTCTTTTCTCTCTCCAGGGCTCTTTTTCTCTCTCCAAGCAGACCACAACAACACCGCAAATGTAGGATTTTTTTCCCCCAAGAGTAGAAAATCTGGTTTCTTTCAGATAATAGCTCTTTTCCCTTGTCTGCAAACCCTGGTCCCTGCCAGCTCAATGCAATGCTGCTCAGCTCACTTATCTCTCACAGTGCAAAGTGAAACTCAAACCCGATCAATAAGTCATGTGACATTCATAAATCTTCCTGTCATTTCCCTGTTGAGAGGCTTGGAAACAGGTGCCTGGCAGTCTGAATTCAGTTCAAACACCAAGTTTCAGCATTCAATTTTCACAGAAAATACTTTTGCTCAAATTTTAAAAGCACACAGAATTCTTAGCTTTCAATACGAAAAAAAAACAAAGGTCTTTTGACAATACTATATTTTATTATAAACCCTAGCAGAAAATCTGGAGCGGAACCCCGAAGGCGGTCATGTGTCAAGTGTGGCATGTTTCCGGCAGTTCCTGCAACCATACCGGTGCCAAACGTCGTGCTCTGCACTCCTTTGGACCTCACCAGGAAGTGAGGTGCCAACCTGGTGAATCTACAATACATGAATGCTAAACAGCATAAGCAGCATACAACAGATGGAGTAAAGTGATCCGACAGCCAATGGATTAGATCAAAGCTCTGCAGTCCTGCCACATCTAGTCATGAAGGGTGGTGGACAATTAAACAAATAACTGGAGAAAGAGGATCCACAAACATCCCCATCCCCAATGATGGCAGAGCCCAGCACATCCATGCAAAAGACAAGACTGAAGCATTTGCAACAATCTTTAGCCAGAAGTGCTGAATGGATGATCCATCTCGGCCTCCTCCTGAGTCATGGGTCATTCAACATGCAGCACAGGTTCACAACGAGATCCCCATCACCAAGAGGGAATGCTGCAATGGGCAGATGTTATTATTGGTAGGATGGAATGATTGGGACAGATAGAAAAGCAAAATACTGCAGATGCTGGAAATCTGAAACACAAACAGAAAATGCTCGGAATACTCAGTAGGTCTGGCAGCATCTGTGGAGAGAGAAACAGTTAACGTTTCAGGTTGATGACCTTGACAATGGGAAAATTGCCTAGGTACGTCCTATACACAAAAAGCATGACAAATCCAACCCGGCCAATTACTGCCCCATCAGTCTACTCTCAATCATCGACAAAGTGATGGAGGGGGTTGTTGACAGTGCTATCAAGAGGCACTTGCTCAGCAATAACCTGCTCACAAATGCTCAGTTTGGGTTCCAGCAGGGCCATAAGGCTCCAGACCTCATTAACATGGACATAGCAGCTCAATTTAAGAGGCAAGGTGAGAGTGAGTACCCTTGACATCAAGGCAGCATTTGACTGAGTGTGGCAACAAGGAGCCCTAGCAAAAGGTAAGTCAATGGGAAACAAGGAGAAAACTCTCCACTATTTGAAGTCATACTTAACACAAAGGAAGATGGTTGTGGTCATTGGGGGTTAACCATCTCAGCCCCAGAACATCGCTGCAGGAGTTCCTCAGGGATGTGACCTAGGCCCAACCATCTTCAGTTGCTTCATCAATGACTTTCCCTCCAAGATAAAGTCAGAAATGGGGAGGTTCGCGCCACACATGTGCCATGCAACAAACATTTCCAACAGAGAGAATCTAATCATTTCCCCTTGATATTCAACTGAATTTCCTTCATTGAATCCCCCTGAATATCCTGGAGGTTACTATTGACCAGAAAGCTAACTGGACCAGCCATATAAATACTGTGGCTACAACAGCAGGTCAGAGACAGGGAATTCTGCGTCGAGTAACTCACCTCCTATCTCCCCAAAGCCTGTCCACCATCTAAAAGGCACAAGTCAGGAGTGTGATGGAATACTCTCCACTTGCTTGGATGGGTGCAGCTCCAACAACACACAAGAAGCTCAAAACCATCCAGGACAAAGCAGCCAGCTTGATTAGTGCCCTATCTGCCACCTTAAACATTCATGCCCTCCACCACCGGCGCAGAGTAGCAGCAATGTGCAGCAACTCAACAAGGCTTCTTCAACAGCACCTTCCAAACCCACGATCTCTACCTTCTAGAAGGATAAGGTTAACAGATGCATGGGATCACCACAACCTACATGTTCCCTTCCAAGTCACACACCATCCTTACTCGGAAACATGTCACTGTTCCTTTACTATCGCTGGATCAAAATCCTGGAACTCCCTTTCTAGCAGCAGTTCAAGAAGTTGGCTCACCACCATCTTCTCAAGGGTAACTAGGGATGGGCAATAAATTCTGGCCTTGCCGCCGTTGCATTCCATAATATATAAAAAAATTGTCATGTTTAGCTGTGCAAGGTTAAGAGGGTGGAGCTTTTTGTTGAAAATGGCAATGCTGGCATCAAATAAGCATTTCACACTCATTATCTGCTCTGTACCTTGGTAGCAGCCATGAGGTATGTGCACAGATGCCTTTACAAAGATGGCACCCTTCCTGTCCAACCTCATTTTCAAGCGCTCGGAGACTGTGTTATGAATAGATTTGGAAGCTACATTGCTCAATTTCTCCCCCATCACATAACATACAAGACAAATGAAAAGATCCAAAGGATTAATCTCAGTATGACAAAAACAGAAAGTTGATATGAAAGGGCCGATTTTAAATGACTGGCCTGGTGGACATGGGACAATTGCAGGTTTAAAATAAAAATGTGAACATACCAGCCCATTCCTTCTCTGCCACTGTATTACTGTGGCCTTCTGTAGGTGGCCCAGGTGCCCCCAAATCAGGCAGTAGCTCCATTACTAGTGCAAGTTGGGGTCCTATGACATATGTGGAAGGTATTATGACTGAGGTGCGAGGAGCGCACTGTCTTTTCTAGTTCCACTTCTCCACAGGTCATAACCCAGTTACCAATACAGCCAGTCATATACTCTATTTTTTTAAATCCCAGAACAAAATACACCAACTAGGTTCTTTAATAAACAACAAAATTATCAGTTTATTATCTTCTTCTTTGGCCTCCGCGTCTCGAGAGACAATGGGTAAGCAAGCGCATAGAGGTGGTCAGTGGTTATGTGGAGCATCACCTGGAGTGGCTATAAAGGCCAATTCTAGAGTGACAGATTATTCTACAGGTGCTGAAGATAAAATTGGTTGTCGGGGCTGTTACACAGTTGGCTCTCTCCTTGCACTTGTTTTTTTTTTCCTGCCAACTGCTAAGTCTCTTTGACATGCCACTCTATAGCCCCACCTTTATGGCTGTCCGCCAGCCCTGGCGATCACTGGCAACTGACTCCCACGACTTGTGGTCAATGTCACAGGACTTCATGTCGCGTTTCCAGATGTCTTTAAAGCGGAGACATGAATGGCCAGAGCTCGCTGTACAATGTGTCCTTGGGGATCCTGCCATCTTCCATGCGGCTCACATGGCCAAGCCATCTCAAGCACTGCTGGCTCAGTAGGGTGTATGTGCTGGGGATGTTGGCCGCCTCAAGGACTTCTGTGTTGGAGATACGGTCCTGCCACCTGATGCCAAGGATTCTCCGGAGGCAGTGAAGATGGAATGAGTTGACACGTCGCTCTTGGCTGACATACGTTGTCCAGGCCTCGCTGCCATAGAGCAAGGTACTGAGGACACAGGCTTGAAACACTCGGACTTTTGTGTTCCGTGTCAGTGCACCATTTTCCCACCATTTGGCCAGTCTGGACATAGCAGTGGAAGCCTTTCCCATGCACTTGTTGATTTCTGCATCGAGAGACAGGTTACTGGTGATAGTTGAGCCTGGGTAGGTGAACTCTTGAACCACTTCCAGAGTGTGGTCGCCGATATTGATGGATGGAGCATTTCTGACGTCCTGTCCCATGATGTTCATTTTCTTGAGGCTGATGGTTAGGTCAAATTCGTTGCAGGCAGCCGCAAACCTGTCGATGAGTCTCTGCAGACACTCTTCTGTGTGGGTTTTTAATGCAGCATTGTCAGCAAAGAGGAGTTCCCTGATGAGGACTTTCCGTACTTGGGTCTTCGCTCTAAGACGGGCAAGGTTGAACAACCTGTCATCTGATCTTGTGTGCAGGAAAATTCCTTCTTCTGAAGACTTGAACGCATGTGAGAGCAGCAGTGAGAAGAAGATCCCAAACAGTGTAGGTGCGAGAACACAGCCCTGTTTCACGCCACTCAGGATAGGAAAGGGGTCTGATGAGGCACTGTTATGCTGAATTGTGCCCTTCATATTATCATGGAATGAGGTGATGATACTTAGTAGCTTTGGTGGACATCCAATCTTTGCTACTAGTCTGAAGAAACCAAGTCTGCTGACAAGGTCAAAGGCTTTGGTAAGATCTATGAAAGCAACGTAGAGGGGCATCTGTTGTTTGCAGCATTTCTCCTGCAGCTGGTGAAGGGAGAGCAGCATGTCAATGGTGGATCTCTCTGCTTGAAAGCAGCACTGTTCCTCAGGGTAGACACGCTCACCCAGCTGCTGGAGTCTGTTTAAAACGACTTGAGCGAAGACTTTCCCCACTATGCTGAGCAGGGAGAGGTCACTCCATAGTCGCCTCAGTTTATTATAAAACAAAACAAAACCAGTAATGGAGCAAAGCATTAACGCACCGATTAAAATATGTAAGTTCCCTTTTTTAAAATTCTCCAATTACAATCACACACACACTGAAATAAATACAGGAATTCATTCTGCAGAGGTCTGTTACAAAAAAAAAGACAAAAAAAACCTACTTTGACCAAATACTTGCTAATTCTTAACAAAAAAAGAAGATAAGGAAGGAAGTCAGTTTTCCCTTTTTGGTTCTGCATCTGAATATACGGAGATGGGTCACTAGGATTATTTCAGAAGCAGTCCGTTCTGGAGATGTTGAGAATTATTCCAGTAGGCTTTCTAGGAGAAATGTGATATCAAAGCTTTTTCGCCAGCACACTCTTGAATCACAGGATTTTTTCCAGCTCCTCAGGAGCTATACGGAACTAGGAATTTTTTTCCCACACTAGATCCTGGCAGGATTTCTTCAGAAAGGTAGAGAAGGAGGTGAGCTGGATGATTTCTTTTCTCCTCAACAGGAAAACACCAACTGTCTTTGAACAGTTCACAGCACAACTAAAATTGAAAACAATGTTCAAGCCCCAAACAGTGAGCCGAGCTCCTGACCTCCATAAACCTTGACATGTGGCTTCTCTGCAACCATTTTTCTCCAGGTCATCATGGGTTTCTGCTGTTTTCTGAGCTCAAATCACAGGTGGCCTTCAGCACAGGTGGCTTTCAAACAACATCTTGTCGTGTCGGTGAACTTGGTAAAAAAAAAACAAATCAAAGCAATCTTTTCAGTTTTAACACAAGTTCTCAAAAAAAATATTAAAAATAATGGAAGCACTTTTGTAACAAAGGACAAATGGATTGAGTGTGCACCATGCACACTGAGTGGTGAAGTGCAAGAGGCCTCAGAAAGTCAAATGGAAAATGATTTTTGTGGGGCCAAGAGGAGCAGTATTGCAGTAGGAAAGCAACTGGGTGCTCTAAGGAAAGCAGCCTCAAACTATCCTCTGGATTCCTCTTCCTCTGTTGTGCATCACTGTACGCCTTAGTCTTACATTAGACCTTTTTCAGTCCGATGTGCCAATGAAATTCTAGTGCATCATTTGAAAATTGATTAAAATTACCAAATTAATATTCGGTAAACTGCACAGGTCATTTCATGTTTCTCCACACACAACTTTAAGTGCATTGTTGTCGATACCAACAGATAAAAGAAGTTTAGCATACAAATTTACCCAGAATGCATTGGTTGAATGATCAGCAATGTCCTCCATTGGAAATTCTGACAGCTGTCAGTCCTGCCTCTATTCATCATGCCTGGCTACAAAGGGATGGATGCAAGAACCTCCCATTCTCAACCATAAAGTATACCCCAGCACATTTTTGAATGGGGAAGTGACCTGGTTTAACTGGATGCAGCTCCAATTTCTGCCCCTGCTAATCCCTGCCCATTCCAGTCCCAGAACTCCTTCTCTAGCAAAATGCTTTGCATTCTTCCTCTTCTTCCTCCTCCTGCTGCTCATGTGTTTGTTGTAGCACCTGTTTTCACTCTTCATCCTGTCTATCTAGCTCCTCTAGAGTGGTTGTAAGTTAGTTGCTGTATGTTAAGTCTTGCAATTGCTTAACCGGAGTGAATTGTGACAGGTTAGTTGGTTGGTAAGAGGATGAAGAGTATGCTGATGCCAAGGAAGAACAAAGAGAGGGTGCTACCTTGGTACCTTGGCCCTGGTTGATGTCACTAAATTTCTTACAGCACATGTCTACAGTCCTGGAAGTTCAAGTGTTAGCACGCGGTGCCAGTTCGACCTCCGTCCAGGTGGTATGAGTTATGTTTCTGGCAGCATTGTTGCCATAGCCACCCAGAAGTCTGTGTCTTCTGATGTCAATTTCCTCAAGAGCACTAGAAGATTAGAGTCTGTGAAAATGTGACAGCTACTGACTGTATCATTCATGCCTGCTGCCTAGTTTGGCTCCCTATCCCAGCTGTTCCAGTGGTTGACATCCTTGAAAAGTGGCAGAAAATATTGATGAGACTTGAAAGTGATGTAAGCTGAGAGTCAATTAAGTGAGCCAGGCCCTGCTTCCTAGCTCCTCGTCTCCCAGTCTGCTCCTGCAATCCTCAGGCAGAATTGGTTGTTTGAGACTTCTGGCAGTCATGAAAAGTGCTTTATAAATGCAAGGTTTTATTTTTTCATTGGTGTAACAGCAGCACAATTCACCACATGCAAATACACCCCCAGGAAGGGGGAGGTCATCATAAGAGAGTAGGTGTGAAGTTATCCATGGATTCTGATGTAAGCACAACTATAAGAGGGAAGAATGAACTGTAGGAAAGGAGCAGACAATAGGAATGAACAAACTTGCATTCATATAGTGCCTTTCATGTTCCAAAGTACTTTACAGCTAATCAAGTACTTTTAAAGCATAGACACTATGGTAATGTAGGAAATGAGGTAGCCAATTTGCACATAGCAAGCTTCCACAAAGAGCAGTAAAATAAATAAGCAGATCATCTGTTTTAGGTGTTGGGTGAGGGACAAGTTTTGGCCAGGGCACTGGGGAAGTTCCCCTGTTCTTCTTCAACCAGTGTCAGGGATCTTTTATGTCCATCTGAGAGAACAGATGGGTGTTGGCTTAATATCACATCCTAAAAACGGCACCTCTTACCGTGTAGCTCTCCCTCAGTACTGCACAGAAGTGCCAGCCTAGATGATGCGTTCAAGTCTCTGGAGTGAGGCTTGAATCTGCAACATTCAGGGCTGAATTTTGTCAAGGTGGCAGAGGCAGGTTTGAAGAAAGGTGAGCTGGTTGCCCAATGTGAAGCCATCTCTGCGCCATTTTACCAGAGGCGACTTCTCTGGGAGTGCGGCCTCCAGCCCAGTCGTGGCAGGCAGGCAACTAAGGTCGTTCAGGAGGCACTTAACAGGCAATTATGTGAGGCAGTGAAATTTTACTGGATATGCACAGGCCACACACTGTGTCAGCACCTCAGCCAAGCAGATGAGGTGGCTGCACAGCAGGAAGCCCTTGACTGAAACAGCATACATTTAAATTTTTGTACAATTGGATTAAACAGTGAGCAGAAGCTCTTGCACATCCAATAACTTGTCACTTTTGAAGCAGAGCTGAACCAGTGGGATTGGTGACGGAGAGGTCTTGGAGAAAGTTTTCATCGCAAAGGTGCAAGGGTAGTTTGGCAGCTGAGGTCCTAGTGCCTGTTACTGTCACTGTCTTTGATAATGAGAGACACCAACTCAGAGGAGGGCTGGAACAATGGGGAGGAGCAGTGACCCCAGCAACATAGGCAGGCACACGGTGCATATGGATACAGAGGTGTCAGTTAAGGGCAAGAGGGACTGCAGAATCGAGTGCACCGCCAGAGGATCAGCTTCCTGAGCATGTCGGAGCAGCAGTGCTGCCAATGGCTTCACCTTCCTAGGCTGATGATGGCTGAATTGTGTGCACTCCCGGAGGATGAGCTAATTCCTCAAGGCTTAGGGGGACACTCTATGCCAGTAGCTGTCAAGCTGACAGTGACGCTTAAATTTCTAGCCTCGGGCTCATTTCAGGGATCGGCAACTGACCTCTATGGGATCATACAATCAGCCACCCACAACAGCATATTTCATGTGACAGATGCACTTTTTTTGAGGGCTTCTGACTTCATCACCTTCGGCACAGATAGGGCCAGTCAGCTACATAGGGCTGTGGGAGTTGCCTCAATGGCAGGTTGCCCTCAGGTGTAGAGCGTGCTCGAATACACACCTGTTGCCATCAAAACCCTGTTATCTCAGTCAGGATCATTCATCAACAGAAAGGGATTCCGCTCATTAAACGTACAGCTTGTGTATGACTATCTTAAGCATTTCCTTCAGGTGTGCGCTAGGTTTTCTGGCAGCTGTCACGATTCTTTCATCCTGAGGTGGTCACAGGTGTAGCAGCTGTTTCTTCCATCACACGGACTCAGTGGATGGGTTCCGATGAACAGACGGCTGATATCCCCAGTGCAAAACCCCACAACTGAGGTACGGGAGAGATATACCTGCTGCCAACTCAGCGCAACAGTAACTATCGAGCAGGTCACTGACCTCCTCAAGATGCAGTTCTGGTGTCTTGACAGAGTGGGGGCACCCTGCAGTACATCCTACAAGGGTTTCCCACATTAATGTGGTCTGCTGTGCTTTGCACAATATGGCCATCGAGCGAAGGTCCATGGAGAACAGTGCAATGCCTCGACTTGAGGATGAGGTTCTTGAGGAGGATACAGCTGTCGGCAGCTCAAGGCAACCCAGAGATTGGACTCATGTGGAGACACACTGACCATGATGGTAGGGAAGCCAGGGATGGCCTGATCTAAGAACACTTCTCTTAAACATGGCAGAGCCTCCAATGGACGCATCTAAATTGAACAGTAATGTAACATATTGCAGCCCCTCTACAGACTACAAGGACAGATCCACTTCTGCTAGGCATCATCACTCATGATGCAGAGAGTCTTCTGCGAGACCACATGGATACATGACCCTCTTAGACCTCATACACTCGTAGGACCTACTGACTATTCTGCAATCTCTCAGATCAAATGACATGACAAATGCCACTTCTACACCATAGTCATATTACTCAGAATAAAGTGCATTTCTTTAACAAAACCTTTATATTGTGCAACCGGGTGAACTCTTTTGTGATTTTACCGGCACTTCTCTGACCTTTTGTGAGAGTTCCTACATGGTGCTTCCTATGTGGCTGAAGCAGATGTGGAGGTAGGCTGCTCAAGAGGTCTCTGGGTGCTGAGATGCCCTTGGTGGCCTTCCTTGGGGTCGCTGTACATGTGAGGGCACCACAACAGGCTGCACCACCTGCATTTGTACAGGGACTGCTTCAGTCATGGGGGCATGAGCCTTGTCGTGTGTCACAGTCAGAGGGGCAAAGGAGCCAGCGTCAGAAGATGGGGTTTCTTAGTGGAGGCCCCACCTACATCATCCCTTCCTGTCTCAGCCCTATCACGGCCCATCTGCAGGTCCGTTCTTACCAGGTGAGTGAGAACACCTTGCGCCATCAATGCAACTGATCAGTCAAGACCACAGAATGCATCATACAATCTGTTCATGCCAGCCGCTGCTTCTGCATCCACTCAGTGGACTGCCGCATATGACTCTCCACGAGGGTGGCCACTCTTTCATTGGAGGCGTTGTTGTGCTCAAATGCCTGAGACATTGCATTGCTCATGTCATGAATAGATTCCTCCATTTTCTGCGCAAGAGATCGCACTGCCTCAGGAAACACTGCCAGATGTCCACACATCTCCCATTGCTGCTCCACAAGCACCCAATTTGTACATGGCCTCCAAGGCTCTGCACCTCCAGCCGGGTAAGCATGGAGCTGCCCTCTGTCCTCCTATAGGGACTGCCCACAGTGGCCTCTGCCTCTATCAACTGCTCCTGTTCAGATGTGCCTTGCTGCTTACCTTGTGGCATGCATTCACCTGAGGCCGCATGAGGTGGGTGAATCTGCACTGGTGGATGATGCAATTGACTCCTGTGATGGTGTTCCTCAGAGTGCAAGTCTTTCTCTGAGGTTTCCGTGACCTCCATACTCGGCTGTTGCTTATCCTGTGGCATCGGCCCTGTGTAAGAGAGAAAACATAAGTTACTTGACCTTCTTTGTCTCAGCTGGTGATTCAGCAGACATCTATCAACACATCAAGTGGCTTCCACTGGAAAACACTTCACTGAGTTGTAAGTTGCTCCAAAGCATTTCCATGGGGCAATCAATAAACTATCACCCTCTCTCTGCCGCACATCACTCTTGCCATCTCCAACTGCCTGTATTCCTGCCACCCTTGCAATATCAAGGGCCTCCTCCTCTATCACCATCAGGATAGCCAGGCTGGCCATTCCATCCACCAAGTGACTCCACTCTGGCACGTGTGTGCTCGTCTCTCCTATAATGTGAGGATAGAAAGGTCAGCCACACTCAACCTTCTCATTTGCACATCTTGATCCACGATCTGAAGTGATACTCCTGCCATTGCATTTGCCCAGTGTTTATATTACTGTTACGACCAGGTGAGAAAGAGGTCTAGGGGTCTCTTTCTGCCTTCATCTGGTCTTACCATAACAGGGTTTAATTTTAAACACACTGTGTTTTTAGCTCCCCCTTGGTGAATCCTTGTTCAGCACTTTCCAATTATAAGGCAAAGAAACCAGCACAAACAGGCTTTCTTAGGTTTAAAGAAGAAAAGTTGAAATTTATTAAACTTAAACTTAACTTCTAATTCAGTTGACGTCTACAGATACACAACGTGCCCATGCTAGCATGCATACGCGATACATACATGCAAATAGAGACAGAAAAGAGCCGAAGAAAAATAAAGTGGAAAAGTTTGAGGCAATATCTGAAGAGATTTTTGTGTTACATTTCTTTGAGCTCACTGTAGAGTCCTTGATTGTAGATAGATCTTGCTTTTCGTTGGGGCCCAGTATTCTTCTTCAATCTTGTTTGCTGTAGGAGACTTTTCTCTCTTGGGGTTCACGTGTGTTCAGTGGATTCAGAGGCTTGTGAGAAAGAGATAGGAGCAGACAGAAGAGATCTTCTCAGTTCAGGAGCAAACAGACTTTTTGCCATCTCTGAGTTCAAATTGTACAATTCAGAAAAAACCCAGGTTGCCAAGCAGGTTTGTCATGTGACTAACTGGCTTGACTACGCCTGTTTGTGGATTGTGTTGGAGCAGGGAATAGCTCCTTTGTTCTTCCAAGCACTGTCTATTAATATGCAAATGTCTTTCCAGCCAAGGGTCCATTGTGGGTTTTTTAACAAGTTTTAAAATCAATGTTCATATGGCAAAATTAATGTGCCTCATTTTTGGCAGGTGGGGGCCTGCATGACAATTACCTTCATTCGAACCTTACATAACTTTGATCACTTCACTTGTGTGAGCGTTGGCAAAGAACAAAGAACAAAGAAAATTACAGCACAGGAACAGGCTCTTCGGCCCTCCAAGCCTGCGCCGATCCAGATCCTCTAATAATCCAGGTTAATAATCTCCTTAGTTTACCTATTTACCTATTTCCTGCCCTGAGGCCCTCATGCTTAGAGGTGTACCGTCTTTGTAAGATACTCAGGTTTGACAGCTTGGCTTTGCTCCATAATCACCTTTCCAGAATGCATAAGGTTATTGAAGTGCTTCCGGCACTGAACCCAGGACCTGCTCGCCACACTGTGGCTGCTGTCCTCTCTGGTGACCTCTAGCCATGCATCCTTTGTTTGCCTCATCCTGCCATTCTCAGGAAACAAAATGTTGCACCTGGCTCGCACCACCGCTATCATTTTCAGGGAGGCGTTGGAGAACCTTGAAGCCACCCTGTCACGGCTGACTGCTTTGTCCCTTATCTGGTGTACTGCCCCCTCAGTGCTGTTTCTCTCTGCCTACATCCACTTTTAAGGCTGACGGATGTCCTTTAAATGGGGCCTGCCACTTTCAGGTCCCACCTCCTACTCGCTCCTACCATCCTTCATTGGGCAGCTATCGAGGAGGCAACCCATTAATTTTTCACCTCCCACAAAATGCTGCCGATCGGCGCACTTGGACCTCCAAGTTGTCACAACATCGAGGTACCACTGAGATAAGCAAACTCCAGCCCTCTGACTCAGAGGTGAGAGTGCTACTATTGAAGCAAAGTTGACATCTGGGCCTTGATCCTCGATTTTTGCAAGTGGGGGGGATGAAGTGGGTGAAGAACCCAGCAAGCTCAGGGATACTAATCTTAAAAGCAGAGCTTCATTTGAACAAATATTTGCAGAACCCTGCCAGGACCCAGCCAGATTAACAACCTTGTTGGCAGATGGGAGTGTAAAGTTGCTGCAGCCGGGTCTTGGGGAAAAGGTTTCTGGCACCCAGTGGCTGGAGGGGATTTCTTCGAATTTGCAGTGGGAGGTGAATAGAGGGCTGCGTTTTTTTACTGAAGGTCATGGGGAGGCCACTGCTGGGGATTCCCTGCAGATCATAGTAATGTCTTAGCCTTAAATTATGTCACAGTGCTGATGGTATCATAGGGCTCTGACTTTTGAGTCTTAAGTAGCTCTCCATCTACTTTCAGTGGGAGCCTCCACCACGGCCTGAATCATGCCATTAATACCATGATGGCTGTGAACACAGCAGCTCGGAGGAATGGTCTCGATTATTAGGATTTAAACTGCATGCCCCACCCTTCCTGTCTGTCACGGTGGATGCGAGGGGGAGGGGACAGAATCGGGGCCCTTATGTCAAACAATTTTATAGTCAGAAGTCTTGCTTAGAGTAGAATAGGTGAAATGTGTCACACTTACATTTCCCGTCTTGGTGAGGTCAATTAATTTCTTCCTGCGCCGGAGTCAGATCAGGTTAACAGTGCTGCTCCCATTGATTAAGTCCACCCTCCTGTTGTCATGCTCTGCAGGCCACTGCCTTGAGCAGCTTTTGGCCATGACGGAGAATCCTTCCTCCGGAATGGTTCTACTGACTCATCATCAAAACAGTGTGCTCTGATTATTCCAGCCCTCCTGTCCATTAAACATAACCATTTAATCTTACTACTTACCAGTATAATTGGTAAAATGAACTCTTGGTAGCATATTGAAATATACGCCAGGAAAATTACACAGCAGTTTTGTAACTTTTCGAGTAGTGCTGAATCAAAAGGCTCCCAAAAGACAACAAGGTACAACTACTGTTTAAGATGCTACAAGCATTTAAGACTTCCAGTTGTGTTGCAGTTTCTTGTTCCTCCTTTTCAGCAACCAATCACAGGATGCACTACCCACCCATGAAGTGCTCACAGCCCGAACCAGTAATTGGGCACCAACCAGTGGCTTTGAGTGGAGCTCTGTGCGTGTGGTGTGATGCCCACATTTAGTGCTCACTTGCCCCAGGAACTTTGGCATTGCATCTTGGTAAGTATTGTTTAGATTGTCACCTAATATAAGTGCTATTTCAAAAAATTATATAAATATAGTTTAACATAATTATTTTTCATCACGTTTATTTGCATGGCAGAATATACCTCATTTCAGGCTTAGATGTTTGCAAAGTTGATTAAAAAATTCACTTCAGCTTCACATTCACGAGATTGGCATGTACTGGCTTTCTTCTCAGCCTTACTTCCAGCTTGTATTAATTACATTTCCTTATCATTGAAGCAATATGCCGAGAAAAAGACCGATATCGTAGTTGACATTATACTCCTTTCTTGTTAACGCATAAACTTTATTGGAACTGGAATGTTAGGTTAGATTTTCACATTTCCAAAATCTTGAGTGGAATAATGGTAGGGCACCATGTGAGCTGCACCTCTTATGGTTTCTGGAGACCATCTACTCTTAATAATCCTGGCGTGTTTCGGGTAGATAACGTTTATTAAGTACGAACCCAATGGGACCTCAACCCATTTACCTGAGTCATGGGTCATTCAACATGCAGCACAGGTTCACAACGAGATCCCCATCACCAAGAGGGAATGCTGCAATGGGCAGATGTTATTATTGGTAGGATGGAATGATTGGGACAGATAGAAAAGCAAAATACTGCAGATGCTGGAAATCTGAAACACAAACAGAAAATGCTCGGAATACTCAGTAGGTCTGGCAGCATCTGTGGAGAGAGAAACAGTTAACGTTTCAGGTTGATGACCTTTCATCAGAACTGGCAAAGGTTAGAAATGTAATAGGTTTTCAGCAAGTAAAAGAGGGGAAGTCGGTGGGGGCATGGGGAAGACGAACTAAAGGGAAGGTATGTGATAGGGTGGAGGACAGGAGACATCAAATGACAAAAGGTTTCATGGTACATATAATATTCTTGACATTGTTGGATTAATACGGGATACTTAATGAGTCTGCAGAGGTATATGAAACAAAAGTTTTATTGGAACACATCTTACTGTTCTGCCATACATCTTCCACAGGGCTGGAAAAGAAACCAAAACATGTGATATTGCATTACTTCCTCTGATGATGTACACAGTATATGATTCACATAATAAACATGTGGGTGGTACAGTGGCGCAGTGGTTAGCACAGCAGCCTCACAGCTCCAGCGACCTGGGTTCAGTTCTGGGTACTGTCTGTGCAGACTTTGCAAGTTCTCCCTGTGACTGTGTGGGTTTCTACTGGGTGCTCTGGTTTCCTCCCATAGCCAAAGACTTGCAGGTTGATAGGTAAGTTGGCCATTATAAATTACCCCTAGTGTAGGTAGGAGAATGGTGGGAATATGGGATTAATGTAGGATAAGTATAAATGGGTGGTTGTTGTTTGGCACAGACTTGGTGGGCTAAAGGGCCTGTTTCAGTGCTGTATCTCTCTATGACTCTAACAATTAGAATTAACCCATTAACTATCCAATATGATGTATTATACTACATTCCCCCACCCCCCCCCCCCACCCCCAAGTCTCTGATTCCCATTTCTATGTGGTGAAGGTCACAACAAACCCCCACAACCTTAAACTCTGGTGTGTTGCAATCCCTAATCTTATTTTCTTCCCTTGGGTCTTCTTCTTTCCTCTGTTCTTATAAGGACAACTGCTGTGGTGATTTCACGAGTCTACCAGAATGGGTCCTCTTCTGCTTTAGAGGGGATTGGGGTTTTGAGTCCTGCAACTGGTCCCTCAGATTTTGCTGAGCCGGCGGGGAATTGGTAGATGACTTAGGTTCACCAAACGGGTTGTCATCTGGATTGGTGGATGAATGCAGCATCTCTGGTCGGTTAGATTGGGTAGATGACTGATTCCGCAGGTTAGGAGACTGCTTCTGTATGGCAACAAGTGCACGTCTGTTCCATCTCACCGTACTGTGCCCAGTTTGGATGAGGTAGGACCGTGGATGTGGTGTCTATTCAACCTCTTCTCCATAGTGAACTTGGTCTTGAATCCAAACTGCCTCTCCTGGTTGGCTCTCACAGGTTTCGTGACGTTTGTCATAGTTCCACATCTGGCAGGAACAATCTTTGTCCTCTTTCTCTCTCATTTTGTCCAAGTCATCAACTTGTACTCACAGCATGAGTGTGTGTGTGAGAGTAGGGAGTCGAGTTCTCAGTCTTCTTCCCATTAGGAGTTCACATGGAGTGGACTATTTTGGAGTGGAGTTGAATGATAGCTCAGAAGTGCAAGTTGGATGTCATCAATCTTCTTCAGCAATGCTTTCACTATACGCACTCCTCTTTCAGCTTCACTGTTGGCTTGAAGGTATCTTGGTGAGCTGGTAGTATGGACAAATCCATACAATGCCATTAACTGTTTAAAGTATTCATTGGTAACTGCAGTCCATTGTGTGAGATTCCAAGGTCTGGGATTCCACGTATTGCAAATATATCCTTTAATCATGTAATTACGACTTCAGAAGTATGACCCTGCATTTTCTTCACATCTTTCCATCTTGAGTAATAGTCTACTACAATCAAGAACATCTTACCTCTGTGTTTGAAGAGGTCCATCCCAAGACGTTCCAATGTTCGTGATGGGAAGGAAGATGACATCAATGGTTCTCTTGTCTCCTGACAATAACACAAGTAATACATATTGATATCATTTCTTCGAGTGACTTTGAGAGACATGGCCACCAAACAGAATATCTTGCTCTTGTTCTACATTTTGTGATGCCCAAATGTCCTAGGTGCAATCTTTGCAGTATGCCAAGTCTCAGAACACTCGGTATGACCAATCTCTCATCATAGATGAATAAACCATCAACTACCCTGAGATGTCCTTACTGTTCATAGTACTGTCTGAGAATAGGATTGTGTGGCATGTATGCTGACCATCCTTTGACGCAGTACTCTCTGACCTGAGCACATTCTTCATCAGATTTCTGTGCATCTCTGATTGCATTCGGTTTCTAAGTTGTCGCTGGTAGAATTATAGTTGTTGTTGATGCAAAGGTTTCTACCTCTTCAACAAGGGATACATCAACTTGTTTCGGCCTTGCCACTGGGATGCGGGACAATGCATCTGCTGTATTCTGCTGCTTTCCCGGAAAATACGCTGTCTTTGCATCACAACTCAGAACCCTCAGTCTGAATTGTTGTACTCGTGGAGGCATTTTTGCTAACTCCTTCGAATTTAAGAGAGTCACTAAGGGCTTGTCATCCGTCACTATCTTGAAGTGGAGATTAAGAACATATTTGCGAACGTCTCACAAGCCCATATAGCAGCTGGTGTCTCTTACTCTTTCACTGTATGTCTCTGTTCAGTCTGTCAGTGAACGGGATATTAGTAAACTGGTCTGTGCATTCCATCTGTCTGTATGTGAAAGAGTACAGCTCCTAGACCTGTTGAAGATGCAGCAATGATAGTGGGTAGCTCTGGGTCATAGTAAGGAAAATATCAGGCGATATCAGCATCTCTTTGATTTTCTCAAAGGATCTCTGTTACGCTCCCCCAGCACCATATATTGTCCTGTTGCAACAGTTGACGTTGTGACTCATTGATGACCGTTAGATCAGGCAGGATCTTTCCAACTTAGTTTATCATACCTATGAATTTCTGGAGCTCAGTCATGTTTCAAGGAGCTGGTTGCTCTTTTCTTCTGTGGATCAACTCTGACACCAGGCACACTGGCTTTGTTTCTATCCATAGGGTTATATGTTATACTGTCTTCAGCTTCCCTTGTCCTGTGAACAGCTGTGGGAATTCAGCTCAGATGTTTTTTAGTTGATCTTCACTACTTTCCAGTTCCTCTAGTCTGCAAATCAGCTGTAAGTCGGTACAGGCCTTCCTGCTCAAAAGTGAGCAACTCTGGTTCTGCATCAATGGGCTGAAATTTATACCTCCCCCACTGTTATCAGCAGCAGACGTACACAATGGCAACCTGCAAGCTTGGGCCGCACTTCGCAGAACCGCCGCAATATTAAACGTGGCAGCTCATTTAAACGGCTGGGGTGGACTGCTCCCCTCCGATGACATGGAATGGGTGGGCGGTCCGTCCCCAGCAATGACATCAGACAACTTTGCGCAGGTGCTGACGCCATTTTTAAAGGGCTGCAAGCCCTACATTTAAAAGTTAAAGAAGTACTACTTTAAAAAATTAAATAAATGGATCCTGACCCTCTCCCACCACCCCCCCAATAACCACAGAATTAATTACCTACCCTCTCCCCCCGCAAAACACTTACCTTGTGCTCCCTACCATCCCCCCCCCCGCAATGTTCATCGATTTTAAACTTTACCCCTTCCCCCCATCCCCTACACCAAGAAAATGTCTTTGATGCCGCTCCCCCACGCCCCACCTTCCACTCCGCACTGGAAAACTTTTGTGCTACCCCCTTCCCACCAGTTTTCTACCTCAGATCACCAGGCTACCAGCACCAATATCACTCCGGCACGGACAGTGGGAGCACAAAGCTCATTAATTCAGGTATTTACATTTATTTTCATATGTAGATTTCGTTCCTGATGCCGAGCAGTGGTGGGGGCTGCCACGAAGCTTCACCACTGCCGGCAATATCGGACCGGGCCTTCCTGATGTTGAGGCCCGTGATGGGCCTCTGCTGGAGGCATTTTTTGCCCCCCCCCCCTCAACCATGACCCCTGATGTCGGGGGGAGGAGGGGCTGTAAAATTCAGCCCAATGCTTCTGTAATTTCTTTTCCTCGGTATTGGAGGGTTGCCTTCAGCTCTCCTGTGACCTTGAGCTCTATCCCTCCCAGCCGCTATTTTTATTTTCCTGATGGCTGAAGAGAGCCTCTCTCTAACTACAGTTCAACATCAGAAAGAACCGAAACTGCTGCACTGATGTCTAACTTAAAGTGCATCTTGTTTCCCTCTACTAGGATCTCAGCACTCCAGCAATTTCTACTTGGTTCCTGGATCTCTCCAAGGAAAGGCAGCTCGACATCATGGACATCATCTACTTCATGGATCTTGCCATCTTTCAAAGGCTTCCTTTTGCGCGTATTCTGTGCAGGCTTGTTGCGACAGTACACAGCCCGGAAGTAGCCCATCTTTCTGCATAAATGGCAATCGGCATCTTTGGCAGGGCAGCTTTCCTGCCCGTATTTTCTTCTGTCACACCAGTTACAGTTATCTTGGGCTGTTGATGGACTCTTCTTGTCTCCCCTGCTTTTTTATGACAGCTTTCCCTTTTTTATACTGGACGTACACTACTGAGTCAGCTGCTTTTGAGATGGGGCTCTTCCTGTCACTTCGAATCACAGATCGATTCTGTTTCCTGACCTCAGCTTGTCTGCTCTGCTGGATTGTCTTTGCTAGGGTTAAATCATCTCTTGACTGCAGATGATCAGACAAGGCATCATCCAACACTCCCATGATAATTCTGTCTCTGCTCAGTTCATCTTTCAAGCTGCCATACGCACAGTCCTCTGCAAGTCAATCTAGGTCATTTATGAATGCATCAACACTTTCCCCTTGACATTGGATACATTTGTTAAATTTAGCCCGCCCAACAATGGCATTCTTTTTCAGGTTAAAGATTGTATCAAATACTTTGATTACTTCATCATAAGTGGCTTTCTCCTCATTGATACCCTGTGTGATGAGGATATCATCCACACAGTCACCCATTGCATATAACAACTTATTGAACTACTCACTGCTCGGTTTCACAGCAAGGCCGGACACAGAGCGATATCTGGCAAATCTCTGATCCCATTTTGGCCTTGCTGCAGCTTGATTGAAGCCTGCAACCTTTTCAGACCTTTCAGGCAATGGTAGAGACTTCCCCATCACTATTTTTCACCCGCCCCCGCCACCATATTATATTCTTGGTATTGTTAGACTAATACAGGATACTTAATGAGTTCTGCAGAGGTATATGAAACAGGAGCTTTATTGGAACACATCTTACTGCTCTGGCTTGCAAATTCCACGAGGCTGTATGTGAGACCAAAACATGTGATGTTGCATCATTTCCTCTGATGATGTACACAGTGTCTGATTAGCATATTAACCAACAGGAATGAGCCCATTAATAACCAAATATCCAATATAACACATTTATTTACTATAGTACAAAACCAAGTAAAGTAACAAAAGATGTGTCTGGATGAGTTGTAAATGGTAGGATAGCAGCCACTGAACACAAAGTAAAGGGATTAAGAAAGAAATGGGAAGTGGGGTGGTGGAACAAACCAACAAAAAGTACACAAGAAAAGGAAAAAATGGGGGCATAGTTTGTGATCTAAAATTTTTGAACTCAATGTTGAGTCCAGAAGGCTGTACAGTGCCCAGTCAAAAGATGAGGTGCTATTCCTCAAGCTTGTGCTGAGCTTCATTGGAACACTGTAGCAGGCCAAGGACAGAAAGGTCAGAGTGGGAGCAAGGTGCTGAATTAAAATGACAAGTGTCAGGAAGCTCAGGGTTGTGCTTGCCGACTATGCGGAGGTGTTCTGCAAAGCGATCACCCAGTCTGTGTTTGGTCTCCTCAATGTAGAGGAGGCCGCATTGTGAGCAGAGAATATAGTATACTAAATTGAAAGAAGTACAAGTATATTGCTGTTTCACTTGGAAGGAGTGTTTGAGGCCTTGGACAATGAGAAGGAAGGAGGTAAAAGGGCAGGTATTGCACCTCCTGCACTTGCATGGAAAGGTGCCAAAGAAAAGGGACGGGGTATTTGGGGTGACTGAGAGGTGAACCAAGGTGTCGCGGAGGGAATGGTTCCTTTGGAATGCTGAAATGGGAGGGGAGGGGAAGATATGTTTGGTGGTGTCATCACGCTAAATGTGGCAGAAATGGTGGAAGATAATCTGTTGAATACAGAGGCTGGTGGCGTGGAAGGTAAGGACAAGGGGAACTCTATCATGGTTCTGGGAGGGAGGGGATAGGGTGAGAGCAGCAGTGTGTGAAATAGATTGGACATGGTTGAGGGCCCTGTCAACCATGTTGGGGTGAGGAAAAAGGAAGACATATCGGAAGCGCTAGTATGAATGGTTGCATCATCCAAACAGGTGCGATGGAGACGAAGAAACTGGGAGAACGGAATTGAGTCCTTGCAGCAAGTGGGGTGTGAGGAAGTGTAGTCCAAGTAACTGTGGGAGTCCATGGATTTATAGTAAATTTTGGTTGATAGCCTATCCCCAGAAATGGAGGCAGAGAAGTCGAGGAAAGGAAAGGAAGAGTCGGAGATGGACCATGTGAGGGTGAGAGAAGGGTGGAAATTGGAAATAAAGTCAATCAAATTTTCCAGTTCAGGAAGTGGCACTGATACAAAATCATCAATGTACTGGAAGAAGAGGTGAGGGAGGGAACCTGTGTAGGACTGGAACAAGGAATGTACAACATATCTTACAAAAAGGCAGGCATAGCTTGGACCGATGAGCATCCCCCCTTTCACTTGCTCAAAACCTATTACATTTCTAACCTTTGCCAGTTCTAATGCCAGCTCTAATGAAAGGTCACAGACCTGAAATGTTAACTCTGATGGGGACAGTTGTTGTACATAACTGTTCATGCAGGACAGCATAGATTGCTCAGCTGAATTTCCCTTCAATTAACTGCTGCTGAACAGCTCTGCTGGCAGGTAACTACTGGACTTCTTCTGTCTCCACATCATCCTCTATGTTTTCAGGATCCTCTCCCTCAACTTGATGAGGTCCTCCTCCAGTATGGTTCCACGTACAATCCTCCTTGCAGAGCAATTTTATACAGCATACAGCTCACAAAGTTCATAAGGTGTAATCTATGTATTAGCGAGCCTGAAGACCTGTGCATTGAACAATGGATCTGATTCTAGTGGAGTTCTGCTGTAGTTTGCGATTGTTGTAGATTCCTATAAGATGTCGTATTCCATGAGGGTCTCCAGAGCGTGTTATGGTCAGGTGAGGAGGGGTCAAAGGGCTTCCCTCTTTTCCCTCTCCTTGTTTGACCACAAGAAGTTTAATTCTTTTTTAAAGTGGATGTACTGGCCAATTCAGGATGTGTTTGATTACTTACTTGCTATGATCATAACAAGAACCAATCAGACAAGTTTTTGAGTTGAAAAAAGAAAGAGGTTAACTTTATTGTACTTAAACTGAACCAATTAAAAATAATAAACTACGTGCCAACTTTTACTCACACTCATACACTGAGGGCTGGATTTTGTTTTCCCGCCACCGAGAGCGGTGGTGGGCGTAAAAACTGGCGACTGGCACGTGCAAGTTGCGCGCTGCCACGCTGCCACAATCTTGATCCTGGCGGTTCATTAAAATATGCAAGCCCCCCCCCACAATCACGTAGCAGGGGCAGCCTCGGCAATGCCGTGAACTGCGTCAACTGTCTCTGTGCAAGCGCTGGCGCCATTTTTAAATGGCTGCCAGCCCTGCGTAAAGAATGCAGAGTTACCCCCCCCAACTACACTGAAAATAAATGCTGCCCCCTCCCACTACATTAAAATTTCAGAGCTCACGCCTTCTCCCCCGACTGCACTAAGTGCAGAATTGACCCATTTTTGTCCCCCAACTGCACAAAGTGCAGAGTTCACCTCTTCCCACCCCTCACTACACTAAAATTGTAGCGTTCATCCCATTACCCACCCCCCGCAATACACGTCAAATGATGAGATCTCCCCTTCGCCTCGGTGGCACCAGCTTTCCCTGGGCTGGAAAGTGAAGGCACATGAGTATCACCCATCACGCTGAAGATCCAGAACCGCAGGTAAGATCGCTGTGGGTTAGATTTTAATCCATGCAAACACCTCATTTAAATATTTTAGAACAAAAGAACAAAGAACAAAGAACAAAGATAATTACAGCATAGGAACAGGCCCTTCGGCCCTCCAAGCCTGCGACGATCCAGATCCTCTCTCTAAACATGTCGCCTATTTTCTAAGGTTCTGTATCTCTTTTCTTCCTGCCCATTCATGTATCTGTCTAGATACATCTTAAAAGACTCCATCGTGCCCGCATCTACCACCTCCGCTGGCAATGCGTTCCAAATGCCCACCACCCTCTGCGTAAAGAACTTTCCACGCATATCCCCCCTAAACTTTTCCCCTTTCACTTTGAACTCGTGTCCTCTAGTGATTGAAACCCCCACTCTGGGAAAAAGCCTCTTGCTATCCACCCTGTCTAAACCTCTCATGATTTTGTACACCTCAATCAGGTCCCCCCTCAACCTCCGTCTTTCTAATGAAAATAATCCTAATCTACTCAACCTCTCTTCATAGCTAGCGCCCTCCATACCAGGCAACATCCTGGTGAACCTCCTCTGCACCCTCTCCAAAGCATCCACATCCTTTTGATAATGTGGCGACCAGAACTGTACGCAGTATTCCAAATGTGGCCGAACCAAAGTCCTATACAACTGTAACATGACCTGCCAACTCTTGTACTCAATGCCCCGTCCGATGAAGGAAAGCATGCCGTATGCCTTCTTGACCACTCTATTTACCTGCGTTGCCACCTTCAGGGAACAGTGGACCTGAACACCCAAATCTCTCTGGACATCAATTTTCCCCAGGACTTTTCCATTTACTGTATAGTTCACTCTTGAATTGGACCTTCCAAAATGCATCACCTCGCATTTGCCCTGATTGAACTCCATCTGCCATTTCTCTGCCCAACTCTCCAATCTATCTATATTCTGCTGTATTCTCTGACAGTCCCCTTCACTATCTGCTACTCCACCAATCTTAGTGTCGTCTGCAAACTTGCTAATCAGTCCACCTATACTTTCCTCCAAATCATTAATGTATATCACAAACAACAGTGGTCCCAGCACGGATCCCTGTGGAACACCACTGGTCACAAGTCTCCATTTTGAGAAACTCCCTTCTACTGCTACTCTGTGTCTCCTGTTGCCCAGCCAGTTCTTTATCCATCTCGCTAGTACACCTTGGACCCCAAGCGCCTTCACTTTCTCCATCAGCCTGCCATGGCGAACCTTATCAAACGCCTTACTGAAGTCCATGTATATGACATCGACAGCCCTTCCCTCATCAATCAACTTTGTCACTTCCTCAAAGAATTCTATTAAGTTGGTAAGACATGACCTTCCCTGCACAAAACCATGTTGCCTATCACTGATGAGCCCATTTTCTTCCAAATGGGAATAGATCCTATCCCTCAGTATCTTCTCCAGCAGCTTCCCTACCACTGACGTCAGGCTCACCGGTCTATAATTACCTGGATTATCCCTGCTACCCTTCTTAAACAAGGGGACAACATTAGCAATTCTCCAGTCCTCCGGGACCTCACCCGTGTTTAAGGATGCTGCAAAGATATCTGTTAAGGCCCCAGCTATTTCCTCTCTCGCTTCCCTCAGTAACCTGGGATAGATCCCATCCGGACCTGGGGACTTGTCCACCTTAATGCCCTTTAGAATACCCAAACACTTCCTCCCTCCTTATGCCGACTTGACCTAGAGTAATCAAACATCTGTTCCTAACCTCAACATCCGTCATGTCCCTCTCCTCGGTGAATACCGATGCAAAGTACTCGTTTAGAATCTCACCCATTTTCTCTGAGTCCAAGCATAACATTCCTCCTTTGTCCTTTAGTGGGCCAATCCTTTCTCTAGTTACCCTCTTTCTCCTTATATATGAATAAAAGGCTTTGGGATTTTCCTTAACCCTGTTTGCTAAAGATATTTCATGACCCCTTTTAGCCCTCTTAATTCCTCGTTTCAGATTGGTCCTACATTCCCGATATTCTTTCAAAGCTTCGTCTTTCATCAGCCGCCTAGACCTTATGTATGCTTCCTTTTTCCTCTTAGCTAGTCTCACAATTTCACCTGTCATCCATGGTTCCCTAATCTTGCCATTTCTATCCCTCATTTTCACAGGAACATGTCTCTCCTGCACGCTAATCAACCTCTCTTTAAAAGCCTCCCACATATCACATGTGGATTTACCTTCAAACAGCTGCTCCCAATCTACATTTCCCAGCTCCTGCCGAATTTTGGTATAGTTGGCCTTCCCCCAATTTAGCACTCTTCCTTTAGGACCACTCTCGTCTTTGTCCATGAGTATTTTAAAGCTTACGGAATTGTGATCACTATTCCCAAAGTAGTCCCCTACTGAAACTTCAACCACCTGGCCGGGCTCATTCCCCAACACCAGGTCCAGTATGGCCCCTTCCCGAGTTGGACTATTTACATACTGCTCTAGAAAACCCTCCTGGATGCTCCTTACAAATTCTGCTCCATCTGGACCTCTAACACTAAGCGAATCCCAGTCAATGTTGGGAAAATTAAAATCTCCTATCACCACCACCCTGTTGCTCCTACATCTTTCCATAATCTGTTTACATATTTGTACCTCTATCTCACGCTCGCTGTTGGGAGGCCTGTAGTCCAGCCCCAACATTGTTACCGCACCCTTCCTATTTCTGAGTTCTGTCCATATTGCCTCACTGCTCGAGTCCTCCATAGTGCCCTCCTTCAGCACAGCTGTGATATCCTCTTTGACCAGTAATGCAACTCCTCCACCCCTTTTACCTCCCTCTCTATCCTGCCTGAAGCATCGATATCCTGGGATATTTAGTTGCCAATCATGTCCTTCCCTCAACCAAGTCTCAGTAATAGCAATAACATCATACTCCCAGGTACTAATCCAAGCCCTAAGTTCATCTGCCTTACCTACTACACTTCTTGCATTAAAACAAATGCACCTCAGACCACCAGTCCCTTTATATTCATCATCTGCTCCCTGCCTGCTCTTCCCCTTAGTCACACTGACTTCATTATCTAGTTCCTTACAGGCTTTTGTTACTACCTCCTTACTGTCAACTGACCTCAATTGGTTCCCATACCCCTGCCACATTAGTTTAAACCCTCCCCAACAGCGTTAGCAAAAGCACCTCCAAGGACATTGGTTCCAGTCTGGCCCAGGTGTAGACCGTCCAATTTGTAATAGTCCCACCTCCCCCAGAACCGGTCCCAATGTCCCAAAAATCTGAACCCCTCCTTCCTGCACCATCTCTCAAGCCACGCATTCATCCTGACTATTCTTTCATTTTTACTCTGACTATCACGTGGCACTGGTAGTAATCCTGAGATTACTACCTCTGAGGTCCTACTTTTTAACTTGGCTCCTAACTCCCTAAACTCTGCTTGTAGGACCTCATCCCATTTTTTACCTATATCATTAGTGCCTATGTGCACAACGACAACTGGCTGTTCACCCTCCCCCTTCAGAATGTTCTGCAGCCGATCTGAGACATCCCTGACCCGTGCACCTGGGAGGCAACATACCATTCGGGAGCCTCGTTTTCGACCACAGAACCGCCTATCTACTCCCCTTACAATCGAATCCTCTACGACTATAGCCCTTCCACTCTTTTTCCCGCCCTTCTGAACAGCAGAGCCAGCCACGGTGCCATGGACCTGGCTACTGCTGCCTTCCCCTGGTGAGCCATCTCCCTCAACAGTATCCAAAACGGTATACTTGTTTTGGAGGGAGATGACCGCAGGGGACTCCTGCGCTGCCTTCCTGCTCTTTCTCTGCCTTTTGGTCACCCATTCCCTTTCTCCCTCAGCAATCCTAATCTGCGGTGTGACCAATTCACTAAATGTGCTATCCACGACCTCCTCAGCATCGCGCATGCTCCAAAGTGAGTCCATCCGCAGCTCGAGAGCCGTCATTGGGTCTAACAAGAGCTGCAGTTGGACACACTTCCTGCACGTGAAGGAGTCAGGGACATCAGCCATGTCCCTGAGCTCCCACATTGAGCAAGAGGAGCATGACACGGGTCTGAGATCTCCTGCCATTTTTAATCTTAAGCTTAACTTAGTTAAATGAAAAAGGAATGAAAAGTTTTTACCAATCACAATAAAACCAGAGAAATCGAAAAAGCCTTACCTTATAAACACCCCACCGAGTCCTTTTTTTTTGGTTAGAGGAGGAGGGCGGGTGGGAGACACGACAAGTGTGGTGTCTCGGGTTCAGAAACCGCCCAAATATATAGTGTTTTACTTACCCAGCAGCCCCCTGGCCTCCGCCGAAAAACAAAAGGAAATTAAATTTACTTTCAAACTGACCTTCCCAGCTGCTCACTCGCTCACACTCTGCTCCCGAAAAAGCTGCTGCAATGAAAGGAAAGTTATTTTAAACCGCCCAAATATATAGTGTTTTACTTACCCAGCAGCCCCCTGGCCTCCGCCGAAAAACAAAAGGAAATTAAATTTACTTTCAAACTGACCTTCCCAGCTGCTCACTCGCTCACACTCTGCTCCCGAAAAAGCTGCTGCAATGAAAGGAAAGTTATTTTAAACCGCCCAAATATATAGTGTTTTACTTACCCAGCAGCCCCCTGGCCTCCGCCGAAAAACAAAAGGAAATTAAATTTACTTTCAAACTGACCTTCCCAGCTGCTCACTCGCTCACACTCTGCTCCCGAAAAAGCTGCTGCAATGAAAGGTGGTTCCCATCACAGAACAGCAGAGGGCCCGCCACAGAGCCTCCCTGCCACCAGGAAGATCGAGCCTGGCAATCCTGGTGTCGGGGTCCATGGTGGGCCGTTGCCGCTCTGATCTTCTAGCCCCCCCCCCACCCCCACCACAGAGCCTGATGTTGGGAGCTGAACAAAATTCAGCCCGAAGGGTTTGCACACACACAGATAGGTTACAGAGTGGGGAAGTGTAGATTGGTTGAGTTAGAGTCCATAAAAAAGGTACACAGTTTGTGGAGTTTGGTGATCTGATTGGATTCTAGCTGAATTTGGTGGTCCTGAGGCTTTTAGTTTGAAGAGATAGATGACGGATTCAGTGGGTCACTTGGAGACAGCAACGCGGATGATTCCCTCCAACGAGGTTTGTGATTGTAACTGGAGTATGCCAAGGTGCTCAGTCAACAGGCAGGATTTGAAGGTCGCAAGTTGGACTGGCGAGAGAGAGAGATGGAGAGATCTCCACTTGGGTCTACACGTGTCAGAGTCCAGATGCTTCTCCTTGCTGCTGCAGAGAAACACTAGCTTAAAACCACAGATGGGGAGGGGTTTGTCACATGACAGTCACTCAGTGATACAAGCATAGTAGTTAGCAGTGTTTCTTCTTGCTAAAAGAAAAAAAGAACAAGCAGTTCCCTTAAACTTTCTAGTTCTTGGTTCTTGCTGGAACGAGCAGGCATTTCATCTCCCTCCTCACAGGCCTTGCAATCTAGGACACAGTGTTGCAAATTAGGTGGCCATCTTAAGCTGCTAGAAAAGTCATCTTTCATCTGTTCCTTTTTAAATTTCTTTAAAAAATGTAAATTGAGATCTTCAGTCAGTGCATTAAAGAAAATCATCATTCAACAAAGCAAGTTGGCATGACAAGAGTCAACCTTTACTTCACTGCGCACGATACAACAGTGGCTTAAAGTTGACAAGGCAACATAAAAGTGTTATGTCAGCTTCACGTGACACTGTTGACCATCACACACCAGTTGAAGATTAATAGACTGGGACTTTTCACAATTCATCAAGCCTGTGGCAATGTGTGAAAGAGAATGCAGTGTGATGTGAATACTGTCGTAGAAGGATTAAGATAGTGGAATGTCCTGGAATGCTCACTGAATGGGAGCAACCACAATAATATAAAGGAAGGTCAACGCTATTGTTTGATCAGCCAACCTCCCCTCCCCCTCCCCACTACTGATATCAGTATCTACTCCTCACTGGTGCACCGTGGCTGCAGTAACTTAAGGTTAATTCAATAACACCACCCTCCCGTGCTACCTCTACCACTGACAAGGACAAGAACAGCAATGTCATGGGAACACTATCACCTCCAAATACCACTCCAATTCATACACTATTCTGAAGAATTCCTTATCTAACACCATTGCAGGAGAACTATCATCAGCATGGTTCAAGGAGAAAGTCCATCACCACATTGTCAGGGCAAATAGAGATTGGCAATAAATGTAACCTTGTCAGTATCACCCACATTCAGAGAACAAAAATAAGTGGTGCTTAATGTTTAGTTTAATGAGATTAATAAGGATCCAAGATCAGACTATATCAGATGAGCCACCCAAGTGCCTCTTTTAAAAGGAATACAATTTCCATGTCATTGAACAAATTGCTAGTGTTGAGATTTGGAAAACTGCAGAGTGCAGGAGCAATCTTGTTGACACCACATGCCTTAAGCAATTTACCAGTCAACACCATTGCTCGTCCAATAAATGTGTTTATTTTGATGTACAGTGACCGCTGATCTATTTTGGAACTCTGTCAAATTGATAGGAGGGACACAAAAGCTCTGACCTTTCTTTTTATTCATTCATGGGATGTGAATGTTGCTGGCTAGGTCAGCATTTATTGTTCATCCCTTACTGCCCATCCCTAATTGCCCTTGAAAAGATGGTGGTGAGCTACCTTCTTGAACTGCTGCAGTCTGTGTGATGAAGGTACACTGTTAGGTGAGCAATTCCAGGATTTGACCAAGTGACTATAAAGGAATGGCGATATATTTCCAAGCCAGAAAGCTGTGTGACTTGGAGGGGAAATTGCAGGTGGTTGTGTTCCCATGCTCCTGCTGCCCTGGGTTTGTGGTTTTGGAAGGTGCTGTCAAAGAAGACTTGGTGAGTTGCTGCAACGCATCTTGTAGATGGTACACACTGCTACCACTGTGTGCTGGTGTTGGAGTGAGTGAATGTTTAAGGTGGTGGATGGGGTGCCGATCAATCAGGCTGCTTTGTCCTGGTTGGTGTCGAGCTTCTTGTGTGTTGTTAGAGTTGCACCCAACCAGGCAAGTGGAGAGTATTCCATCACACTCCTGACTCGTGCCTTATAGAATGATGGAAAGATTTTGGGGATTCAGGAGGTAAATCACTCTTCACAGAATACCTAGCCTTTACCTGCTCTTGCAGCCACAGTGTTTATGTGACTGGTCCAGTTAAGTTCCTGGTCAATGGTAACCTCCAGGATGTTGATGGTGGGGGATTTGGTGATGGTAATGCATTTGAATGTCAAGGGGAGGTGGTTAGACTCTCTTCTTAGAGATAGTTATTGTGTGACACTTGTGTGGCACGAATGTACTTGCCACTTTTCAGCCGAATCCTGAAAGTGTCACTTTATAGCACTGTTGATGACACCTTCTATCACTTCACTGATGATTGAGAGTAGACTGATGCAGGGGGTAACTGGCCAGATTGGATTTGTCCTGCTTTTTGTGGACATGACATAATTGGCAATTTTTCACTTTGTCAGTGTAATGTAGTTGTATAATATGCGAATGGTGTGATGACATAATGGTGTGATGATGTCATGATGTAAATAAATATTTCCTTGAACTGGCCATGCTTGGTGCTCATCTTGTCTGTCAGTGTCGCCCAAATATATCACAGAAAATGGCAATGAGGAATAGATAAAGTCTGTCAATACAGACAGCAAACAGCTGAACACAATTAGCCAGTTTCTATGATATATCTGCTCGGATGGCGGAGATTTTGGCTGGTTTGTGTGAAGCCTGAGCCTCAAGCTGTCACCTTGGTTGACTGGGATGCCGCAGGATCTTAATTTCCATCGATTTCACTATGTTCATTTGGGTAAGAGAATATTGTCAACCACCAACTAGACTGGTTTTAAGTATCACTGTTATGGACAGTCACTGGGTCACTGTTACATTTGAAAATGGAACAAAATGGCTGCACCCACTGGATACATCGGAAGGCTAGGAATGTATGATAGAGTTCGAGAACCATTCAGTTCGTAGATTGAAAGAATGGACATGCTTTTCAGAGCTAATAATGTATTAGAAGTCAAAGTGAAAATGAAGAGGCCCAGACTCAGAATAAGGTATTTCTTGAGCAAAAGAAAGCAATTTTGCTCATGGAGATTGGCCCAGAACTATATGGCATGTTAACAAACCTTCTTGCTCCCAACAGGGCAAATGATGTGCCATTCAAAACAATCAGCACCAAGTTGGAGGAACATTTTAATCCTAAGGCTCTAGAGATAGTGGAAAGCTACAAATTTGGAACCAGAAACCAGAGAAGTAGTGAAACTGTTGGTGAGTGCCTTGCGGCTTTGAAGAATTTATCACTACATTGCAACATTGGTACATTCTTAGACTGTGTTTTACGAGACAGATTCATGTGTGGACTGGTGGTTTAAAGAATCCAGGCAAAGTTGCTAAATACACAAAATCTTACATTTGAGCTCATATGTAAGATTGCTTCTACTGTAGAAATGGTAGAACTGGATCCTGAAGCCTTGCAGCGGAGGCCAGGCACATTGAGAGATGCACAATGGAGGCAAGAGGCAATCACACATTTATCTGCTTCCAGCCATCATGATAGCCTCTCAAAGATTCACCTCACTGCATTCAGTCTATTGCCTCCTTTCTATCTCAATTCTGTGCCTAGCGCCCAGCTTCACCATGCGCTCTGGCACATCTGAGACACTTACCAAATGCGGCCTGTGCCTACAATGGCCGCCCAATGAAGCAGCAAGGGTGAAGGCAGCAGCCTTCACTGTATTAATGACAATGGTTTATAAGGCAAAGATTTATATGGCAAATGGAAAACACCCATGAATCCCCAAGTGTGTCTAGATGCTTTTCTTAATATGTTTATGAGTGCTTCTATGAGGTGTGATCCCAGCGCCAGAAGCTAGACTGGAGGCAGGCTGCTGATCTGGCTGCCCCTTGGCCTGGGATGACTTTGGGGGCTGTCCTCCGGCTGTCTGAGGCTTGGAGGGCCCCAGCTGCCTGACTGTTTCCTGCAATGGTGCAGGAGCCTCCTCAGTCGTCGCGGCTGCTGGAGCTGGGCCCACTGGCAGAGGGGCTGAGGAGCCGGTGTCCACATTCAGCATGCCCTGAAGGGAGCCCCCAGATGTGGAGGTCAGCCTCTCCTCTTCCTTTTCAAGGCTCACTTGAACCTCCTTGCTCACCAGAGAAGGATGAGAAGGGTGTGGACCTGGAAAAGACTCCAGGCATCTCGTCCTTCTCTCACCTTGCCACTGCTGCGTTGAGCTTATGGCCAAGGTGATAGTCTGCAGGTCTGCTTGCAGCTGTGGAATCTAGCCCTCAGTGAGGATCACCAACCTCTCAATGGAGGAAGCCATGCACTCACATGCCGGAGACATGGCAGCACTCATGCATGGATGGACTCCTCCATCAACTGCTCATGGCAGCATATTGCCCCGCGTTGTTGCCTTACCTCTCTCTCTTTGCAACCCCAGCATACCCTGTGCTGTTGACACCAGAAGCTCGTCATCAGCTTGGGGCTAAGCAAAGAACTGGCCACCCACAGTCCTCCGACTGTCAGAGGCCTCAGTTGTCTCAGCCCCCGCCAGCTGCTTGGGTGCATGTGTGGTGCTCTCACCAGTTTGTGATCCTGAATTTAAGGCCGAGCGCATACCCACTGACGTGAACATCTCTGCTCTGGTGGAAGGTACAGGAGAATTATGTGAAGGTGCATCCTTTGACTGGTTCTCCTCTTCAGAGGTTAACGGCTGTCGCCCTGTTGCAGTGTCAGCTCTAGCCTCCTGTGGCAATGACCAGCATGAGAGAACACAAACATCTATGTGTTAGGTTGTGCAGATCTTGTTGTTCCAACCATGTGTGATGTGGATCTCCAAAAGTGTGGTGGAGGTCAAAAGAACACAATCCTTACTCTCTCGTGTGGAGACTCCTGTCTCACCATCTGCTATTGAACGGCTGCTCTGGGCCCCCACTAGCTGCAGTGCCTCTTCCTCAGCTGTAGACAGAGGCTGGAGATCTGGGATGTCCCTCCCAGTCCTCAAGGTCTCCTTCGTGTTATAAGCCCGTTTGTCCTGCAAGTGGATAGTCAGAGTAAGACTTCGCAGGAAGAGCAACAAAACAGTTATGCTAGTTTTTAAAAATTCTTTCATGGGATGTGGGCAGCGCTGGCTAGGCCAGCATTTGTTGCCCATCCCTAATTGTCCTTGACAACTGAGTGGCCATTTCAGAGGGCAGTTAAGAGTCTACCACATTGCTGTGGGACAATCAATGATAGCTCCTTGGCACCATTACTGAAACTAGCTTTCAACTCCAAATGTTTATTAACTGACTTTATTAATTAATTGAATTTAAATTCCACCAGTTGCCATGTGGTATTTGAACCAATGACCCACAGCATTAGCATGGGCCTCTAGATTACTAGTTTAGTGACGTGACCACTATGCCACCGTCTAGTGGCAGCCTCTTGTCTGCTGATGGAGTTTCCCACATGGCTGCTTCCTATGTCTGGTCTGTAATAGGGGTGAGCTGTGAACGAAGGCGGCCTATTGCTGAGATGCAGCCATGCATCTGCCAGATGTAATGATGCGTCACCCCCTTGCCAGTGCCTTTGTGGTCACTTCCTCCCCATGTATGACTCCCTCCCGCACTGTCACATGCAAGCCCTAAAGAGGAGATGGGTATGGAGAACTCACCTTGGCGGAGTGAAGGAGGCCATTGAACCACTAGGGGCATTGGACCCAGTTCCGGGGGTGGGGGGATGACCCCACAGCTGCTAACCTCCTCTGCGATCTTCATCTAGACTTGTTTGGTCGGGCAGGAGCACCTCTTCTTGCCATCCCTTGGAAAAAGGACCTCCTGCCTTTCCCTTACAGCCTGGAGGAGAATTTCCAAGAAGGCATCGCCAAACTGTAGGGTCACCCAATGTCTTGCCTCAGGTGCTAGGTCGCTCCCACTCTGTGCTATTGGTGATAAGTCCTTCTCCAGGGATCAGGGGTCCAGGAGTTCAAACACCTCTTCACTGGGTCCAGCAGCAATCCAGAATCAGTGATTCACTGAAAGGCAGCAATACAAGCAGTGCTTTAAATATGCCAGCACCTGCATTGGGGTCATCTGCCTCGGAGCCTGTCCCCATCAAGTGAGTGGATGGACTTCGCACCTCCAATGCGTTAAGTGGCCACTGTTGTGATATCACTTTAACAATCTGAGTACTTCACACTAGATTATAGGAAGTGACATCAACCAACATGTGATAGCTCAGTTGTGTTAGTCGTCTAGTCACGTGTACTATAGAGCTGTATTGTAAACCTGTTACTTAATAATAAAGAACCCGCTATTTGCTTACCTTTCAACTCAAGATTGTTTGGTACCTTATTGCTGAAGATGGTGATAGAATATGAGCATAAACTAGCCAGCAATATAAAAACAGATTGTAAGAGCTTTTATAAGTACATAAAAAGGAAGAGAGTAGCTAAAGTAGATGTTGGTCCCTTAGAGGCAGAGACAGGAGAAATCATGGGGATTGAGGAAATGGCAGAGGCATTGAACTAATATTTTGTGTCTATCTTCACAGTAGAAGACACAAGTTCCAATCCAGAAATAGGCAGTAACCTAGGGGCTAAATAGAGTGAGAAAATTAAGGAAATTGATATCAGCCGAGAAAAAGTAATGGAGAAACGAGGGACTGAAATCTGACAAGTCCCCGAGACCAAATGGCCTATATCCTAGGGTTCTAAAAGAGATAGCTGCATGCGAACATGCAAACATGCAAATTAGGAACAGAAGTAGGCGATTCGGCCCCTCAAGCCTGCTCTGTTGTTCAATAAGATCATGGCTGATCTGATTGTGTTTTGAATTCCACACTACCATTTACCCATGATAACCTTTGATTCCCTTGCCTAACAAGAATCTATCTACCTCCGCCTTAAAAATATTCAATAACCCCGCCTCCACCACCTTCTGAGGCAGAGAGTTCCAAAGTCGCACAACTCTCTGAGAGAAAAAATTTCTCCTCATCCAAAAAGGGTGATTGCAGAGATAATGGATGCACTTGCTATGATTTTCCAGAATTCCTTAGATTCAGGAATGTTCCTGCCAGATTGGAAGTTGGCAAATGTTACACCACTTTTCAAGAAAGGAGGTAGAAAACAGGGAACTACAGGCCAGTTAGCCTAACATCAGACATTGGGAAGATGCTGGAATCTAGTATTAAAGAAGTCTTAACAATGCACTTGGAAAAGCATAGTATAATTAGAACAAGTTAGCATGGCTTTACTAAAGGGAAATCCTGTTTGACAAATTTATTAGAATTCTTTGAGGATGCAACAAGTAGGGTAGATAAAGGGGAACCAGTGGATGTAGTATACCTGGATTTCCAAAAGGCATTCGATAAGATGCCACATAAAAGATTAATAGGCAAGATTTGGGCTCATGGTGTTGGGGGTAATATATTAGCATGGATAGACAGAAAGCAGAGAGTGGGCATAAAAGGGGCATTTTCAAGTTGGAAGACAGTGAACAGTGGAGTGCTACAAGAATCAGTGCTGGGGACTCAGCTTTTAACACTCTATGTTAATGACTTGGATGAAGAGACAGACAGTAATGTATCCAAGGTTGCTGATGATACAAAGCTTGGTGGAAAGGTAAGCTGTGGGGAGGACATAGGGAGGTTGCAAAGAG
Source organism: Heterodontus francisci (assembly GCF_036365525.1). NCBI lineage: Eukaryota > Metazoa > Chordata > Chondrichthyes > Heterodontiformes > Heterodontidae > Heterodontus > Heterodontus francisci. The sequence goes on along the minus strand of NC_090371.1, from coordinate 110,176,985 downwards.
ATATAGACAGGTTAAGCGAATGGGCAACAAGTTGGCAAATTAGAATTAGAATTAGAACATTACAGCGCAGTACAGGCCCTTCGGCCCTCGATGTTGCGCCGACCTGTGAAACCATCTGACCTACATTATTCTATTTTCATCCATATGTCTATCCAATGACCACTTAAATGCCCTTAAAGTTGGCGAGTCTACTACTGTTGCAGGCAGGGCGTTCCACGCCCCTACTACTCTCTGAGTAAAGAAACTACCTCTGACATCTGTCCTATATCTATCACCCCTCAACTTAAAGCTATGTCCCCTCGTGTTTGCCATCACCATCCGAGGAAAAAGACTCTCACTATCCACCCTATCTAACCCTCTGATTATCTTATATGTCTCTATTAAGTCACCTCTCCTCCTCCTTCTCTCCAACAAAAACAACCTCAAGTCCCTCAGCCTTTCCTCGTAAGACCTTCCCTCCATACCAGGCAACATCCTAGTAAATCTCCTCTGCACCCTTTCCATAGCTTCCACATCCTTCCTATAATGCGGTGACCAGAACTGCACGGAATACTCCAGGTGCGGTCTCACCAGAGTTTTGTACAGCTGCAGCATGACATCGTGGCTCCGAAACTCGATCCCCCTACTAATAAAAGCTAACACACCATATGACTTCTTAACAGCCCTATTAACCTGGGTAGCAACCTTCAGGGATTTATGCACCTGGACACCAAGATCTCTCTGTTCATCTACACTACGAAGAATCTTCCCATTAGCCCAGTACTCTGCATTCCTGTTACTCCTTCCAAAGTGAATCACCTCGCACTTTTCCGCATTAAACTCCATTTGCCATCTCTCAGCCCAGCTCTGCAGCCTATCTATGTCCCTCTGTACCCTACAACATCCTTCGGCACTATCCACAACTCCACCGACCTTAGTGTCAAATGGAGTATAATAAAGGGAAGTGTGAAGTTGTTCACTTTGGTCGTAAGAATAGAAAAGTAGAATATTTTTTAAAAGGTGTGAAATTGTTAAGTGTTGATTAGAGAGACTTTGTGATACTCGTATAAGGAACACACAGTTAACATACAGGTGCAGCAGGCTAATTAGGAAGGCAAATGACATGTTGGCCTTTACTGCAAGGGGATTGGAGTACAGGAATAAAGAAGTCTTACTAAAACTGCACCGGGCTTTGGTGAGACCACACCTGGAATACTGTGCAGTTTTGGTTTCCACATTTAAGAAAGGATATACTTGCACTGGAGGCGGTGCAGCAAAGATTTACTAAATTGGTCCCTGGGATGAGGGAGTTGTCCTATGATGAGAGGCTGAGTAAATTGGATCTATATTCTCTGGAGTTCAGAAGAATGAGAGGCGATCTAATTGGGACATACAAGATTCTGAAAGGGCTTGATAGGGTAAAAGCTGAGAGATTGTTTCTGCTCGTCGCGGAATCTAGAACACAGGGGCACAGGCTGGAATTGTACGCTGCCCCAGTGGGTCGGATGGTGGCATGGGGGTGGTGTAAAATTGAGCGGCAGGCTCCGGTAGGCCTACCTGCCCCGCTTCCACCTCCGGACAAGTTTATGGTCAGGCGGGGGGGGGGTGGGGGGGGGGGTGGCGGGGTTGGTGGGGTGGGGGGTGGGAAACGGCCCACCTGCCTGACGCCAATCAAGACCCTTAAATGGCCACTTCACAGCCCCACTTAAGGGTCCTCGCCTACCTCCATAGGTATTTTACCCATGGCAAGTGGGTGTGCTGGGGACGTGAAAGGCCGCCCAGCGATAGCTGCCGGCCTATCCGGGCACAGTGCCCGATTGAGAGCCGCCCCCGCCTCCCAACACACTCCCGGACTCAAGACACCCCCTCCCCCCAAACGACTACTCCAGCCTCACCAGGGAAGGACCGATCCCCCTGGTGAGGCATGCCCCTACTTACCTTCCATCCTCGATCCATGACATCGGCTTGGTCGCACTCCTAGTGGCGCTGCTGGAACTAAGAGCTGCTGGCCCACTGATTGGCCGGCAGCTCACTGAGGCGGGACCTCCTCCCTCAAGTGGGTGGAAGTCCCGCCTTGGGTTAATTAAAGCCTGGGGACCCGTAAAATACGGGACAGATCCCTGGGCTAGGCAGAACTGGGTTCATCACTAACTTTCAGTCGGAGTCTGGCTCCCATCCGTCCACCGTAAAATTCTGGCCACAGTCTCAGGATAAGGGGCCGATCATTCAGGATTGAGATGAGGAGAATGGTGGAGCAGGCTTGATGGGCCATATAGTCTACTTCTGTTCCTATTTCTTGTGTTCTTGTGATAACACAATATGGTGGCAGCCTGTGGTTTCTAAAGCTTTTTGAGTTCTGGGCACACGATCCACATCTGATAGTATGAGGTGTAGTTGAAGACCACAGGGTGGAGGTAGCAGAATGAATCGAAGTAGCAGTACATCAGGGAGGCTGAGAAATGGTCCCCATTGGGAACGGTGATTTCTCTCTTTGAAGTCCAAAGAGGTAGAGGTAAAGGCACGACACTGTCAAGTTCGATGACCATCTGCCGAATTCAGTGCTCAAGAATGTGTGAGCAAACCAATGGGGGATTTTATTTTGATTGTGATCAGCAATGAAAAGCAAGAATCAGGAGGAATCGGGCTTGGAAAAGGTGAGCAGAGTCGGTTCACGTCAGGGCAGTGGAGCAGCACTGCCATTGCGCTCTGTGTTTTTCTGCCACAACTGCTTCGTGGGCAGAGTCTCCCGATTGCAGGCAGAAAGCCCGTGATACAGGCGCTGAAAACAGGGCATTGCTGAAGTCCAACGCTATGCACACAGAAGACTAGCAATTTTTTTTCCCTTCGGGGAAAGCCTCCGACAAAGATAGAGGGCGTCATTTAAAGGGGAAAGCTCCAGCTAAGGATTCTTGCAGACCAGTAGTTTGGCAGTAACTTTGGTGCTATGACTACCAAGTACCTATCAATGAATTGGAAAGCCCAGAACCTCTTAAAGGAATTCCAACTCTTCTGGCAATGCATGGTATTGCATTTTTTGGATCTTGCTGTCACTGAGCTGGACAAGCAAGCGATCAAAATGACATCATTTGCCCAGAGAAAGCTGAACAGCACAACTGCAACTCAGGACCAATAAGGGGCACGTGCAAATATTTTGCCACTGAAAATACTGAAGAACATGTACCTGGCAATGTGGGAAGCCATGATGCAACCTACAAACACAAGACTCACTGCATACAATAGTACCCCAAACAAATCTATGGTAATACTAAATCTGGAATGCAGGTATCAAACTCTTCATGGTCACAGTAAATATTCTACATTGTTGCTGGGCTGCCGGCATATAGCAAGCTTCAAATTGTGACACTCCATGAGATCGGCAGTCTGCCAAGGACAGACATCCAAAACAGATGTGATCCCATCGAGTCCGTCCAGAATTTGCAAAGAATGGTACTTATAGTCAAGTCATTGATTGTGCAGTGTCAAAGAAGTTGAACAGGATCTACATGTAGCCATGTTACACTTAAGGGCAACGCCAATCAGCACAGATTACCATCGTCTGCGGATATTATATTTGGAAGTCAAATCAGGCCAACTCTACCATATCGTCACTTCATGAAATCTTCATCAATACAGGACAAATTGATAAAGGAACAAGAGAAGATGAAAGCTGTGCATGACAAACATGCAAGCGTGGAACTGCCATCATTACAGATTGGGCAAAAGTTCCAAGTGGTCCATCCGCAGGAGGGAACGTGGTTTCCCGTGGAGGTGTCCAAAATCTGCACCGAACCAAGGTCGTATGAAGTTACCATCTCTAATGGAGAAGTATTAAGGAGAAACCAATGTCAGCTTATGGAACTAGCTAAAAACATTGTGCCTGACAACCCTATTGCTTTGAGAACACGTTCACTTTCCAATCGACAGAATGTTGCAAAGGAAAGCAACAAATGTAATGCTTGAGCACGGGATAAATCAGAACACGCATAGAGGTCAAGGGAAAAAAGTTGACAAGTCTAGTTCTCAACCAAGCTACACAGTGACAAGATCAGGTCAAGTCAATAGATCACCTATACGTTATAGAAACACTTGAGTGAAGGACATGAAAGTCAGTGCATATGTAAGTATTGTTCAAAACTGTTTTCTTTCATCATGTACATCGTTTATCTTTTGTGTATTTCCATTTTAGGAAAGGGGGATGTTGTGATACCACTTTAACAATCTGAGTACTTCACACATCATTACAGGAAGTGATATTAACCAACGCAAGATAGCTCTGTTGGAGTTGTGTTAGTCATCTAATTACATGTGTATTATAGAGCTCTCTTGTAAACCTATTACTTAATAATAAAGAATGCACTCTATTTGTTACCTTATTGCTGAAGAGGGCAATAACACAATAGCTGCCTGCCTTGTGATCGCGCTCGGCCAGCCGCACTGGTCACAGGTAGTGATGGCAACCACTTCTGGTTCTGCCACCGTGACCAGCGACAGGGTCACAAAATTCAGCCCATGGAGTGCAATGCCCAATATAAGGCCAAGTCGCTCATGTTACCCATTGTTTTAGTGAGATATGTCAATAAACTTATTTTAATGGGCAAAGACTGGCTTCGTAAGCTGAAGTTAGATTGGAAGCATGTTTTCCAAATTGAGACAGCCAAGAAGCTCAATCAGCTATTGCAAACTGAACATAGAGGAATAGTCAGTATGAAATCCATAGCAAGAGGTTTTGTTTATTGGCCTTGTCTCGACTGTGACATTGGTTAGCAAATGTACTGTCTGCCAAAACTGTAGACACAAGCTGCCTAAAACTCCTTTACAGTCATGGTCATTGTCAACCCAACCTTTTCAATTTTGTGAGAAAGAAACAAGATCCTCTCCTGAACCAGACATTCCAAAACCTGATGCTACACTAAAACCTGAAAGGAGATCAGAAAATCCTTGTAAACAAGTTATGAAACTTGATTTGTAAATATAGTTCATTGTAGAGAAAAGCTTTTCTTTTGAAAGGGGAAGCAATGTAATGCACTTGTATGTTATGCCAATGATGTGATGATATAATGACATGATGATGTCATGATGTAAATAAACACTTCCTTGAATTGGCCATGTTTGGTGTTCATCTTGTCTGTTAGTGTCACCCAAATATATCACAGATTGTAGATTCCAGTGCTGTAGCTGTACTGGAACAGCTTGGCTAGGGGCATGGCTAGTTCGAGAGCATGTCTTCAGCAATACAGCTGGGTTGTTGCTGGGGTCCCATTGCCTTTGCTATATCCTGTATGCTCAGTTGTTTCTTCATATCATGTTGAATGAATCAAACTGGCTTTGGACTGGCTTTTGTGATGGTGGGGTCCTCAGGAGGAGGCCGAGATGGATCATCCACTCGGCACCTTTGGCTGAAGCTGGCTACAAAAGTTTTAGCCTTGTTTTTGCATTGATTTGCTGGGGTCCCCCATCATTGAGGATGGGGAAGTTAATGGAGCCTCCTCCTCCTCCCATTAGTTGTTTAATAGTTCACCACCATTTCATGACTGGGATGAGGCTGAACTACAGAGCTATGAGCCTTTAGTTGTGGGATTGCTTTGCTATATTGCATGCTGCTTTCGCTTATAGCATGCATGTAGTGCTGTGTTGTAGCTCCACCAGCTTTGCATCTCATTTTTAGGTATGTCTGGTGCTGCTCCTGGAATGCCCTCCTATATTCCTCGTTGAACCAGGCTTGGTTACCTGGCTTGGTGGCAATGGTAAAGTGAGGGATATGCTGGGCCATGAGGTTACAAATTGTAGTTGAATGCGATTCTGCTGCTGTTGATAGCCCACAGTGCCTCGTGGATGCCCAGTTTTGAACTGTAAGATCTGTTTTAAGTCCATTCCATTTCGCACGGTGGTAGTGCCACAAAACACAATGGAAGGTGTCCTCAATGTGAAGACAGGACTTTGTCTCTACAAGGATTGTGTGGTGGTCACTCCTATCAACACTGTCATGGACAAATGCGTCTTCGACAAGTAGATTCATGCTCAAGTAGGTTTTTCCCTTGTGGTTGGCTCTCTCACTACCTGACACAGGTCTCTGGACAAGATTTTACTTGACCTACTAGTGTGCATTTCCAGACTTTTATTCTTTTATTTCAGATTTCCAGTATTGTTACACTAATTTAATGGATTTTATTTCAGACTTGTGCTTAATTAGAAATTGCTTTATGAATGAAAATTTTCTGAATCCAGTTTGGGCTGAAATTAGGCTCAGTAGTGCCATTTTCTGGGATTTATGAAGCCCCCTAAGGTTCCAAAATGGTGTCGGCAGCGTGTGTGTATACACTTCTGACGCGAAGAGTGCCAGACGCCATCTTGGTAAAAGGGTTAGCGCGTATGCACTTAATGTCCGCTGGAAGCATGCAGTGCAGGCAGATCATGATGTCAATCAGTGTGCAATGTAGAATCAACATCAGTGCTGCTATTTTGGACCACAGCTTACACTGTCTGTTAACCTCACACAGCTGAACACAATGTTAAGCACCATGAAAGATACCCCCACTACCAGTCTATTTAAAGGGTTTATGAGCTACTTTCAGGGTTGTTGTTGGTTTATTTTTTTCTGGCTATATTGTTTCAAGTTTCAACAGTGCACAGGAGCTGGTATGGAAGATGGTGCAGAACATTTTCCTGACTTCAGGGCTTCTCCACAAGCCAGTTGCTCCCCGACATTGGTGCAGTAATAGGCCTTTCTCTTAGATTCACGAATGACTAGGAGAATGAGCAAAGGCCACGCAGAGCAGGAGAAGATGCTTGAAGAGGGGAAAAAGAGCTCTTAGCAGGAGGCCAGATCTGCCCAGTATTTTCAAGGAGCAATTCTTCTACTTGAACTTCAGCAACGATCGATTTGTGAGACATCAGTTCTTCGTAAAGGAGGTCATCACTGAAATCTGTCACCTGCTGCAGCCACAACTCCAACCTCAGAGCAGGGCAAGGACTGCATTGATAGTGGCTGTGAAGGTTACCGTGGCAATGAACTTTTATGCGTACATCTCCTTCCAGGCTACTGCTGGAGGTATTAGCAATATCTTGCAGTTTGCAGTGCACAGTTGCATAAAGGAGGTCACTGAGGCTGTCTATGTGCAGCATGCATACAGCAAGAGCCATGCAGCCACAAGAAAACCTGACAATGTAGACCATTGGCATGCTGAAGCAACAATTCCACTGCCTGGACCGCTCCAGAGGAATCCTGCAGTTTCTGCCCAGGCTGTATGTAAAGAACTAATTCAAGTACGATACCAGTAATCACAACC